>NC_058518.1:263958088-264261118 GCF_904849725.1 Hordeum vulgare subsp. vulgare | reverse complement strand
ATTCGTTTCACATTACTACCATACTCCACAAGTCACGCAGGACTGTGAACATACGACTACTACCATACTATTCTTCCGCTCACAGCTCAAGCATCCGCATAGAACATCTCATAGAGGTTACCTCCATGACCCGGAAGCTCAACCTGCGGATCAGGGAACACTCTAGCCTGAGATCCCTGGGATCCATAAGGACACGGATGTGGCCTTGGTCCCCTGACTGGTGGTAAGAGGGGTCCCCGAAGAGGTGTGACTCCTCCTATAGCTGGCCAGTCAACGTGGGCCGGAAGATGGGTCCTAACAGGTTTCAGCATCTCCATCTCTCCATACCCTGTCTGGACTACCGGTGCCAGCTGCGTCAAAGCTGTCCACAGACGGGCACGGGTAGCATAAAGCTCCATGCGGAGAGCACGAGCATCGTTGTCTCTGTTCTCTAGCATCTCAACAGTGGACTGCAGAAGTGGGTCCTCCATAGAGGAATCAAAATAGACTCCACTGAGGTATCCCTCTTCGCCAGACCGAGAGGCCGGAACATAGCAGAACTCTGAATTCTGCAGCAGTGCATGTCTCGCTCTCATAATAGTCAGCATTGAGTAGGCAGCATCTTGTACTGCCATGTCAACAGTGACTCCCAACCCATAGGACCAATGGATTGGCTTCTCCGCTCCAGGGTAATCTAGAAATACCCTAACAGTGCAAATGTACTGGCTCTGGTTGAAGTCTCGGTACTGTTCCTCCATTGTGTACTCGGGGTACCAGCGGTAACCGCACACCGACATCACCCTGACCAGCATGGCCGTATGACCCGGTACATCAATGCACCTGGGCAAACGTACCACCTGACGAGAAGGACGGCCAGGCATCTGTAAATAGAGAGTAATGCAAAAAGCATTAGAGATCTGAATGCAAAATTGGGCAGCATAACGACTGTAAATGCTCAAAAACCAATTTTGAGACAACCCAAAAATGGAATAACGTAACCACTCAACTATCAAGTTCAACTCTCTGATCATCAAACTTACTTCCTGCTTCCTAGGAATAAAAGAAACCCAATATCTCTCGACCCGTAGTCCTATAATCTACCGATCAAAAATCCGAGCCTAGGAGAAGATGAGTAACCTAGTCCTTAATTCCCGCAGAAAAGACGAGGATGACCAGAATAGAATATCTTGAGAAGAGAACAAGAGTGTTACATTCCCTTCCACAAACAATTCCCTTATATATAACTAAAGCAATTCTAGACTCAACTTCGACCAGTTTGGCTTAGTAATCCTACAGTCAGTCAGGCTCTGATACCAACGCTGTCGGGACACCGATCCTAAGCCATAAGAATCCAGCCTGTAACACATCGCATCCCTTTGTGATCTCACGCACGGTTAACTCCACGGCTGCAGCCTTACCTTAGCCAGGACCGTTTGCGTCTTTTGACTCACGTATGCGATAGTGTCGCTAGCATTCCAATGTCAAAGAACCCGGATCGACATGTCTAGTCATAAACCAAAGTGGCAGTTCCGCACAAGGACAGGCATACATGACCCAACAAAGCAGGTGTCGGTCATCAACGAGCGTAGACGAGTCATAGCAAGCTACAAGGACTCCATTACGTCGCGTGACATTTCCCCAAAGGGGACAGACACAGCAGCTAAGAAGGACACATGCTGGTCAACCAATGTGTCCGGAGCAGTAGCGAACTACCAAGGCTCTTTGGATCACAAAGGGGCATTTCCTTGTAAGGAGTGCTGCTAAAGTTCATGACTAGGTATTCGAACCCCATACATATCAAGTAAGACACACGTACGCATGGCATACCGATATGTATAGATACATCGATGGCATCACACTATAACCATAAACATACAAGCTTTATTTAAGAGGCTCGGAAGAGCCACACACATATTATTACACATTAAGGGTCTCACGACCCATAATAGCAGTCATACAATACAAGCCAGCGGAAGAGTTATAAACTGTCTGGGTACAGACAGAGCAACTAGAAGGCACATGGCCTGACTATACTACAGAGCCGACGTAGGGCCAGATCATAGCTGGGACATCAGCTACTCGTCGTCGTCGATGTCTACGAAGAACCCTCCATTAGGGTCACTAGCAACCTCTGCAACATTTATTAAGCAAACATGAGTACGAAGGTACTCAGCAAGACTTTAGGATGACTAACTACTCATGCAAGGTATCAAGAAGGTATTGTGGGGTTTCATGCGGAAAGCCAGCATTTGACTCGTGGCTAGACAACTTGCTTTCTGAAATTAGTTTTGACAACTTGATTTCTCGCACACGAGTCCACTAACACCACAACAATAGACTATCGTGGAATCATTCCGTCTCCATACGGAAATGCCGCCCACGACACTCACGCTTATCTTGACAATTTTATGAGTAGCCATTGAAGTTATCTATGAACAACATATGTCTCCAAGTAGTCCATATCCGCGGACGCGGCTATTCGAATAGATCATAACCCTGCAGGGGTGTACTTCGTCACACACGCTCCCGCCACTTATCGCCATGTGCACATCATGCACCTCGGCAACCTTCAAGCGGAAGCCCAGCGAGGGAGTCGGCCACGACCGTTAACCACACTAGTACCTAGTCCAGGTTTATCGCCTATCTGAGAGTAACCCGTACGGAAGTCCGGCCGAGATTTCCGCCACGGCCTCAAACGATGTGCGCAGGGTTCCCAAGCCCACCATCCGGGTGCCACTTGGTACACCGTGCCACTGCCTACCGCATCACGGTCCACCTCTCAGGTCAGCACGATGCACGGCCTCCAGCATTACTATAAACACCAGAAACTACTTGCAACTCCTCGACCGAGTACTACGCGATTAATAGGCCGAGCGGGGTCATATTTCAGGGCCCAGCATGTGGTAGTATCTAGTCTTGGATTACATACACCGAACTCAGTTCCTAAGGACGGTTCCAATGAAACAACCCGCCATGTACTCCTACACAGCCTTTCACCGGTACCTTTACCAAATCAAGTTCAACACACGACCTTTGCTCACCGAACACATTCCACATTTCTGTTCATCTCCCAGATGACAGACCATACACAACTCTAAGCATAGCATGCATAGAAGGATAAGGCACATCATAGATCAAGCAACTACCAGGTATGCTAGGTTGCAAGGTTCGGCTATTTACTGTGACAAGGTTAAGTCATGCAAAGGAAGTGGGTCCAACTATCGTGGCAAAAGCAGTTAAAGCATTTGATCCTAATGCAATAAGTAGGTGCAGGAGCAAGAGCATAGGAGTTATCGATATGATCAAAGGGGTTGCTTGCCTTGTTGCTCAGAGGAGGAACGATATCCGTCGGGCGGATATTCGGTGGAATCCGGGGGTGCGGGGCCTACCGAAATGAACGGCATCATTCAATAACAATCATATGCAATCAAAATGATGCATGAGCAAGGCATGAGAATGCAAGCGATAAGTTATTATAATCAAGATGTTTTAGGTTTAGAGTTGATTTGAATCACATTCGAATAACAATTCAAACGGGTATTCCCGGATACCGGTTTAATTGATTCGACCTGATGCTCAGATCAACCTAATGTTAACATGCATGAAATGTCATGTTATGGTACTGATTTACCTCTAGGGCAGTGTGTGATCATTGTAGTTATAATGAAATTTGGATATTTTTGCAAATTCCATTTATAAGGTGATTAAAAGAATTGAATTATTGCTTATTTCACAATTTAGGGTTCTGTAACTTTTTCAAACATATTTTAAAATAGCATAATCAGAATCCTTTAATTTTTCTGATACTTTTTCATATATAAATTATTTTCATTGGAGTTACAGATTAATTTCTATGATTTTTGCAAATTTTTGCAATTTCCTGAATTATTTTTATACTGGAAATTCCATTTATTGCATCAGGCTGACGTCAGCAGGTCAGCCGACCTGTGCAGGTCAAACCTGACAGGGGGGCCCCACTGGTCAGCCTCTCTGGGGCTAATCCCGCGCTGACCAGCCCCTAATTGGGGTTTGACCAGGCGTGGGGCCCTCTGGCAGCAACTCACGGGAGGGCGATTAGGCCCTAATGGTCGGCCACGTCGACGGCCACCGGAGGGTGGTCGCCGGCGACCATACCCGCGGCGGAGGGCTCGCCGGAGGCGATCTAGACGGCGCTGCACGGCACGAAAACGCACGCGGTTGGCAGCTACAGCAAGCTCGCGAAGTGGCCGATCTGGCAGGACCATCTGGGGAGGCTAGGGTCGCCGGAAGAGACGTCGGCGACGAGCCGGAGCGGCGGCCGAAGCTCGGGCGTAGTCGGGGGCTTTGAAACAGGGGGATCCACGCTTAGTTCTCAGCTGCTACGGCATCTACGCGTCGTCCTGGAGCTTCAGGTGCTCTCGGGAGGACGAGCTGGACATCGGAGGGCTACCGGCGACGAGCGGCAGCGGCGGTGCTCGTCGGGCTCCGGTGAAACTAGGGCTAGAGGAGGGGATTGACGGGGAAAACTTAGGGAAAACCACCGCATGCTCACAGGGAGTGCAGAGAAGAGCTCAGACGGCTCGGGGAAGGCCTGGAGGCGACGAATCGACGGGAGAGGTCCGGCGGCCGGAGGAAGAAGACGACGGCGTGGCGGGCGTTGCGGGCGTTGCAGGGCGCGAGGAAGCTTCGGCTTCTGCAGGAATGACCAGGGCGACGAGGCGGAGCTAATGGCGTGCTCGCGGAGGGGTTCCTATGGCCACAGGCACGGCCAGCTCGAGCTCGAGCTCGGCTCTAATGGCGGCAGCAAGGAGGGGGAGGAGATCCAGGCGGAGGAGAGGAACCGAGGCGGGGAATGGATAGGGGAGGCTCTGGGGAGCTTATCCCCGTCGTCGCCAGCGCGAACCGGCGGCCAGGCAGGCACGCAGGTGCGTGGCCGCGCCAGAGGAGGCGGCGGCCACCTCCTGCTGCCTACTGGCGCGGGGAAGGGGACGAGCGGCGAGATGGGCTGGGCCTGGCTTGGGCGACAGGTAAGACTTTTCCCATTTTCTCTTTTTTTTGTTTTTCTGTTTTGCTATTTATTACTTTGCTAATTATTTCAGCTCCAAAACAAAAACTAAAAACTATTTTTGACCCCGTGAAATATTTGTTATAATATCCCCACTAATTTCCAAGACTTTCAACATTTTTGGAAAATTATAGTTTCTGATTTCAAATTTTAAATTTGAAACCAGTGGCTTTTGCAAATATTTAAAATGCTTAAAGTGTCAAGAAAATAGTTCTCTCCAATGCTCATTTACTTTCATGATTTATCAGAAAGTTTGAACATTTCTTGAGGCCATTTTGGGTTCATTGATTTTGAACTAGTTGAAATTTCCTTTAATTGAAATGGTGGCTAGGGTTTTTAAGTTTTTCCTTTGCCACTTTGTTGTTTTGGTTGAAACTTCTTGGATGCAAATGCAAAGAAGACATGAGCACAATGCTATCTTGCTTAAGGGTTAGGGAGGTGACAATACCCCCCAATACAACCCATAGTTTCATAAAAATAAGCAAACAACACAAAAGAAACATAATTTGTCAAAAATAGAACAGTCTATAGCAATCTGATTACTTTGAATACTTCTTTAACTCCAAAAGTTCTAAAGAATTAGGAAGATCTGGGCAATTTGTATATCAATCTTGTCTAAAATATTCAGATCAAAACCACATTCTAGTGAATTTACGAAATTCCTGGACTGAGGGTGAAAGTTTCTGTTTTTCAGCAAAATCAAATTGCAAACACCGTAGACCATCCCAAAGGTCTTACTTGGCTCAAACACTAATTAAAACAAGAAAATACAATTATTACAGAAGTAATTATGTCTGCAGCATGCAAAAACAGAATAAAAAAAATGGGTTGCCTCCCAACAAGCGCTATTATTTAACGCCCGTAGCTAGGCATAACGCAATAGATCTAGGTATTGTCATCTTTCGTATTGGCAATTTTTGTGAGGGCCTTCTCAAATCCAGGGGGCTCTTTCCTCTTCCCTGAGTTTGTAAGGGAAGAACCCATCTTATTGTCCAAAATATCCCAATGCTTATTGCATAGGATAATCAAAGTGTTCAAATGATTGAGATTTCCACTAATATTTTTAAGTGGTTCGGGATATTGTTCGAACTCAACTAAGTACTTGTGTAAGTCACTCAATTTGTTGAGAATCTGTACTCCCTCTTCTGAGAAATTAAGCCCCTTTTTTTGTGGAAGGGGACTCCTAGAATCCCCACCAAAACTTCATAGGCAGCGTTTGTATTTTAATTCAATAAAATTCCCATGTCCGGTGAAATATAAGAGTTCTCTATGCTGTGGAGCCAATCCAATATAAAAATGTCTGAGCAAAACCTTTGCATCTCCTTTTAAATTGGAGATACGATAAGACTCCATTACCCTATACCAGGGACATTTCAAATTTTCCCTTTGTCTTTGTTTAAAGTATAAAACTTCAAACTCAGGTGACAAAGGGGAAGTGGTAATGCTTGTCATAGAAACTAGTTTGAGATTCGGAAGGCAAACAAAAGAGGGGCGAATAAAAAGGAATATTGGTGAAGTCAGGGAGAGGGAAACGAGAGGAAAATGGCAAATAAAGTAAATGCAAGACATGAGTTTGTGATGGGTACTTGGTAAGATCTTGCTATCTGTCCTCCCCCGCAAGGGCGCCAGAAATCCTTCTTGCTACTTCTCGAGCTTGCGTTGGTTTTCCCTTGAAGAGGAAAGGGTGATGCAGCGAAGTAGATAAGTATTTCCTTCAGTTTGTTGAGAATCAATGTATCAATCCAGTAGGACGAATAAGCAAGGCCCTAATATTAGGACCTACACAAATAATCAAACACTTCCACCCAATGCAACAAAGGGATTGTCAATCCCTTCGCGGTTATTTGCAAGGATGAAATCTGATAGAGATAGATATAATAGGGTGAAAGTAAAGCAAAATTAAATAAATTGCAGCAAAGTATTTTTGGTGTTTTTGGTTTATAGATCTGAAAACAATATGCGGAAAATAGACCCGGGGGCCATAGGTTTCAATAGAGGATTCTCTCATGAAGGAAAATAATACAGTGGGTGAACAAATTACTGTCGAGAAATTTACAGAAAAGCGAATAATCATGAAAATATCTAAGGAAATGATTATGCATATATGCATCGCGTCCGTATCAAGTAGACTAAAATGATTCTGCATCTACTACTATTACTCCACAAATCGACCCACTCGTGCATGCATCTAGAGTGTTAAGTTCATGAAGAATGGAGTAACGCATTAAGCAAGGTGATATGATGTAGAGGAATTAACTCAAGCAATATGATGAAAACCCCATTTTTGTCCTTGATGGCAACAATGCAATACGTGCCTCGTTACCCCTACTTTGTCGCTGGGTGAAGACAAAGCAAAATTGAACCCAAAACTAAGCACTTCTCCGATTGCAAGAACTGCCGATCTAGTTGGCCAAACCAAATCAATAATTCAAAGAGACTTGCAAAGATATGAAATCATGCATATAAGAAATCTGGAAAGAATCAAATAAAATTCATAGGTAATCCGAACATAAACTCACAATTCATCGGATCTCGACAAACACACTGCAAAAGAGTATTACATCGGATAGATCTCCATGAAGATCATGGAGAACATGGTATTGAAGATCAAACAGAGAGAAGAAGACATCTAGCTACTACCTATGGACCCGTAGGTTTGTGGTAAACTACTTACGCATCATAGGAGAGGCAATGGTGTTGATGTCGAAGCCCTCCGTGATCGAATCCCCCTCCGGCAGATTATCAGAAAAGGCTCGCAGATTGGATCTCTCGGAAACAAAGGCTTCCGGCGAAGGAAAAGTATTTCTTGAGTCCTTCTGATAATGATGGATTTTTTGAGAATTTATAGGACAAGAATTAGGGATAGGAGACCTGGATGGGGGGCCACAAGCCAGGGGGTGCGGCCTACCCCCCCCCCCCCCTAGCTGTGCCATGCGGGCTTGTGGCCTCCCGGCAGGTGCCTTGCTCCCTACTCCAAGTATGACAGGACTCTTTCGTTCCAGAAAATATATTTTTGGAGATTTTATTCCGTTTGGACTCCGTTTAATGTTCCTTATCTGAAAAACCCCAAAGCAAGGAAAAACACAAACTAGCACTAGGCTCTAGGTTAATAGGTTAGTCCCAAAAATAATATAAAATAGAATATTAATGCATATAAAACATCCAAAATAGATAATATAATAGCATGGAACAATCAAAAATTATAGATACATTCGAGACATATCACCTCCCGCCAGGAACAGAAGGCCCCTGCGCTCATAAAGGGCGGACCAAGCCGGTAGGGGAGAAGTGTGCAGGTGCAGATGATGGCACTGCCGAGGCTAGCTGTTGATGATGGTGCTGTAGATGATCACGACGAGCCGGGTCACCTCCCCTGACCCCGGAGCACCAAAGATCGCCTTCATAACAGCCTCCGTCATTTCCACCACCCGCGCGGACGCCTCCTCCACCAATGGATCCCTCGCCTTGGCCAAAGGAGACACCATGCTCTCCGGATCCTTCACAGAGAACATGGTAATCCCTAGTGGCCAAAGGCAAGGAATGCTCCCTACCTTTGAGAAGAACACGTAGGAGAAAATCTCCTACCCATGCGCGCCAAACGTGGTGCCATGGGCGGAGAGCCCTGCTGTGATAGCCACAAAACCGTCGTTGTATCCTTTGTCGGCTACCGCGCATGTGGGGCGAGGGAGGCGCACACAGCCGCGAGGAGGACCAGGCAGCTTGACGACAAACTCCATCGCCGCGCCTTCGGTGTGTCCCGGCATTGGCGGCGCCGACGTCACCGGAGGAGGGTCGGGCATAATGCTCTGCCCCCTTCGACCAGAAGCTCCTCGGCGGCACCGGGCCCTTTAAGCGCCCCCCCCCCCCTGAAGCACTGGTGCCGCCCTTCATCACCATGACTGAAGCGGTTGCATGATCCGAACGGGATGCTCTTGTTGCCCCCATAGAAGATGGGTGACGCACACGCTTCCCCACCATAGCCAAGAACCAAAGCCACCTCAAAGGACGAGAAGGGAAGAGTAAACCACGCAACCATAGATTGGAGGAGAGGAGAAGGATGGACGAGCATCGTCTACCATATCCCTCCCGCTTTTATAGGGAGGGCGCAGGGGGCTGGCTCTCCTACACTCCAAGGGTCGCTGCCCATCTCCACCTATGATGTTGCCCGCCATCACGGATGAATAGGTAACCACCCCATCCATCCAATCCATGATGCTGCGGCTTCTGCCACGACCAGACCTTTAAGCCACGTGCACCCGTCGCGATATTCGTGCAATGCATGCAGCGCACGTGGCAGAATCGGCCTGAAGTGGCGGGACAGTGCGGAATAGTGAGTTAGCGGTTACCTCTTTGTGAATTTCACACCTGATCTTGAACTTTGGGCCTGACCATCAGTGCTATGCGACAGCGTATGGGCTAGGCCTGGGGGCTCCTCTCAATGCACAAAAAATGGGGTACCTGGTGCCCCTGACTTTCGCAGACGCGTTGAGAACATTACACCTCAAGACAAACCACCAACCAAAGTGAAGAGCCGGAACCAGATGCCAGCAAGACCTACATGAGAAGCCCAGAGCTGTCCCAAGACATTCCAAGAACCCCCTGCGCCTGCCAGGGGCGAAGGCTTAAGCATCCTCACCAAGACCAAGCAAGGTTCCTCCCAGGCAAGTGCGGGCTAACCTGCCACTGCTCCACCTCATTGCTACACCAGTCACTTGTCGATGAGGAGTCGAGCTCCGACATGGCTAGGTGGATCTCGCCAGAAGACACATTATGACCGATTAACACCCGTCCAGAGGTGTGTCAAGACCCCAAGACAGGGCCAGCTCATAGGTGGCAAGAGCCTGCCGGGAACGCACCCCCGCTCGCCACCTAAGGCCGCATTTATGACGCTTTGTATTAAGTGCGAGAGTTAGGTATTATAGCAGTGTTAGCTATGTGACCGTGACTGTTCGCCGCTATGAACACCCATTGAGCTATAAAAGTAGGCTCGAGGCAATCTAGCAAAGGAATCAAACACTTGGAGATTTGACACTTGGTAGATTAGGTCCCAAGGGGATTAGAACCAAGTGTAAGTGTACACACATGATAGTTATCCCCGGAAACCCTTCCGAGGGTAGAGCTCTGTGCAAACTTCATCTTCCCCAATCAATCCACCAAATCAGGTGTAGGGTTTTACACTTCACCGTGGCCCGAACGTGGGTAAAATCCCCGAGTCTCATCATCGTGTTGCCTAGTAGTCTCTACTCTTTGTGCCATACGACCTCCCCGCTGAACCACAAAGGGACCACAGGTCCCATATGTGATTGTGTGCACACCTGCACCAACAGGTATATTTGTATATAAGTTATATTGTTATGGATCCTCCAACATCTGTTCTTGTTGAGAACCTTCTGTTAGCCAAAACTTTGTACTAAGTAGAGATACAACTTGTGCATCCAAATCCTTGGGGCAAGTTACTTCAATGAAACTCCACCATACCTACTATATATGGTATTCCATTGCTATTCCAAGTAAATTTGCTTGTGTCACTACTAAAATTTTCAAATAAATATCCCTTTTGTGTGCCTGTACCGCTCATGGAGCGATCGGGGTGGTCAATATCTTCCATGCTTAGCGAGTTATTATCATGATCAGTGTTTATTCACTTGTCATTGCACTAGAGAGGCTGGTTAAAAGGATTCCCACACCCGCATAACTCAAAAATAAATAAACAAGAGCTCCACCTAGAATGTTGAATGTTTAGAGGGAAACCATGGATATGGTTAGACGTGGAATGTGTTTTAGTGGTCGAGGGGGAGTAAAATTTCAATTATGTTTGGGAACTTCTAATAAAATGATTAGCATGGAAGATATTTAGATCCCTTGTTGTAAGATTGAGAGGAAAGGCACACCACCCAAAATATATTCATCTTTGTTTAAAGAATGAGCCCTAGCACGTGTGCAAATCCCTGCTTCCCTCTATTAAGGGACAATCTATTTACTTCCATGTTATTTACTTTTTATGTTGATTCATCTTCCTATTCCAACCTTCATATATTAGTTGGCAAGTATCATGTGGTGGGGAAAGATCAAAACACATATATCCAATCAAATATATTTGATCATGATTCATTATTGTTGACAATTATCTCCATGATAAGTATGTTGCAAGGAAAAACATTAAGCCCCTACCTTTCTCTGTGTTTGATGGATGTTGTTTGTTCTAAAAATATGCTTTCAGTATTAGCAATCATAGAAGACTATATGATAATTGAGTATGTGGAGCTCTTGCTTAGAATTGACGATTCATTGAAATTGTTTGATGACTAAGAACATATGTTAAGTTTCAAGAGAGTCCATTGTTTGAACCATGACATGTGCATTGATTGCTACTCTATCATAATGAGTTTCGTGAGAAAAAGTTGGTGGTTAGGATGCTACAAAAGTGACTGAAATTTTCATTCATCAAACTTATATACTATGCTAGCATTCACACTTCATAATTATTTCTTTTATCATTTACCTACTCGAGGACGACTAGGAATTAAGCTTGGGGATGCTGATACATCTCAAATGTATCGATAATTTATAAAGTATTCATGCCATATTCACCTATGTTTACATTATTTTTATATGGCTTTGATGCACGTTTTATGATATATTTAGAACTAACCCCGACTGACGTCGTTTTCACCAGAATTACCGTGGTGTTTTTTGTGTAGAAAATAAAAGTTCTCAGAATTGCTCGAAACTTTTTTATGATTTTTTCTAGACCGAAAGAAGACTTGGAAGCTTCGGGAGGAGTACCGAAGGTTCCACGAGGGAGCCACCACGCAACAGGGCACACCCTGATATGTGGTGCCCCCTCATGTCGGTCTACTAAGAAAGAGGGCCCTTAGCACCCAGACTTATACACAGGCGACCTCGGCCTTCGGACTGGCGAGACCTTGTTCGGCAAAGATCAACCTCCAACAACATGAAGCAAGGACGAAGGCGACCCGGAAGCCTCCTCGCCGATGGACAAAACCTGACAGCAAGCACGACCGGCAAGATCCCTTCTGCTAGTCCATCGCTCCACGTCACCGAGCTGATTGTCTACATCAGCTAGCTGTCGAGCAGGCACGCGGTTAGGTAGATTTTGTCGGGACATGTGGTAGCTTAGGAGATTTACAACAGCTTTAATGACACTTGTCCTACGGAGTGGAAAAGGAATAAGAGGTAGAGCTGGGCAAATGACACAAAATGAGAGGCAATCCTTATCGTAAGACATCGCCAGCGTGACACCTCATGGTGCATTTAATGCGCGTGTCCTAGTTTGTCAGAGTTAGGTATTTTCCATTATTGTTTTTGCCAATAATTTTGGCAGCCATAGTGTACACTGTATACCCATGTAATGACCACTTTAGCCACCGTGGTAGCCCCTTTGACTATCAAAGGAGCTACATGGCTACCTTTAGAAGGGTTGAGACTCCGTTCATTTTACAGATGTAGCTGCACCCCTTGAGCATCCCTTGTCGGGTGGTGGCACTCCTATACTGTGAACCCATATAATCCACCAAACACAAGACATAGGATTTTACGCTTCTGAGTGGGCCGAACCTGTCTAAACCACCACGTATGAACAGATCGGTGATGTTCTTTATGTATCCAAAATCCCCACAATAGAACCGCAGAGGGACCCCATAGCCCCCATAGATCGTTGGTCCCAGGTAGGGGGGTTGGTGTGTGAATCTTCACCGATTTTCTTCGTATCTTCATGAGCATCTTCCATGACGCCCATGGCACCCAAGAAGGCCAACAGAGTGTCAGTAGTCATCCCATCTTCGTCCAACCTGCCTTCGCCGGCTGCTACGGGAGACAGAGGCGGGCATGGACACCGTGCACACCGCACTCGTGAGTGCAACCACCACACCGCATGGAGCTCCACGAGCCGTGACCCGCACCCAGTTGTAGCGACGTCCGAAGACGCAAGAGTGGCGTCCGAGGGCAATGTTGATATGGGAGCGGCAGCGAACGCGATGGCGATGATGCAACCTCCGTCGTGTACTTCATGGTACAAATGCAACAAGCACCATGGCGATGGCGACCCCGAGCGACATGTAGACAAGACCCCTTTGCACCACTCGCAGGACAACAACATGGTGAGGATAGACAATCGGCGACGGCACAAGACAACGCTCCTCCTGACACTTTCAAGAGTAAGTGACACCCACACCTTACACCGCACCATTCCCAATACCACGGAGGAAGACCTTGCGTAGGCCTAGCTATTGCTGAACTTCCCACCTGCACTAGAAAAGATGAAGGACTAGAGGGAGATCACACAAAGTGTGCTGAGCTTCATGAACCGCAACAATCCAGACATGGCGGGACCCTCGTCTGCATGCTAGGCACCCTCAGTGAGCCCAGCACTGGGCGCGGTGCTGGCGAGGCACCTACGGTGCAATCGCCCCCACAACAGGAACAACCTTCCCGTCGTACCGATGGGAAGAACGAAGTGAATAATGCCCTTATCAACCCATGACATAAGCAAGACCAGTGCCAAGTCTTGAAGGACAGACGCAAGGAGGACGTGCACACTACCATCGAGAGGCGGCGGGAGACGCGTCGCCAATCGGATAGCCGTGTTCACCTAGTCATGACCAGGCCTGCATCGGGAGTCCCTGGAGGCCTACCGTACGAGGTAGTTAACCCGGCATTCACCCGCGAGCTATGGCAAGTCTGTTGGGTCTCCAGCCGAGACTTCAAGCAAGAGCTGCCGGACAAATACCATGGCAAGGTCAGCCCATCAAAGTTCTTTGGTATCTACACGATAGCGGTGCAAGCTGCTCGGGGACGCAACGAATAAGTGCTCGCCAACTACTTCCCATTGGCACACAAGCCCAATGTATGGAGTTTGCTGATGAACTTGTCAGAGGGGTCCATTTCCTCCTGGGCGAATCTTTGCAACCAGTTCGTTGGTGCATACCATGGGGGTCACAAACTCCCAGGGCAGCCCAACAATCTGCATGTGCTTCCCCAGAGAGATGGCAAATCACTCTGCAAGTACATTCAAAGATTCAGCTGTGTACAACACAACATCCCACACATCCATACTGTCATGGTGATCGCTACATTCCATATGAAAGTACACAATCACCGGATGCGCGAGGAAATGAGCATCAAAAAGGTGCGGGATATCACCGAGATTTATGCTGTGGCTGACAAATGGGAACGGGTTGAAGAAGGGAGGAGACTCTCGAGAGAGGATATTGGCGCAGAAGGCGACTCTAAGGACGATGGAGATGCTCCCGCCTCCCAGAAAAATGGCGGAATGTGTAATCGGTAGCGCAAGGGAAAATCAGTCATGGTCATTGAAGGAATCGACAACTCCAACGCTACCAATAAGGCTAAGTCCGTTGGATCTAGCAAGGAGGTTGTAGCCTGCTCCGAAGATGATGTAGCTGCGATAGGAGAAAAGACCGACATGACATAATGCAAGATCCACCTCACCAAGGGCCACGACATCACAGAATGCCGCCAAGTAGAACAACTTGCGAAGGATTAGAACCATGATTACGGAAGGCGCGACAAGGAGAAGGGCCAAGACGATGTCGATAGATCCAGCAAGAAAAACCATGGCGGCGACTGCGGCAAGGCCAAGCAGGCGAAGGAGAAGCCTGCTAGAGTACGAGGTAAGAAATGTGATGATGAGAACATTGATGATGACGAGGATGAAGAGGGGTCTGATGGTCAAGAATTCCAGAAGGCAGTAGATGCCATGTGTGTTGATGGCGGCACATCTTTGCATTCCTTCCACCGGCAACTCAAGTAGTGGTCCTGTGAAGTCAATGCAGCAGAGCCAGCAGTAGAGGAGAGGAAATGCCTCAAGTGGTCCAACACTCCCATCATGTTCGACATACAGGATCACCCCGACCGCATCACTCTTGTGAGGTGTGTGCCATTCTTTGTTTTGTCAACAATTTGCAACCTCAATGTCAGGAAGATGTTGGTCGATAGTGTAGATGGTTTGAATCTGATCTCGCCCGACATGATCAAGTGGCTATAGATCCCTGCCATGAATTTCAAACTGACATGGTCCTTCCAGGGGATCAACCCGGGAAGATCGTAGCCTAAGGGAAAGATCACTCTGCCAGTAAAGTTTAGCAGCGAGCTCATCTTCTGGACAAAAGGGGTCATCCTCGATGTTGCCAAGATGTCACTTTTGTACAATGTATGTTTGGCCAACATGCATTGGCAAAGTTCATGACAGCGTCTCGCCATGCTACAACACGCTCAAGATGTCAAGGCACATGAGCATCATCACCATCCATGCTAACAACAAAGACTCGGTCCTCTGTGTTGATAAGCTCTACT
Source organism: Hordeum vulgare subsp. vulgare (assembly GCF_904849725.1). Classification (NCBI taxonomy): domain Eukaryota; kingdom Viridiplantae; phylum Streptophyta; class Magnoliopsida; order Poales; family Poaceae; genus Hordeum; species Hordeum vulgare. Next base: position 264,245,760 of record NC_058518.1, on the reverse strand, counting down.
AGGAGGAACTGGCAGCATATGTCGATGAGGCACTTTCTCCTACCAGCAAAACTCCTGAGGGGAAGAAGAGCAAGAACAGGACATCTGGCAAAGCTCGTGAGGATTCTGGGAAGCGAGCCGCAGAGCACAACACGCATGTTGATGACTCACCGGAGACTTCTATCGCCAAGAGCAAGAAATAAAAAGTGACCATCCCCAATACGAAGCAAGTGGCTGCACGGGAGGATGGAAGGGTGGTACTATCACCATAAGTGCCAACCTCGATAGTAAATACAAAAGCACGATCGTCTCCTTCCCGTGGTCGAATGTCGATGTGTTTGCATGGAAACTAACTCACATCCTCGGTGTTCCCAGGGAGGTGATCGAGCACCACCTTGCCATTTGTCCTCATCCACATCGTGTCAAGAAGAAGGTCTAGAGACAAGCACTATAATGTCAAAAGTTAATTGCCGAAGAGATGAAGAAACAAGAAGTAGCATGCCTCATGAGAGAAGTGATCCACCCAACATGGTTGGCGAGTTTGCGCAAGGTAAACGAGAAGTGTAGGCTTTGCCTTGAATTCACTGATGTCAATAGGGCTTGCCTGAAGGATCCTTTCGCCATGCCGTGCATCGATCAGATAGCGGACTCGACACCTGGCTGCAACTTGTTGTCTTTCCTTGACACCTACTCTCTAGTTACCACCAGATTTTCATGTCCAAGGAGGATGAAGAGAAGACCGCATTCATTACCCCATGTGGCACATTTTGCTTCAAGCGTAAGCCTTTTGGGCTAAAGAGTGTTGGTTCAACATTTGAACGGCTCGTTCATATAGGTTTTGGGCTGCAGCTACGCAGAAACATGGAGGAATACATGGTCGACATTGTAGTCAAGACCAAGGACAAGGCCAGGCTAATTCAAGACCTAGAAGAAACCTTTGCAAACTTTCGCAGGACCAACTTGAACTCAACCCTGAGAAGTGTGTCTTTGGAGTCCCATCTGGCAAGCTCCTTAGGTTTTTTATGTCACAGCACAGGATGGAAGTCAACCCTGCCAAGACCGAGACGACCGAGCAGTTGGAGGCACGAAAGCGTGTCAAGGACATACGCCGCTTGGGCTGTATTGCTGCCCTTAGCAGGTTCATTTCCAAATCCGCATAGCACGCCCTACCATTTTCAAAATCCTAAAAAAGGCAGGTCCCCTGACCTGGACTATTGAAACGGAGGCAGCGCTGCAAGATTTGAAGAAATACATCTCTACTCCTATATTATTCACACCTAAACCAGGGGAATCATTGTTGCTATATTTGGCAACAATGAATCAAGTGGTTAGACCTGCGCTAGTGGAAGAGAGGGAAGCTTAGGAGGGCGAGATGGCAACCCCTGAGCCGGTAGCCAGCGAGCCTGGGCCAGCCCTAGCAAGCCAAGGGGCCGACAGCACAAGTACGGTGCAAGAGGCAGGACAAGAGAGTGTGCAAATAAGAAAATGGTGCAACGGTCGGTGTACTTTGTCAGCTCTCTTCTACATGTAGCTAGGTCAAGGTACTCTAGGGTGCAGAAACTACTTTTCGGCCTTCTCATGGTCTCTCGGAAGCCATGCCATTACTTCCAAGGACCCCACATCACTTTCATCACTCACTTCCCATTGCAACGCATCCTAAGGAATCCAGAAGCAACCGACAGGATTGTCAAGTGGGCGTTCAAGCTGTCTAGCTTTGCCCTACGCTTTGAAAGTACATCAATTATACAGAGCAGAGCCCTGGCAGAGTTTATCGCGAAGTTGATACCAACGCAAGCCAAAGAAATCCCATAAGCGATTCTCCCCGGCAAGGACGCACCCCAAGATTGGGTCATGTACTTTGACGGGGCTCTTTCGCCGCAAGGCGCCTGTACTGGAGTGTTGCTTGCCACGCTTACTGGAGAGCACCTCAAGTATGTGATCCACATGCATTTTCCCAAGGAGGTGTCTATGAACAACATGGTGGAGTATGTGGGGCTCCTCACCGGCCTGCAGATAGCAGTCGAACTTGGCATCGGGAAATTGATAGTACGAGGAGACTCACAGCTGGTTGTATGACAAGTAAACAAAGATAACCACATCCCTTTGATGGAAGCCTACGTCAATGAAGTGAGCAAGTTGGAGGAGAATTTTGACGGTCTACACATGGAGCACATCCCGGTGCAAAGAACGATATTGTTGATGACATGTCAAAACAAGCTGCTCAAAAGCCGCATGTGGAACTAGCCACTTTCGTACTTCGACTCACTCAGCCACCCGTCATACCATCAGATCGGCGAGCCAATAAGAGGAGGTCAACTCCGATGACTATTTCCCAGCAGAGCCATCAATGGCAGCCAAGAAGGTTGTCGGGGGTGACAAAATGCATGCACGTGAGCAGCAAGCTCTAGCTAACCCAATGGTCCTTGTCGTCGAAGCCATATCTCCCAGTGCGGAAGAGATGCCTTTGTACCTTGTCGTCGAGCCACGAGCTCCGACATGGGCACAACAGATCGTCCAATACCTCCATTTAGGAGACCTCCCCGAAGAGCAAGGGGAAGCTGAAAGAGTAGCCTAACAGTCGAGCAAGTATAAGTTTGTGGATAGCATTTTGTACAAAAGGATACCAAACAACGTGAAATTGAAGTCCATCCCCCAGGAGGAAGGACAACAACTATTGGTAGAAATAGATGAAGGGATGTGTGGCTCCAATATTGGATTTTGAGCCCTTGTCGGAAAGGCATTCATGTAAGGTTTCTATTGGCTGACAGCCCTTCAAGACACCCTGGAGGTGCTGACAACGTGTGAATCATACCAGTACCACGCCAAGCGGATACATCAACCATTACAAGCCCTTCTGACCATACCGCTCTCATGGCCATTATCAGTCTTGGGGCTCGACATTCTCGGGCCTTTCCCCCATGCTATCAGGGGCTTTGAGTTCTTGTTCATCACAGTCGACAAGTTCACGAAGTGGATTGGGATAGAGCCAGTGATAAAGGTAATGGTGCAAGCAGCGGTCAAGTTTCTCGGAGGGATAGTGTGTCTCTTCGGTGTACCCAACAGGATCATCACGGACAACGACACACAATTCACTAGCAACAACTTCACGCAGTACTAGCAAAATATCAACGTCAAGATGTGCTTTGTGTCAGTTGCTGACGGCAGGAGCAACAACCAAGTAGAAATGGCAAACACTAAAGTGTTGTGGGGCCTCTAGGCGAGAACTTTTGACAAGCTGCACAAGCACGGAAGGCGCTGGATTGATGAACTGCTGGTGGTTCTTTGCTAAATCAGGACGACACCAAATCGTGCCACTGGATAAACACCCTTCTCCCTAGCCTATGTGCAGAAGGAGTAATCCCCATGGAACTCACGTGCGAGTCACCGAGAGTGCATGCCTTTGACATGGACTACCAAGAGCAACTATGGCAAGATCATGCCATGCTCCTCAAAGGGGAGAAGAGGCCCCTGCGTGCAAGTCTTCTCGGAGGGAGTGACCGTATGGGCATTAGTTAACGCATTCAAGGACAACCACTTTTGCGGCAAGGAATACATCAAAAGAAAGCTATGTTGCAAAAAATTCATAGAAACTCGAGTCTTTTCCTTTGGAAAAGTTGACGCTTGTGTGAGAAAACCTGCACACGAAGGACCCTTGTCGGTATTGTTCGTGCTCTTCGTTATTTCAAGCCTGCTCAACACACTAAGTGGTCACAAACACGACTGCGAGGTGGCCTTGCTGGCTGTGGCGTCATCGACAGGCTGCTAAGGATCCATTCCTAAAAGCGCTTGGGCAAGGATGCATGCACTAGAAAGCGTTTTCAGCAAGCGTAGGGACTAAAAACACACAAGTGCAAGTTTGCGCGGAAGGGGAAATGGACATTGTCGGAATTTTGGGAATGGGGGTACCCAGACCTGCCTGCCTATGGCCTAGGGCTGGCCCGCTTCACCGGCCAGACACAATCCGGCACGACACCTCTCGGGGTAAGGCCCTCGCGAGGGCTTGAGCCTCACGAGGAGGAGCAGCACCAAGGCCCACAGGGGGCCTCCACAGGACCCCTCCAGAGCGGCGGAGATTCCAATGCAAGACGAGGACTCAGAAGTCATGGATGACACGTGGAAGGACATGCAAGCAGCAAGTTGTCAGGCGGTGCAGTTTCCCCTTTCGTGCAAAGGGGGCAAGAACATACGCGGGTTCCCAAGGCATCTTCAAAACGTTTCCGTTCTTGTGCAATAAGGCCACAACTGCCCGCCTGCAGGACAGACGTCATTGCTGAGCCCGTCCCCGTAGCATCGACAACCACTTTGCGGGCGAAGACCACATTTGGGCAGAGGGGCACGTTCCCCTGTTCCCCTTGAAAATTGGCCATTGTGGGATCCCTTCCCGCCATTGCGTTAAGGGATGCGGACCCTAGCCGTAGCTATATATAGAGGATAGGTTACCTCGTAGGGGGAGGGATCGATTCATCCGCTCACTTCCACCACTCATAGACCATCAAACCGCTGGGAGCCCGGAACACATCCGAGGGCCTCCGGAGGCTCCCAAAGCATTGTTCTTGTTCATCCACCCACCTTCACGAGAGGCAATCCACCAAAAGCAAGATTAGGGTATTCCGCATCGCAGCGGCCCGAACATGCGTAAACATTGTGTTCTTTGTCTTCCTCACCATTATGTGAGTCCTTCGCGACATCCATTGAGTAGTGATCTAGGTGAGACGAGGCCGCGAGAGATATTCGTACACGCCCCTGAGTTCGAATCTTAAGGGTTTTAAGGAGCCCGAAATCCGACATTTAGCGCGCCAGGTAGGGGGCATGTCAAGGTCTACTCCAAGCTCCGCCTTCCCCAAGCTTGGCGGCTCCGATGACTGACGCTCGCCGAGCCCGCGAGGAGCGCCATGCCACTCGCGTTGCTCAGACTGCACCCGTGGGCCTCGCCGGCGCGCCCCGGTCACCATCGCCTGTGGTGAACGCCGCCACGGCCCCCGACGTCCAAGAACAGCAAGGCTCTTCCCTGTCAGACACCGAGCAGCCCAAATTTGTCAGATAACCCACAAGTGTAGGGGATCGCAACAGTTTTCGAGGGTAGAGTATTCAACCCAAATTTGTTGGTTCGCCAAAGAGGAAGAAAAAGAATATTCTCAAGTATTAGCAGCTGAGTTTGTCAGATTCAACCACACCTGAAAGATTAGTGTCTGCAAGCAAAGTATCAGTAGCAAAGTAGTATGATAGCAACGGTGCTAGAAACAAATCTGTTGACGGCAGACTATTCCTAACGGTTGTATCAATGGCGCCAGTAAGTTGCACGTGGATGGGGAACTATTATTCCCCGCCAACGGTGACGAAAATGGATCTTGCAACGAGTAACAGCGATGTAGCAAGGAACAGCAGTAGCAGCAGCAGCAGAGTAACAGCAGTAGCAACAGTAGTAGCAAAGTGGCCCAACCGTTTTGTAGCAAGGGACAAGCCTAGACAAAGTAACATAGCAAGGACCAGTAGTAAAAGACTCGTAGGCAGTGGATCGGTGATGGATGAGTATTACGGATGTGATTCATCATGTAAAAGCTATAACACGGAGAGATATGTAACTAGCTCTCGTTCGTCAATCTAATGTAGGCATGTATTCCGTATGTAGTCATACGTGCTTAGGGAAAACAACATGCATGCCATCTATTTTCCATCCCTCCCGTGGCAGCGGGGTCCTAATGGAAACTACGGGATATTAAGGTTCTCCTTTTAATAAAGAACCGGACCAACGCATTAACACTTGGTGAATACATGAACTCCTCATACTATGATCATCTCCAGGAGTGGTTCCGGCTATTGTCACTCCGGGGTTGCCGGGTCATAACACATAGTAGGTGACTACAACTTGCAAGATAGGATCTAAAACACACATATAACGGTGACAACATAATAGGTTCAGATCTGAAATCAGGCACTCGGGCCCTAGTGACAAGCATTTAACATAGCCAAGTAGTAGCAACATCAATCTTAGAACATAGTGGATACTAGGGATCAATCCCCGTCAAAACTAACTCGATTACATGATAGATCTCATCCAAGTCATCACCGTCCAGCAAGCCTACGATGAGATTACTCACAAACGATGAAGAGCATCATGGAATTGTCGATGGAGGAAGGTTGCTGATGACGATGGCGACGATTTCCCCTCTCCAGAGCCCAAAACGGACTCCAGATCTGCCCTCCAGATGAGGAACAGGAGGTGGCGGCGCCTCCGTATCGTAAAACGCGATGAAACCTTCTCTCTGATTTTTTTCCGGGCGAGACGGAAGATATAGAGCTGAGTTTGGGACGGTGGTACCACATGGGCCCCACAAGCCCTCACGGCGCGGCCTAGGGGGGTGGTCGCGTCCTGGGGGCTTGTGGCCCACTAGCACGCCCCCTCAGGTGGATCTTTGCGCAGGTATTTTTCTTTTATTCCAGAAAAATTCTCTGTAAATTTTCAGGACATTCCGAGAACTTCCATTTCTGCACAAAAAACAACACCATGGCAGTTCTGCTGAAAACAGCGTCAATCCAGGTTAGTGCCATTCAAATCATGCAAATTAGAGTCCAAAACAAGGGCAAAAGAGTTCTGAAAAGTAGATACAACTGAGACGTATCAACTCCCCCAAGCTTAAAGCCTTGCTTGTCCTCAAGCAATTCAGTTGACAAACTGAAGGAGACAAAGGAAAAAACTTTCACGAACTCTGTTTGATCTTGTTGTTGCAACTTTGTCTAACTCATAACCAGAATTTCAGCAAGATCACAAGCAAACCACATAAGCAAATGACATCTAGGTCTCATGGTAAACTCATATCAATGGCATAATCAACTAGCGAGCAAATAATAATAAGTCTCAAACGTCAATACTTCAATCAAAACCACATGAAGCAGTACGAATAGATGCTTTCTCGCTAGCTCTTTCTGAGACCGCAAAACATAAATGCAGAGCACCTTCAAAGACCAAGGGCTGACTAAACATTGTAATTCAAGGCAATGAAGATCCAGTCATAGTCATACTCAACACAGTTGAAAGCAAAGCATAAAAATGACAGAGGTGCTCTCTAATTGGTGCTTTTGTAAGAGGAGGATGACTCAACAGGAACATAAATAGACATGCCCTTCGCAGAGGGAAGCATTGATTTGCAGAGGTGCCAGAGCTCAAGCTTTTAAAAAACAGAGATAATAATTATGGGTGGCATGCTTTCATTGTCAACGTAATAACTAAGACTTATCGACATCTTCCACGCTACACATGCTATAGGAGGTTCCCAAAGAGAAAAGTAAAGTTTTGACTCCCCCACCACCAATCAATCACACTCCACGGCTAGCCGAATCCTCGGGTACCGTCCATACCAACATCAATCCTGGGGGAGTTTTGTTTGCAATTATCTTTTCGATTTGAGCATGGCACTGGGAATTCCAATTATCGGCCCCTTTCTCATGAATGATAGTGAATAAACACATATCGAGGATAACACGCATAGCATGGAAGATACCATTAGCCCCCTTTCACCACATGAGCGGTTCGGGCATGCAAAACAAATTATTTCTTGAAGGTTTAGAGAGTGGCACATGAAAATTTACTTAGAACGGCAGGTAGATACCGCACATAGGTAGGTATGGTGGACTCAGATGGCACAACTTTGGGTTTATGGGAGGTGGATGCACAAGCAGTATTCCCGCTTAGTACAAGTGAAGGCTAGCAAAAGACTGGGAAGCGACCAACTAGAGAGCAACAACAGCCATCAAAATGCATTGAGATTAACTAGCATTGAGTGCAAGCATGAGTAGGATATAAATCACCATGAACATGAATATCATAGAGGCTATGTTGATTTTGTTTCAACTACATGCGTGAAACTTCGCCAAGTCAAGCCACTTGAAACACTTAAAGGAGGATACCATCCTATCATACTACATCATAGTCATCTCAACATTCATGTTGGCAACCAAGACAAACCATTATAAGCTCCTAGCTAAGTAAGCATGGCATAAGCAACTATGATCTCTAAGTTGTCATTGCAAACATGTTTCCCTCACAACAAAGCTGAATCAGGCATGATGAGCTAGTCATATTTACAAAAACAAAATAGATCGAGGTCATACTAGCTTTTTCCAGGCTTAGTCACTTCATCATATATTGTCCTTATTGCCTTTCACTTGCACGACCGGATGATGTGAACAATAATAAGCGTCCTCGTGCATTGGAATAAAGCTGCAATCTGCAGGCAAACATAAAGGAGAAGACAAAGTAATATGGCTCTTTGAAAGCTAAACAGGTATACATGCAAGAGCCACTAAACATTTTAACCAATATCTTCTACCTTGACACAAAGGAAAAGAAAACTATCTACACGGGGAAGCTCCCAACAAGCAAAAGAAGAAAAATAAAATCTTTTGGGGTTTTCTCAAACTACACAGACACACGAAAAGAAAACGAGAAAAAGAAAATAAACTAGCATGGATGATACAGTGGCAAAGTGTGAACACCGGCTAACAAAGTCAAAGCATAAGCAAGAATGTAAAGTTGGTGAGAACACGTACTCCCCCAAGCTTAGGCTTTTGGCCTAAGTTGGTCTACTCCTAAGGAGGGAAATAACTAGCTCCGGGGTACTCCGGAGTGGACTGAGCATGCCACTGTTGTCTGAGCTCCTCTGGCTCCCACTGATAAACTGGCGTCTCGTACTCGACTGGCGGCTCAGGCACGGGCACCTGTGGTTGGGCTAGGCCCCAATATGCGTAGATGTACAACGGCATAATAATGTACCTGCCTGCATGAAGATTGAACAAAGAAGGAGCAGGCAAAGTAATAGTCTCACGAGTACCCTGACTAAATACCAAGTTATAAATCATCCTTCTATTTATATCTCTATCCAGAAAGTCATGGCGAACCATGCTATCGTAATCTAGATATCTCTCGGGAACAAGAATCTCTTCTTCCTCCTCTAGTCTAATAGGTATCTCAATGTGTCTAGCAAGACGGGTAGCATAGATACCTCCATAGACAACGCCTTTAGAACGGTTCAGGTTCAGCCATTGAGCTACTATAGCGCCCAAGCTATAAGTTTTATTGTTATAAAGGGCTTCGCACAAGACCGCAAGATATGGGGAACTAAGTGACCGAGCCTTCCCACAGCCAATCAAACATTTTCCCACAAATAGTGAGAAGTACCGAAGTACGGGAAATGAATGCTAGCAGGTCTAGCGCAAGACACTCCTCTCTCCTCTCCTACAACAATTGTACCGATGAAAGCTTCCAAGTCCCGTGGACGAGGTTCATGAATATCCCCAACATAAGGTAATTTGCAAACATTGCAAAAATCCTGGAGTGACATGCGCTGGGGGATATCATAAAGTTTAAACTCAACCATAGGAGGATTCTTCCTTGGATAGAAGTTAAAGCTTTGTACGAAGATATTAGTGAGGAGGAGGTATTGCGGACACTTATCTTCAACGAAGGCGGTAAGGCCTGCGTTTTCCACCAAGTGATAAAAGTCCTCATAAATTCCAGCGGCGCGGAAGAACACATCGCTTGGCCATTCGCACGCTCGAACTTCTGTGACTCAAGGGACAAGATACTTGGGCTTCTTCTCACTCCCATCATCCTTGGGGTCACGGCTTGATGAGCCTCTTAAGAACCTCCTCATATTTTCCCTTTTCTATCTCTGAGAATTTCTGAAATTTTTAGAGATTCTAAGGCAAAGTGAATAAGGCTCAACAAAACTCGTAGCAACTACTCCCACAAGTGCCTAGAGGCCATATTACGCATCATAACTACTTGGGACCAGCTAAAATCAGCATGCAAATCTTAAGAACATGGTCACCAAGGAAGCAAAAATAGGCGGAGTATAAGGCACTAGAGCAAAAACTAATTGAACCAATGGAGGAATCACTTACCAAGGAGTAATTTCCCCAAAACAGTTTGGAGAATGGTGCTTTGAGCAAAGAGATCGAAAATCCCAGCAAGACGAGTAAGAACACGGGTTAGAGCTGCGAAACGATTTTTTTTCTAGAGGTAGGAGAACCAGATGAGAGAAAGAATGAGTGGAGGGGGTGCCTGTGGGCCCCACAAGCCTGGGTGGCGGGGCCAGGGGGTGCCCGCGCCCCTAGGGCTTGTGGCCCACTGCTGTGGGCCCCATACAAGCTCTTTGTCTCGGAATATTTCAAAAAATACAGAAAAAATCATACTTGATTTTAACGGCGTTCGGAGAACTTTTATTTTCGGGGTACTTTTCTACCGGATGCTAAAACAGAAAACAGGGAAAACTAAACTAAACCTATCATATTTCTTCTGAGAAACAAAAGTGAACGCTTGGAATATAGGTTTGTGACTCCTCGATTCATCCATCTCATGATCATCGAAAGAAAATCTGTCAGTGAGGTTCATCAGGCCTCTTTGACAAACCTTTTCGAATCGCAAAAGAGAATGGAGAATTTTTGAATAGTCACTAGGTCACCTCAATGGGGATGTGTATTTCCCCAACAAGCAAGTCATACTTTATCTTGACACGAGGAAGAGGGCATTCAAAGCTCCCAATAAGAATCGATGAAGTTTTTTTGATGGCATTGATGCAATGTACTCGATATTGTTTCTTTGGAAAGTGCACCGTATGCTCATTACCGTTGACATGGAAAGTGACATTGCCTTTGTTGCGATCTATAACAGCCCCTATGGTGTTTAAAAAGGGTCTTCCGAGGATGACAGCCATGGCATCGTCCTCAGGAATATCCAAGATAACAGTCTTTTAAGATAGTGACATTAGCAACCACAACAGGCACATCCTCGCAAATGGCGATAGGGAAAGCAGTTGATTTGTCGGCCGTTTGCAGAGAGATTTCAGTGGGTGTCAACTTATCCAGTTCAAGTCTACGATAAAGAGAGAGAGGCATAACACTAACACCAGCTCCAAGGTCGCATAACGCAGTTCTAACGTAGTTGCCTTTAATGGAGCAAGGTATAGTGGGCACACCGGGATCACCTAATTTCTTGGGAGTTCCACCCTTGAAGGTACAGTTAGCGAGCATGATGGAAATCTCAACCTCAGGTATCCTCCTCTTATTAGTCACAATATCTTTCATGTACTTAGCATACGGAGACATTTTGAGCATTTCCGTCAAACGCATTTGCAGAAAGACAGGTCTGATCATCTCAACGAATCGCTCAAAATCCTCATCATCCTTTTTCTTGGATGGTTTGGGAGGAAAGGGCATAGGTTTCTGAACCCATGGTTCCCTTTCTTTACCATGCTTCCTAGCAGTGAAGTCATTCTTATCATATCTTCTATTCTTAGCCTGTGGGTTATCAAGATCAACATGTTCAATCTCCACATCCTTATCATTGCTAGGTTGAGCATCAGCATGAACATCACTATTGATATTATCATTAGGCTCATATTCATCACCAGATTGTGTTTCAGCATCAGAGACAGAGGCATCGTTTGGACTCTCAGGTGTAGCAGCAATAGGGTTGCTAGCGTGCAGGTTCCTATCATCTTTCTTCTTCTTTCTAGGATGACTAGGTGCATCAGTGCTAACTCCTTTAGAATCTTGTCCAATTCTCTTCGGATGACCCTCAGGATACAAGGGTTCCTGGGTCATTCTACCTCCTCTAGTGACGACTATGACAGAATTGTCATTCAACTCATTGAGCAAGTCATTTTGAGCTTTAAGTACTTGTTCTACATGAGTAGTAACCATAAAGGCATGTTTACTCAAGAGCTTAAGATCGTTAACGTTTCTCTCCACACAAGCACTTAAATGACTAAGCATACGAGCATTCTTTTGCAATTGTCTGCTAACATAATCATTGAAACTCTGTTGTTTGACAACGAAGTTATCAAATTCATCCATGCATAAGCTAGCAGGTTTATCAAAAGGAATATCACTCTCATCAAACCTACGCAGAGATTTTACTTCTACTACGTGTATCGGGTTATCGAAACCATGGATCTCTTCGATAGGTGGTTGATTTTTGACATCTTCAGATTTAATGCCTTTCTCTCGCATAGATTTCTTGGCTTCTTGCATATCTTCAGGACTAAGGAATAGAATACCTCTTTTCTTCGGAGTTGGCTTAGGAGGTGGTTCGGGAATAGTCCAAGCATTCTCATTGCACAAGGTGTTATTTAGTATAATCTCAGCTTGTTCTACGGTTCGTTCCCTAAAAACACTATCGACGCAACTATCTAGGTGGTCTTTGGAAGCATCGGTAAGTCCATTATAGAAGATATCAAGTATTTCATTCTTCTCAAGAGGGTGATCAGGCAAAGCAGTCAGTAGCTGGATAAGCCTCCCCCAAGCTTGTGGGAGACTCTCTTCTTCAGCTTGAGCAAAGTTGTATATTTCCTGCAAGGCAGCTTGCTTCTTATGGGCAGGGAAATATTTTTCAGAGAAGTAGTGGACCATATCTTGGGGGCTACGCACACAACCAGGAGCAAGATAAGTGAACCAGGTCTTAGCATCATCCTTTAGCGAGAAAGGAAACAGCTTGAGCATGTGGTAGTGGCGGATCTTTTCCTCACTAGTGAATAGGGTGGCTATATCGTGCAGTTTGGTAAGATGGGCTACAACCGTTTCAGACTCATAACCGTGAAAAGGATAAGATTCGACCAGAGTGATTTACTCAGGGTCGACAGAGAATTCATAATCCTTATCGGGCACAAACATAGGCGAAGTAGCAAACTTCGGGTCGTATTTCATCCTAGCGTTCAGAGGTTTTTCTTTCCACTTGCGTAGTAGTTTCTCAACATCATAGCTATCCTTACACGCAAGAAAATCCTCAGCTATCTCTCCCTCCATAACATAGCGCGTATCAGGCATAACAGGCAATTCAGGCATAGTATCTAGCATAGCATCATCAGGCATAGTATCAAGCATAGCATCATCAGGCATAGTATCAAGCATAGCATCATCAGGCATAGTATCAAGAATAGCATCATCAGTCATAGTATCAAGCATAGCATCATCATAAGCATCATGGGCAGCAGAAGTAGCATCATCAAGCACAGGCAACATATCAAGATTTCAAGCAGGAGGCGATGTCGCAAACTTACTCATAACTGAAGGTGAATCAAGTGCAGAGCTAGATGGCAAGTCCTTACCTCTCCTTGTAGTGGAAGGCAAGATTTTAGTTCTTGGATCTTTCGGATTCCTCATAGTGATTCGCAGACGTCAATCCCAAGTGACTCAGAGAATATAGCTATGCTTCCCCAGCAACGGCGCCAGAAAAAGGTCTTGATAACCCACAAGTGTAGGGGATCGCAACAGTTTTCGAGGGTAGAGTATTCAATCCAAATTTGTTGGCTCGCCAAAGGGAAAGAGAAATAATATTCTCAAGTATTAGCAGCTGAGTTTGTATGATCCAACCACACTTCAAAGATTAGTGTGTGCAAGCAAAGTATCAGTAGCAAAGTAGTATGATAGCAACGGTGCCAGAAACAGATATGTTGACGGCAGACTATTCCTAACTGTTGTATCAATGGTGCCAGTAAGTTGCACGTGGACGTGGAACTATTCTTCCCCGCCAACGGTGACGAAAATGAATCTTGCAACGAGTAACAGCGAAATAGCAAGGAACAGCAGTAGCAGCAGCAACAGTAGTAGCAAAGTGGCCCAATCCCTTTTGTAGCAAGGGAGAAGCCTAGACAAAGTAACATAGCAAGGACCAGTAGTAAAAGACTTGTAGGCAGTGGATCGGTGATGGATGAGTATTACGGATGTGATTCATCATGTAACAGCTATAACACGGAGAGATATGTAACTAGCTCCCGTTCGTCAATCTAATGTAGGCATGTATTCCGTATGTAGTCATACGTGCTTAGGGGAAAGAACATGCATGACATCTATGGTCCATCCCTCCCGTGGCAGCGGGGTCCTAATGGAAACTACGGGATATTAAGGTTCTCCTCTTATTAAAGAACCGGACCAATGCATTAACACTTGGTGAATACATGAACTCCTCATACTATGGTCATCTCCGGGAGTGGTTCCGGCTATTGTCACTCGGGCCCTAGTGACAAGCATTAAGCATAGCCAAGTAGTAGCAACATCAATCTTAGAACATAGTGGATACTAGGGATCAATCCCCGTCAAAACTAACTCTGTTACATGATAGATCTCATCCAACTCATCACCGTCTAACAAGCCTACGATGCGATTACTCACGAACGATGATGAGCATCATGGAATTGTCGATGGAGGAAGGTTGATGATGATGATGGCGACGGTTTCCCCTATCCGGAGCCCGAAACGGACTTCATATCTGCCCTCCACATGAAGAACAGGAGGTGGCGGCGCCTCCGTATCGTAAAACGCGATGAAACCTTCTCTCTAATTTTTTTCCGGGCGAGATGGAAAATATAGAGCTGAGTTTGGGGCGGTGGTTCTACGTGGGCCCCCACAAGCCCTCACGGCGCGGCCTAGGGGGTTGGCCGCGGCCTGTGGGCTTGTGGCCCACTAGCACGCTCCCTCAGGTGGATCTTTGCGCAGGTATTTTTCTTTTATTCCAGAAAATTCTCCGTAAATTTTCACGACATTCTGAGAAATTTTACTTCTGCACAAAAACAACACCATGGCAATTCTGTTGAAAACAGCGTCAGTCCGGGTTAGTTCCATTCAAATCATGCAAATTAGAGTCCAAAACAAGGGCAAAAGAGTTCGGAAAAGTAGATACGACGGAGACGTATCACGCACCACCACTCTGTCGCTCGTTCGGGCTTTTGGGTCGTCCTCCCGCGCTTCACCGGGGATGGTGAGCGACCAAGGCGTGCTTGCCATGGCCACCGAGCTGCTCCTCTACCGACCCGCCCCCGATCGCTACGACGACTGGCTCCGGCGCATCGAGGAGCTCGTCGGCGCTACCGGCAAAGCTTCGGCGCTCTCTGGCTCGCTTCGACCCGAACCGTCCCAAGCAAATGACGAGGAGCAAGACACGCCGCCTCCACCCCCACGACGTGGCACAGACCCCAGGCAAGAAGCGCACCCTCGTGACCGGCCTTGCGGACAAAAGGCGAGGTCGGGAGATGAAGCAAGCTGTCAGCTGGTTCCCCGGCCATGCGTCGGCGCACGCTTGCTCTCTGCGCTGCTGAGCCCACGCCATGACCGGGCTCCTGATGACGAGTCAATGTATATACTTCTTGCCCCCTCGTTGGTTACCCCAAGTGTAAGGTTGAGATGTAGTCAGCAGCAAGTTTCCCTTACACGGAGACTGTAAGGTTTATCAAACCAGGAGGACTCCGAGGTTCAACAAGTAGGTGTCTGCTGCTCTTGCGCTAGCAGAAGACGTGGACCTGCACACACAACAAATAACTTTGCTCCCAACAAGTACAGAGTGGTTTTCAATCTCTCCGGCCTTGTAGTTTGCAAATGATCAAAACACAAGCGGGAATAGTAATGGTGATAGCAACGGAAAAGTAAATAAAGCAGTAAGGATGGAGGTCTAAACAATGGTGGTAATATGGACCGGAATCTCATGATGTTCACTAGTGATGTCTCTCTCCCAAAAGAGGATAAACAACTATTCGAGGTAAACAAATTGTAGCTGGGCAATTGACAGAATTACAAACGCACCGCAATGCGAATCATGCTCCTTGATAGTTAGAGGCTCAAAAGTAATGGGCAATACGCCAAATCAAGTAGACCATTTATTCATCAGCATCTACTTACTAATCATCCACCTTGACATATCTATCTAGAACATCTCGTTGGTCTTAAGTTAGGATCCCCACCCAAAGTGTAAACTCAAAGCAACGGACAACTACATTAATGAACTTTGCATAAGGTAAAGAATCCTTGCAACCGTGGTTACAAGCACCGTTGTTTTCTCCCTGGTGGCAACAACACATCCCCTACTCTCATGTTTCTATCACTCAAGCTAGACATGAGGGGGCATGAACCCATAATCATGCATAACACTCCCTCTTGGAGTTCCAATCTACTACTTGGCCAAAGCAATAAAAACTAATGGAGAACATGCATGAATCACTAAAGAACATAATATAAAAGGATAATCAAATATATAACTCATAATAATCTGAACATAATCTCATAATCCATCGGATCCCAGCAAACGCAGGATAGCAACAGCAAGATGATTACATAGATGCCTTGATCATGTAGGGCGGCTCACAAGGACTAACCATTGAAGCACAAGATTGGAGAGAAGACATCACATAGCTACTGGTCATGGACTCATGGTACAAGGAGGACTACTCACGGCACGTCCGGGAAGCGTCCATGGTGGTGGAGAAGCTCCTAGAGATCAATCCTCCCTCCGGCAGGGTGCCGGGAAGATTCTCCTGATGCTCCCATTCTCGAAAGTGTTGCGGTGGCGGAACGGTGGAGGAATTAGAGATTTTAGATACGGTACGAGGGTTTTCTATCGGAAGGGTAAATATAGGCGAAAGACGGCACCAGAGGAGGTGGGGCCCACCCAGGCGGCCTCCCTGCGCGGCCAGGGGGTAGGCTGCGCCACCAGGCCGCCTAGAGGCCTGGTGCCTCCCCTCTCGCCCATCTTTGGTGATGTGGAAGCTTCCGTCACGCTGATTTTTATATATTTTTCTTGGGATTTTTGGGACTCTGCAAATTTGGGTAAAAGTCCCTGCAAAAAGGACATCAACAGACAGAAACTGGCACTAGGTGCATTGAGTTAGTAGGTTAGTCCAAATATGTGTAAAATAATATGAAAGTGTTAAAAAACATAAAACAATGTCACTCAAAAGATCATGGAACAAGCAGAAATTATAGATACGTTAGGGACATATCAACATCCCCAAGCTTAATTCCTGCTCGTCCTCGAGTAGGTAAATGATAACTAAAATAATTTATGTGGTGACATGCTAACACAGATATAAGAACTGCAAAGTAAAGCAAGTAAGATATGCAATTCAAGTCAAGACAATAACAAGCAAGAGTCTATATCTAGTATTGAAAATAGCAAAGTAAAAACATAAAGGTGCAAGAGCTCTCGCTGTCCGTGACTCGAATGTCTCCAAATGGTGTTTGCGTGCAAGAAGTGGGAGATAGGTTGAGAGCATAAAAATATTTTTTTATTGAGAACTCAATCTACTAAAATTTCACACTTGGTCTCCTTCGGAATCTTATTTTGACTCATCCCCAGACCACTAGTTAGGCACAAGTCAAAATGATCCTCTCCCTTTTGACTTTGATCACTCATGCAATGGATGAGCATAAGCAAGATATATTGGCACCTAGGATGGCAAATAGAATAAAGATGGGGAAGGAAGACAAAAAAAGGTGTGAAAGGCTCACATCAATGAGCACAATCATAGGTGAGAGAAAACCAAATGATAGATATGATGTGAGGAGTAGGGATTGCTATGCAACGGATGCACATATGAGCTATGGTAAGCTCTCCAATGGAACTAGTGGGGATGCATCCAACTTGCTTCTTCCTGAAGACCTAGAGCTCATTTTAGGAGGCTCATCATTGGAATATACAAGCCAAGTTCTATAGTGTAAAGGTCCCCACATAGTTATGAATGAATGATAATCTCTATGGAGCACAACTATAACAATGGAGTACGAGTGTGGATCTTTCAAAAAAGGAATAGCAGTGTTGCCCCCTTCTCTTTTTTTTTCTTTTTTTCTTTTTTTCCTTTTTTTTATTTTTTTGTGTGGCCTCTTTGGCTCTTTCTATTTATCTCTCATTTGTCCTCTTTTGGATCTTTTAATTTTATCCTCTTTGGTATCTTTTCCTCACTTAAGGGAAACACTCTATTTTTTAGAAGAATAGAAAGAAAAATCATCACACTTTATAAGAAGTATTCAACATAAAGAACAATTAAAACTATCATGATGTATGCAAATGTATGCCTCTGCCGGTGTAGCAGGATATGCAATGATACTAGAGCATCATGTAGCAATAATAATAAGGGCAAAGCCCAACTAGCATGCGGCTCCTCGACCAAGCAAAAGCGTGTATGACATGAAGATCAAGTCATGAGATGGTGGATGTTCCATGGCAATGTATCTCAAAAAGTCTATGGAAATGCCTTAATAGGTAGGTATGGTGGATGTTTTGAGGAAACATATAATGAGGCTTATGCTGACAGAGCGTATTACGCCAAGGGTTTGGATGCACCGGTGGAGTTTGCACCAACTCTCAAGATGAGAAAGGGCAATGCACGGTACCGAAGAGGCTAGCAAAATATGGATGGTGGTAGTGCCAATAATCGAATACTCACATTAGTCCAAAGAACTGATGCACTTATTATCGGTAACTATCTATCTAATTAGGAAATTCACAAAGAGACAAGCACCCCTAGGAGGAGTGTTTGGGGGTTTGGTTATCCTTGCGCATCCTCGACCCATGGTAACGTGAGGGTACGATATGTATTCCAACCCCTCCAGAGGTTAGGGATCCATTTAGTAGCTAGAGTTCTCAACTAATTTTTAGTTTTTGAAAAACACACGGATTTCCCAAAATTCGACACCTATCACTAATAGGCTCAAGCTCTTGACACCAATAGTGCAAACATTACTCAACTCAATACCTCAAAACTATTGCAAGTTACTACTATACTTAAATAGCAAACTTAATTACCTACTCATGCAAGACACACAACTCAGTGCAACAAGCCAACTCTCTAAATAAGATAAGCATGATAACTCAAGAGAGTTTCAAAAGCAACCAAAATAAAATCTCTTAAAAGATAAGCATGAAAACTAAGAGCTAAGCATGTTAGTAGCTATGAAAAGATAAAGAACACACAAAAAGGATAAGCATGAAAGCTCATGTTTTGTTCTATGGTGGAGTGAAGCGTGTTTCTCTCCCAAACAAAGAAGGCTAGGGACCAACTTGTTATGAATAGAAAGCAAAACTAAAAAAATTAAAAAGTAAAGAGCGGGATGCTCGCAGCATAGCACATAACATACGAAGTGATAAAAATATAGCATGGAGATGGACGAACTGATGATTGTTGATGGAGAAGGGGATGCACGGGGGAATCCGCAAGCTTAGACGCTTGAGGCTCCTTGAATATTTCTTGACGGTGCATGGGGGCATTCCCAATCTTGAGCGCTTGACACTCCCAGATCTTCTTTCATCATCTTCCATCGCATACTTGAAAACTCCCTTCATACGCAATTCATCATATGCTGATTAGAGTGGTTAGTTTCCTTAATAAAATAATTCACTCTCTACTGGAAATAATTATTTTCAGGAAGAGCTTAGGTTTCTCAAGATTTTCAAAAGGTTTTTGCAAAGAAATCAAGCTTAAGCTTTGCAAAACAATGGAAATGCAGAGCAGGGCAGAATCTGGGAAAAACAGACGAGCAGGTAGTAAATAATTTTTTCAGGGCACTTGTGCAACTCAAATCAAAAAACTCAGAACTGATGCCAGAAAGACAATTATATATAGCATACTGTAGAAAAGGTTCAGATCCAAAATATGATCTGTTGATTTTTGGCGAATTTTTCTATAAGGTAGACAAAATCTGTTTCTGGACTACATGTCACAACTTTTGAACTTTCTTGCAATCGGAGGCTAAAACTTTGCACAAAGCTTGAAAATAAAGATACAATGATGTTGCTACAGTAGTAACAAACATCAAGACCACTAAAACTAAAAGTAAAAACAAATTGGGTTGCCTCCCAACAAGCGCTTTCTTTTATGCCTTTGAGCTAGGCATCATGCAAAAGATTAAGTTATACCAACTCCAAAAGAATAACTTGCCCGTGTAACGGACTCATAAGGTAACTTAATCTTCTTTCTAGGGAAGTGTTCCTTTTCATTTTAAGGGGAAATTGGAATCGAATGGTCCCTTATTTCATGTCAATGATAGCACCAATGATGCGGAGAAAAGGACGTCCGAAAATAATTGGACACGAGAGATCACACTAAATGTCCATAATAAGAAAATCAACGGGAACATAATTATCATTGACAACAATAAGAACATCATCAATTCTCCCTAAAGGGTTCTTTATGGAAGAATCAACAAGAAGAACACCAAAAGAACATGGATCATAAGGTTTCAAATTAAGCATATCATACATTCTTGTGGGCATAACAGAGGCACTAGCTCCAACATCACATAATGCAAAGCTAGAGAAATTATTCATTTTAATCTTGACCAAAGGATCCCAATCATCTTCTAGTTTTGTAGGAATAGAAGTCTCTAGCTTGAGCTTCTCGTCCCTAACTTTGATAAGAGCATTGGTAATATGCTCGGTGAAGGCAATATTGGGTGTACTAGTGTGGGGATCTTTAGCCATTCTTTGCAAAAAGGTGATCACTTTAGAAAGACTACAATTATCAAAATCAGGATTACTACCATTAGTTAAAGTGGTGGTAATGTCATTTAAGATCATTCTTTTGTTAGTCTCTAAGTTCAAAGGACCTACTTGTCCTAAAGTTGAGGTGTTAGAATCACCATTAATAGGTCCATTGGGACTAGGGATGTGATGGGTGCTAAAAGTTTTGATATCCTAAACAACATGTATAGTAGCAAGGCTAGTGTGTATAGGAAGGCTCTTAATCCTATCTTCCTCTTCTTTTTCTCTAGCCCATCTTTCTTTAAGTTTGTCCTAGCATTCTAATGTTCTCATTAATTTGGACTTGGGTATCATTCATGGGTGTGGTCTTCCATTCCTCAAGGGGGGAATCTAATTTTAAGCATCTCTACATCATGAGCTATGTTGTCTAGCTTCAAAGAGAGACTATCTATTTTTTCTAATTTCTCTTCTACACTCTTGTTAAAGGCTTTTTGAGAAGTGATAAAATCCTTAAGCATGCTCTCTAATTCAGAGGTGGAGTTTTTGGTGCTAGGATAAGTGTTGTTGTTCCCATAGTTGTTGGATGGAAATGGCCTAGGATTTCTACCAAAATTACTCCTATAAGCATTACTGTTAAAGTTGTTCCTAGAGATAAAATTAACATCAACTTGCTCTCTTTCTTGAGAAACTAAAGAATTCAAAGGAACATCACTAGGATCAATAGGAGCTTGCTTAGTAAGTAAAGTCATGATCATGTCAACCTTATCATTAAGGGAGGAAATCTCCTCAATAGAGTTTACCTTCCTACCTGTTGGAGATCTCTTGGTGTGCCATTGAGAATAATTTGTCATCATCTCATCCAATAGTTTCGTGGCTGCACCAAGTGTAATTGACATAAAGGTTCCTCCCGCGGCCGAGTCTAACAAATTCCGCGAGGTAAAGTTCAATCATCCATAGAAAGTTTGGATAACCATCCAAGTAGTCAAACCATGAGTAGGGCAATTCTTAACAAGAGATTTCATACGTTCCCAAGATTGGGAAACGTGTTTATTATCCAGTTGCCTAAAATTCATAATGTTACTTCTCAACTGGATAATCTTAGCAGGCGGGTAATACTTCCCCATAAAAGCATGTTTGCACTTATCCCAAGAATCTATGTTATACCTAGGTAAATATTGAAGCCACACTTTAGCCCCTCCTCTCAAGGAGAAAGGAAAAACCTTAAGTTTAAGAATATCACCGTCAACTTCTTTATATTTTTGCATATCACAAAGCTCAACAAAATTATTCAAGTGCAAAGCAGCAGCATCTCGAGCACCGGAGAATTGATCTTTCATAACAAGGTTCAGTAAAGCAGGTTTAATTTCATAGGAGGTTGCCGCAGTGGCGGGAGCAGCAATAGGAGTGCCAATAAAGTCATTGCTGTTGTGACTAGTGAAGTCACACAACTCAACAATAGGAGTGTTCTTAGTGGAACCCATAGCAGCAGCAACAAGCAAGAACAAAGCAACTATTTTTTTGTGGTTTTGGGTATAAGACTCTAAGGCAAAAACTAGAAAGCAAACTAACAAGACTAAAAAGCAAAGGTAAAGGATGTTGTGCAACTCCCCTATCTTGAGGACTGGAGTCCCTCGCAACGGCGCCAGAATCTTTCCTTGATGATGAGTGAATGTATATACTTCTCGCCCCTTCGTTGGTTACCCCAAGTACAAGGTTGAGATGTAGTCAGCAGTAAGTTTCCCTTACACGAAGACTGTAAGGTTTATCGAACCAGGAGGACTCCGAGGTTCAACAAGTAGGTGTCCGCTGCTCTGGTGCTAGCAGAAGACGTGGACCTGCACACACAACAAATAACTTTGCTCCCAACGAGTACAGAGAGGTTGTCAATCTCTCCGTCCTTGTAGTTTGCAAAGGATCAAAACACAAGAGGGAATAGTAATGGTGATAGAAACGGAAAAGTAAATAAAGCAGTAATGATGGAGGTGTAAACAATGGTGGTAATATGGACCGGAGTCTCATGATGTTCACTAGTGATGTCTCTCTCCCAAAACACGATAAACAACTATGCGAGCTAAACAAATTACAGTTGGGAAATTGACAGAATTATAAACGCACTGCAATGCTAATCATTCTCCTTGATAGTTAGAGGCTCAAAAGTAATGGGCAGTACGCCAAATCAAGTAGACCGTTTATTCATCAGCATCTACTTACTAATCATCCACCTTGAGATATCTATCCAGAACATCTCGCTGGTATTAAGTTAGGAGCCCCACCCAAACTCAAAGCAACGGGCAACTGCATTAACGAACTTTGCATAAGGTAAACACTCCTTGCAACCGTGGTTACAAGCACCGTTGTTTTCTCCCTGGTGACAACAACACATCCCCTAGTCTCATGTTTTTGTCACTCAAGCTAGACATCAGGGGGCATGAGCCCATAATCATGCATAACGCTCCCTCTTGGAGTTCCAATCTACTACTTGGCCAAAGCAATAAAAAGTAAAGGAGAACATGCATGAACCACTAAAGAACATAATATAAAAGGATAATAAAATATTTAACTCATAACAATCTGAACATAATCTCATAATCCATCGGATCCCAGCAAAGTCACCATAGCAACAGTAAGATGATTACATAGATGCCTTGATCCTGTAGGGCAGCTCACAAGGACTAACCATTGAAGCACAAGATTGGAGAGAAGACATCACATAACTACTGGTCATGGACTCATGGTCCGAGGAGGACTACTCACAGCACGTCCGGGAAGCATCCATGGTGGTGGAGAAGCTCCCGGAGATCAATCCTCATTCCGACAGGGTGCCGGGAAGAGGTCTCCTGACGCTCCCGATCTCGAAAGCGCTGTGGCGGCAGAACGGTGGAGGAATTCACGATTCTGGAGACGATACGAGGGTTTTCTATCGGAAGGGTAAATATAGGCGAAAGGACGGCACCAGAGGGGGTGGGGCCCACCCAGGCGGCCTCCCTGCGCGGCCAGGGGGTAGGCTGCTCCACCAGGCCGCCTAGAGGCCTGGTGCCTCCCCTCTCGCCCATCTTCGGTGATGTGGAAGCTTCCGTCACGCTGATTTTTATATATTTTTCTTGGGATTTTTGGGACTCTGCAAATTTGGGTAAAAGTCCCTGCAATAAGGACATCAACCGACAGAAACTGGACTGGGTGCACTGAGTTAGTAGGTTAGTCCAAATATGTGTAAAATGATATAAAAGTGTTGCAAAACATATAACAATGAGACATAAAAGATCATGGAACAAGTAGAAATTATAGATACGTTAGGGACGTATCAGGTCCGCTCGAGGCCGACCCGCTGGAACATCACGACCAGGTCACCCCTGCACGCACGGCACCCGTCGAGCCGGTGGGGTGCCTCGCCATCGCCCCGGAGCTCTACCCGACTGCGTGGCCCTGCAAGTTCAAGTCTGACCTGCCCCCGTGCTACGATTGCACCCTGGACCCAGCCGAGTTCCTGCAACTCTACTTGTTGAGTATACGGGCGGCTGGGGGAGATGAAAAGGTCATGGCATGCTGGTTTCCCATGCCTCTCAAGGGCGGTGCGCTCTCTTGGCTCCTCAAGCTCCCAAAGGCGTGCATCGCCTCCTAGGATGATCTGCGTGGGCGTTTCGTCACCAACTTTCAGGGCACCCGTGACCGCGCACCCACCATGAACGACCTGCGGCGCATCAAGCAGCAGGAAGGGGAGACCCTCAACAAGTCCATACAGCGCTTCATGGCCACACGCCTCAAGATCCCCAAGGCATCGGATGAGTCCGTCATCTCGGCCTTCACCGACGGAGTCACTGACCTCAAGATGAAGGAAGAGCTTGCCATGAATGACGGTTTGTGCTCTTCCTTGGAGATGTTCAACCTGGCGAACAAGTGCAGCAAGGCCGAGGAGGGTCACATGTCGCTCCTCGGGCCTCTGGCGGCGGAACCAGAAGAGAAGAAGGCCAAGGCCAAGGAGGAAAAGCGCAAGGCTCCGACGGTGCTCGCGGCCGAACCTGAGGCAAAGCACGACCGGGGAAAAGAGAACCCCCCAGGAGGAAGACCAGCATGCATCTTCCACGACACCAATAGCCATGACACCGCCGAGTGCCACGAGCTCCGTCTGGTCCATGCTATGCGCTTCAGCTAACGCCCCGGGCGGGGAGACAGAGGCTTCGCGCGAGGCGGTGGCCATAGTGGAGGCCGCTGGGACAACCGGGAGCCGCGTCTGGGGTGTCACGATCAGGCTCAGGAAGACCGCTGACGCGATCAGCCTCAAGAGGACCGCTGGGGTGACCAGACGCGGGACGACCACTGGCTCAATGACGCTCCGGAGGGACCACGACGCGGTCAGCCTCGCGGGGCTCGCCCACGCGAGGTTGGACTGCCTCCACTACCTCCGTCGCCCAGAAGGTAGGAGGGAGACAGGCAGAATGATGGGGTTGGGGGCTTACAGGAGGTCAGGACAGTGGCTTCTATCTTGGGCGGCGCCCAGACCCCAGCATCAAACCGTGCCTTGAAGCAATTCGCACGGGAGGTGAATGCGGCTCTCCCGAAGCCAGAACTAATGCACCCCCTCAACTAGTCCCAGACCACCATCACCTTCGACTGAAGTGATCAGCTCGGGTGCTCGTTCATGGCGGGCAAGCTCCCCATGATGTGTACCCCGACCATCAACAACATCCTCGTCACCAAGACCCTCATTGACAGTGGGGCGGGGCTCAACTTTCTCTCCATTGAGACCTTCGAGACGCTCGAGCTGCCGTACTAACATCTCATGTCGACCAAGCCCTTCTCAGGGTTCACGGAAGGATCAACTGTACCCATCGGGCAGGTGCACCTGCCAGTCACCTTCGGCGAGCGCAAGAACTACCATACCGAGATAATCATATTCGACATCGCACATATCCACCTACCATACAACGCGATCCTTGGATACCCAGCTCTGGACAAGTTAATGGCAGTGATCCACCACGGCTACAACATCCTCAAGATGTCGGGGAGTGGCGGCATCATCACCATTGCTTGCAATGAGAACGATGTCGGTTGTGCCCTCGAGCTACATACCGTGATGTGGTGGCACAGCGCTCAGACGACGAGGAAGACGGGCCACCTCGTGAGGACCCACGCAAGAAAAAGAAGCAGCTCCTCCCCGCGGGGCGCCCTGGGACTTCGGGCTCCGTGCTCGGGGATGAGGCCCCACATCCTATCGCATAGGAAGGCGCGCTCGGCGCCCCTCTTGGGTCGGGCCTTTGGGCTCCCGTCGGGGAAGTCCCCGGCCTGACCCGTTAGATGAGGGTGGCACTCGAGCACAACCCGAGGGTGCACTCCGGAGCATGCCAGTCCAGTTCACGGGAGACCATCCTTAGAGTAATCGAAGAACTTTGGGAAGCCCAGGCCGTGAAGGTCGCGTTCGTAGAGGCAGGAGATTGGGCAACGACGGCGTACTCGACTCTTAAGCGGCATCGCCGCCAGGTGATTTTTTGTTGGCTGTTGCCAGGTAACTTTTTGGCTCATTCTGTTCGAGGGCGCCCGCTAGTCCGTGTGACCCGTAGGAGTTCAGGGCATCCCCCAGCCGTTCCTTCTGTTTATGCTTATTTCAATAATTTCCGCCGCATATATTTTGTGTCCTGACATTCTACCTTACTTGCATCTTTGGGATGTCGGCCCCCGCTTGGGGGCTCCGACCGAAGTACATCCTCACAGCCTCCCGAGGCAGCCGTCAACCTGCCTTGCTCTCGAAGAAGAAGAAGCCAGCAGGGTTTTTCAATGCCCCCGCCACAAGAAAATTCGGGCGCAAACCACCTTGGGGGTAAGGACACTCGTGAGGCCAAAGTGTCCTCGCGTCCTCCCAGATACACCCCCCCCCCCCCGTGACACTCTCACATAATAACGAGTTGCAGCTGTATACGCCCGGGGCCCCCGAGGATGAGGAGGGTTCCTTCCCACATAATGTGGATGCCATACGTTCAGCGCTGGGGGAAGACCGTGACACTCTCACATAATAATGAGCTGCGGTTGTATACGCCCGGGGCCCCCCGAGGACGAGGAAGGGTCCCTCCCAAGAAACGTGGATGCCCTACGCTCAGCGCTGGGGGAATACGAAGACTACCATAGATACCCACAGCTGGCGGAGAAATCAACAATGTCCACCAATGACTATGCCCATGCTTAGTGCGGGGGTAGACAACTAGAGGTACGGAGCCGCTCGTACGTCAAGGGGGATTCCTAAGCATCGCGACTGAAGAGCCTAAATGGACCCATAGCCCCTTGCTCCTTGGGCCGTCCTGTCGGTCCAACGGCGGTGGGGGTATGTACGGGCCGGGCCCTGCCTACACAGAGCCTAGTGCGCTCAACAAACTGTTGGAAATATGCCCTAGAGGCAATAATAAATTAGTTATTATTATATTTCTTTGTTCATGATAATCGTTTACTATCCATGCTATAATTGTATTGATTGGAAACACAAATACATGTGTGGATACATAGACAAAACATTGTCCCTAGTAAGCCTCTAGTTGACTAGCTCATTGATCAAAGATGGTCAAGGTTTCCTAACCATAGACAAGTGTTGTCACTTGATAACGGGATCACATCATTAGGAGAATCATGTGATGGACAATACCCAAACTATGAACGTAGCATATTGATCGTGTCATTTTATTTCTATAGTTTTCTGCGTGTCAAGTATTTGTTCCTATGACCATGAGATCATATAACTCACTGGCACCGGAGGAATGCCTTATGTGTATCAAACATCACAACGTAACTTGGTGACTAGAAAGGTGCTCTACAGGTATCTCCGAAGGTGTCCGTTGAGTTAGTATGGATCAAGACTCGGATTTGTCACTCCGTTTGACGGTGAGGTATCTCGGGGCCCCCTCGGTAATACAAGATCACACACAAGCCTTGCAAGCAATGTGACTAAGTGTAAGTCACGGGATCTTGTATTACGGAATGAGTAAAGAGACTTGCCGGTAAAGAGATTGAAATAGGTATGCGGATACCGACGATCGAATCTCGGGCAAGTAACATACCGAAGGACAAAGGGGAATGACATACGGGATTATATGAATCCTTGACACTGAGGTTCAACCGATAAGATCTTGGAGAATATGTAGGATCCAATATGGGCATCCAGGTCCCGCTATTGGATATTGACCGAGGAGTACCTCGGGGCATGTCTACGTAGTTCTCGAACCCGCAGGGTCTGCACACTTAAGGTTCGGCGATGTTTAGTATAGTTGAGTTATATGCGTGGTTACCGAATGTTGTTCGGAGTCCCAGATGAGATCACGGACGTCACGAGGGTTTCCGGAATCGTCCGCAGATGAAGATTGATATATAGGATGACTTCATTTGGTTACCGGAAATTTTTCGGGCATTAGCGGGAATGTACCGGGAGTGACGAATGGGGTCCGGAAGTTCACCCGGAGGGGGGCAACCCTCCAGGGGGAAGCCCAAACGACTTATGGGTGGCGCACAAGCCCTTAGTGGGCTGGTGGGACAGCCCAAGATGGCCTATGTGCCATAGAGAGAAAACCAAAGAAAAAAAAAGGAAAAGGTGGGAAGGAAGAGAAGGACTCCAGTTTACAATCCTATTTTGGGTAGGTTTGGAGTAGGAGTCCTACTCCTCCTCTTGGCCGGTGCCCCTTGGGGGATTGGCCCTCAAGGCAAGTCCCTCCCCCTCCCTCCTATATATACTGGTGATTTAGGGCTGATTTGGGACAACTTTTCCACGTGCAACTCAGATCTAGACACCATAGTTTTACCTCTAGATCGTATTTCTGCCGAGCTCGGGCGGAGCCCTGGAGGAGTAGATCCTTCACCACCACCGGAGCGCTGTCATGCTGCCGGATAACTCATCTACTTCTCCGTCTTGCTTGCTAGATCAAGAAGGCCGAGATCATCGTCGAGCTGTACGTGTGTTGAACGCGGAGGTGTCGTCGGTTCTGCACTAGATCGGAGCGGGTCGTAGGATGGATCGCGGGACAGTTCGTGGGACGGTTCGCGGGGTGGCTCGAGGGACGTGAGGACGTTCCACTATATCAACCGCGTTTCTTAACGCTTCCTGCCATGTGATCTACAAGGGTACGTAGATCCAAATCTCCTCTCGTAGATGGACATCACCATGATAGGTGTTCGTGTGCGTAGGAAATTTTTTGTTTCCCATGCAACGTTCCCCAACATTGGCATCATGAGCTAGGTTCATGCATAGATGTAATCTCGAGTAGAACACAAAGGGTTTTGTGGACGGTGATGTTCGATTTGCTTCCCTCCTTAGTCTTTTCTCGATTCGGCTGTATTGTTGGATTGAAGCGGCCCGGACCGACATTATTTGTACGCTTATGAAAGACTGGTTTCATCGCTTGACATGCAACCTCGTTGCATAAAGATGACTCGCGGTTGTTGGTTTCTTGAACTTTAGTTGAATTGGTTTTGACCGAGGCGGTCCTTGGAGAGGTTAAATAGCAATTTGCACATCTCCGTTGTGGTTTTTGCGTAAGTAATATGCGATCTACTAGATACCCATAGCAGCCACGTAAAACATGCAACAACAAATTAGAGGATGCCTAACTTGTTTTTGCAGGGTATGCTTGTGATATGATATGGACAATGACGTGATATGATATATTGGATGTATGAGATGATCATGTTGTAATAGTTAATATCGACTTGCACGTCAATGGTACGGCAACCGGCAGGAGCCATAGGGTTGTCTTTAAACTAATGTTTGTGTTTGCAGATGCGTTTACTATATTGCTAGGACGTAACTTTAGTAGTAATATCATAAGTAGCACGACAAACCCGATGGGGACACGTCGATGGAGATCATGATGCTGGAGATCATGGTGTGGTGCCGGTGACAAGAAGATCGTGCCGGTGCTTTGTGATGGAGATCAAGAAGCACATGATGATGGCTATATCATGTCACTTATGAATTGCATGTGATGTTAATCCTTTTATGCGCCTTATTTTGCTGAGAATGACAGTAGCATTATGAGGTGATCTCTCATGAAAATTTCAAAACGAAATTGTGTTCTCCCCGACTGTGCACTGTTGCTATAGTTCGTCGTTTCGAGACACCACGTGATGATCGGGTGTGATAGACTCAACGTTCACATACAACGGGTGCAAAACAGTTGCACACGCGGAACACTCAGGTTAAACTTGATGAGCCTAGCATGTGCAAACATGGCCTCGGAACACAAGAGACCGAAAGGTCGAGCATGAATCGTATAGTTCATATGATTAGCATAGAGATGCTTACCACTGAAACTATTCTTGACTCACGTGATGATCGGACTTGAGATAGTGGATTTGGATCATGTACCACTCAAATGACTAGAGAGATGTACTTTTTGAGTGGCAGTTCTTAAGTAATATGATTAATTGAACTAATTATCATGAACATAGTCTAATGGTCTTTGCAAATTACGATGTAGCTTGCGCTATAGCTCTACTATTTTATATGTTCCTAGAGAAAACTTAGTTGAAAGTTGATAGTAGCAACTTTGCGGACTGAGTCCGTAAAACTGAGAATTGTCCTCATTGCTGCGTAGAGGGCTTACGTCCTTAATGCACCACTCGGTGTGCTGCACCTCGAGCGTCCTCTGTGGATGTTGCGAACATCTGACATACACGTTTTTGATAACTACGTGATAGTTCAGTGCGCAATACTTAATGGCTTAGAAGAAGGCGCCGAAGACGTTTTGAAAACGTCACGGAACATAAGAGATGTTCTAAGAGATGAAATTGAGATTTCATGCTCGTGCCCTTGTTGAGAGGTATAAGACCTCCGACAAGATTCGTTGCCTACAAAGTAAAGGAGAAAAGCTCAAATCGTTGAGCATGTTCTCAGATTGTCTGAGTACAACAATCTCTTGAATCAAGTGGGAGTTAATCTTCCAGATAAGATAGTGATGGTTCGCCAAAGTCACTGCCACTAAGCTTCTAAAGCTTCGTGATGAACTATAACATATCAAGGATAGATTTGATGATCCTTGAGTGATTCGCATTGTTTGACACTGCGAAACTAGAAATCAAGAAGGAGCATCAATTGTTGATGGTTAGTAAAACCACTAGTTTCAAGAAGGGCAAGGGCTAGAAGGGATACTTCATGGAACGGCAAACCAGTTGTTGCTCTAATGAAGAAACCCAAGATTGAACCCAAACCCGAGATTAAGTGCTTCTGTTATGAGGGGAACGATCACTAAGGCGGAGCTACCCTAGATACTTGGTAGATAAGAAGGCTGGCAAAGTCGACACAAGTATATTTGATATACATGATATTGATGTGTGCTTTAGTGGTACTCCTAGTAGCATGAGGGTATTGGATACCGGTTCGGTTGCTAAGTGATTAGTAACTCGAAATGAAAGCTACGGTATAAACGGAGACTAGCTAAAGGCCAGGTGACGATATGTGTTGGAAGTATTTCCAAGGTTGATGTGATTAAACATCGCACGCTCCCTCTATCATTGGGATTGGTGGTAAATCCTAAATAATAATTATTTGGTGTTTGCGTTGAGCATGAACATGATTGGATCGTGTTTATTGCAATACAATTATTCATTCAAAGACAATAATAGTTGTTCTATTTGTTGGACTAATTACCCTCAATGGTTTATCGAATCTCGATCGTAGTGTTACACATGTTCATAATATTGGTGCCAAAAGATACAAAGTAATAATGATAGTACCAGTTACTTGTGGCACTGCCACTTGAGTCATCTTGATGTAAAATGCATGAAGAAGCTCCATGCTGATGGATCTTTGTACTCACTCATTTTTGAAACGTTTGAGACATGAAAACCATACCTGTTGGTATAAACACATGAAGAAACTCCATGCGGATGGATCGTTTGGATTCACTTGATTTTGAATCACTTGAGACATACAAATCATGCCACATGAAACAAGAGAGTAACTTGTTGGGAGTAATACATTTTTTATGTATGCAGTCCAATAAGTGCTGAGACACGTAGTGGATATCGTTATGTTCTTACTTCACTGACGATTTAAGTAGATACAGGAGTATTTACTTGGTGAATCACAAGTCTGAAATATTGAAAAGTTCAAAGCTATTTCAGAGTGAAGATCATCATTACAAGAGGATAAACTGTCTACGATGTGATCATAGAGATGAATATCTGAGTTACGAGTTTTTGGTACGCAGTTAAGACAATGTGAAAAGGGTTTCGCAGTTCATGCCACCTGGAACACAATAGTGTGATGATGTGTCTGAACGTCATAGTCACGCCCTATTTGATATGGTGCATACTATGATGTCTCTTATCGAATTACCACTATCGTTTATGGGTTATGCATTAGAGACAACCACATTCACTTTAAATAGGGCACCGCATATTTCGTTGAGATGACACGATATAGATTATGGTTTAGAGAAACCTAAGTTGTCGTTTCTTGAAAGTTTGGGGCTATGATACTTATGTGAAAAAGTTTCAGTCTGATAAGCTCGAACCCAAAGCGGATAAATGCATCTTCATAGGATATCCAAAAACAGTTGGATACATCTCCTATCTCAGATACGGAAGCAAAGTGTTTGTTTCTAGAAACGGGTCCTTTCTGAGGAAAGATTTCTCTCAAAAGAATCGAGTGGGAGGGTGGTATAACTTGATGAGGTTAGTGAACCGTCACTTCAACCAGTGTGTAGCAGGGCACAGGAAGATGTTCCTGTGACGCCTACACCAATTGAAGTGGAAGTTGATGATGGTGATCATTAGAGCTTCGAATCAAGTTACTACAAACCTCGTAGGCCGACAAGGTCGCGTACTGCTGCAGAGTGGTATGGTAACCCTGTCTTGGAGGTCATGTTGTTGAACAACAATGAACCTACGAGCTATGGAGAAGCGATGGTGGGTCCAGATTCTGACAAATGGCTGGAGGCCATGAAATCCGAGAGAGGATCCATGTATGAAAACAAACTGTAGACTTTGGAGGAACTGCTTGATGGTCGTAAGACTATTAAGTAAAGATGGATCTTTAAAAGGAAGACAGACAACAATGGTGATAAGTCACTATTAAGAAAAGCTTGACTTGTCGCAAAGATGTTTTTGACAAGATCAAGGAGTTGACTATGATGTGGCTTTCTCACTCGTAGTGATTCTAAAAGTCTGTTGGAATTATGTTAGTAGTTGTTGCATTATTTGTTAAATATTACACATAGGAAGTCAAAACATTGTTTCCTCGACGGTTTCCTTGAGGAAAGATTGTATGTAATACACTTAGAAGGTTTTGTCGATCCTAAAGATACTAACAAGTATGCAAGCTCCAGCGATCCTTTTAGGGACTGGTGCAAGCATCTCGGAGTTAGAATATACGCTTTGATGAGATGATCAAAGATTTTGGGTTTGTACAAGGTTTATGAGAAACTTGTATTTCCAAAGAAGTGAGTAGGAGCACTATAGTATTTCTGATAAAGTATATGTGGTTGACATATTGTTGATCGGAAGTAATGTAGAATTTTTGTAAAGCATAAAGGTTGTTTGAAAGGGGGTTTTCAAAGGAAGACATGGATAGAGCTATTTGAACATTGAGCATCAAGATCTATAGAGAAAAACGCTTAATAGAACTTCCAAATGAAATGCATGCCTTGACAAGTTTTTGAAGGAGTTCAAAATAGATCAGCAAAGAAGGAGTTCTTGGTTGTGTTGTGTACCGCACCTGATGTGTGCCTTATGCCTTAGCCATACACTCTAAAGTATGCCAAGCTGTGTACGTCACCTAATGTGTGCCTTGCCACAAGTCTGTTAAGGGGTACATAGAGTGATCCAGGATTGAATCACTGAACAACGGTCAAAGTTATCCTTAGTAACTAGTGGACTAAGGAATTTTTCTCGATTATGGAGGTGTTTAAAGAGTTCGTCGTAAGGGGTTACGTTGATGCAAGATTTGACACTAATCCAAATAACTATGAGTAGTAAAACGGATTTGTATAGTAGAGTAGATATTTTGAGTATTTCCGAATAGCACGTAGTAGTAGCATCAATAAGATGACATAAAGATTTGCGAAAGAACACACGGATCTAAAAGTTTCAAGAACCGTTGACTAAAACCTCTCTCACGAGCAAGACGTGATCAGACCCCAGAACTATATGGGTTTTGGATTCGTTGAAATCACATGGTGATGTGAACTAGATTATTGACTCTAGTGCAAGTGGGAGACTGTTGGAAATATGCCCTAGAGGCAATAATAAATTAGTTATTATTATATTTCTTTGTTCGTGCTAATCGTTTACTATCCATGCTATAATTGTATTGATTGGAAACACAAATACATGTGTGGATACATAGACAAAACACTGTCCCTAGTAAGCCTCTAGTTGACTAGCTCGTTGATCAAAGATGGTCAAGGTTTCCTAACCATAGACAAGTGTTGTCACTTGATAACGGGATCACATCATTAGGAGAATCGTGTGATGGACAAGACCCAAACTATGAACGTAGCATATTGATCGTGTCGTTTTATTTCTATAGTTTTCTGCGTGTCAAGTATTTGTTCCTATGACCATGAGATCATATAACTCACTGGCACTGGAGGAATGCCTTGTGTGTATCACACATCACAACGTAACTGGGTGACTATAAAGGTGCTCTACAGTTATCTCTGAAGGTGTCCGTTGAGTTAGTATGGATCAAGACTGGGATTTGTCACTCCGTGTGACACAGAGGTATCTCGAGGCCCAATCGGTAATACAACATCACGCACGAGCCTTGCAAGCAATGTGACTAAGTGTAAGTCACGGGATCTCGTATTACGGAACGAGTAAAAGACTTGACGGTAACGAGATTGAAATAGGTATGCGGATACCGACGATCGAATCTCGAGCAAGTAACATACCGAAGGACAAAGGGAATGACATACGGGATTATATGAACCCTTGACACTGAGGTTCAACCGATAAGATCTTCGGAGAATATGTAGGATCCAATATGGGCATCCAGGTCTCGCTATTCGATATTGACCGAGGAGTACCTCGGGGCATGTCTACATAGTTCTCGAACCCGCAGGGTCTGCACACTTAAGGTTCGGCGATGTTTTAGTATAGTTGAGTTATATGCGTGGTTACTGAATGTTGTTTGGAGTGCCGGATGAGATCACGTCACGAGGGTTTCCAGAATCGTCCGAAGATGTAGATTTATATATAGGATGACTTCATTTGGTTACCGAAAAGTTTTCGGGCATTACCGGGAATGTACCGGGAGTGACGAATGGGTTCCGGAAGTTCACCGGGAGGGGGGTAACCCTTCCAGAGGATGCCCAAAGGAATTATGGGTGGCACACCATCCCTTAGTGGGCTGGTCGGAAATCCCAATAAGGCCTATGCGCCATAGAGAGAAAACTAAAGAAAGAAAAAAAGGAAAAGGTGGGAAGGAAGAGAAGGACTCAGATCTAGACACCATAGTTTTACCTATAGGTCATATTTGTGCGGAGCTCGGGCGGAGCCCTGCAGGGGTAGATCCTTCACCACCACCGGAGTGCCGTCACGCTGCCGGAGAACTCATCTACTTCTCTGTCTTGCTTGCTGGATCAAGAAGGCTGAGATCATCGTCGAGCTGTACGTGTGCTGAACGCGGAAGTGCCGTCTGTTCGGCACTAGATCGGAGAGGATCGTGGTACGGATCGCGGGACGGTTCGTGGGAAGGTTCGCGGGGCGGATCGAGGGACGTGAGGACGTTCCACTACATCAACCATGTTTCTTAACGCTTCCTATTGTGCGATCTACAAGGGTACGTAGATCTAAATCTTCTCTCGTAGATGGACATCACCATGATAGGTCTTCGTGTGCGTAGGAAAATTTTTGTTTCCCATGCAACGTTCCCCAACACAAACTACTCAAAATATCTTAGGAAGGATGCTAGAGTCGCTCGTACGTCAAGGGGGACTCCAGAGCATTGCAACTCAGGAGCCTAACTGGGCCCGTAGCCCCTTGCTGCTTGTGCCGCCCTGTCGGTCCAACGGCGGTGGAGGTACGCGCGTGCTGGGCCCTGCCGACGTAGAGCACCGAAGGACTTCAAAAGTTTCAAGTTATCAGTTTCTTAGGAGGGACAATGGAGTCGCTCGCATGTCAAGGGGGAGTCCTAAGCATTGCGACACAGGAGCCTAACTGGGCACATAGCCCCTTGCTCCTTGGGCCGCCCTGTCGGTCCAACGACGGTGGAGGTACGCCCGGGCCGGGCCCTGCCGATGCAGAGTGCCAAAGGAGTTCTAAAGTTTCAAGTTATTAATTTCTTAGGAGGGACGCTGGAGTTGCTCGCATGTCAAGGGGAACTCCTGAGCATCGCGACTCACGAGCCTAACTAGGCCCATAGCCCCTTGCTCCTTGGGCCATCCTGTCGGTCCAGCGGCGGTGGAGGTACGCGCGGGCCGGGCCGTGCCAACGCAGAGTGCTGAAGGTGTTCCAAAGTTTCAAGTTGTTCAGATCCTCGTCGTGTTCCCTTCATAAGGGTTGCTCGCACGTCAAGGGGGACTCCTGAGCATCACGACTCAGGAACCTAACTGGACCCGTAGCACCTTGGTCCTTGGACCGTCCTGGTATCCGGTCGGCCCAAAGGCGGTGGAGGTATGCGCGGGTCGGGCCGTGCAGATGCAGAGTTTCACAGCAAACAAGAAGGGAACAAGGTGAAGAAAACATTCATGCAGTCTAGCAGTTATTACAAGCCTTAAATAGTTCTCGCAAACAAAATTGAGTTTAACAACTCCATGAGGAACGATGGGCATTGCAGGGACAAAGCAGGGGGAAGAAATCAACACGTCGGCTTCGACGGCATCCGAGACGGAAGAACTATGACACGGGCGAACCTCTTCACCAACGCTTCCACGGCGCACCTCACCACCTCCGCGGCGCCGACGTGGGCCTCAGGGGCGACCGGGAGGATCACGGAGTCTAAGTCGAACCCCGGCTCGCGAAGATGGAGGTGGCAGAAGATGCGTGTCGCGGCCTCAGAGAAGAGATCGCAGCACTCACTGTACAAGATCATGTCCACCCAGGTGACGACGTCCTCCAACGCCATGGCGAGCTTTGAAGCAAGCATTGCGAAACCGCTCTCCGGGGAGGCCAGAGGCTCAGTGAACCCGTCCGAGTAGAGGGCATGGAGTGCCTTGCGAAGCCTGAGCTTGAGGGGAGGAAAGGCAACCAGCTCCACAACCTTCTTCTCCTTGACCGCGGCGATGGTTTCCTCCTTGGCATTGAGGAGGATATCCCTCGAGGCAATCTTCTTCTCCTGTGCGTCTAGGCGCACCCACTCCGCGTTCTGACGGGTTACCGCCTGGGAAACTCGGTTTCTCAAGCGGCGAGCTTGGCCTCGCGGGCTTCGAGTTCTTCCTCCCACTATCGAAGTTTCTCCGCTAGCTTGGCTTCTTCCTTGTGGGAGGCCTTCAGGCGGGCCTCCACCTCTTCGCAAAGCTTGGCGGAAGCAGCGGCTTCCTTCAGCGCCTCTTCGCGTGCGGAGCGCGCGGACTCGGCCTCCTTCAGCGCTTCTTCGCGCGCGACGTGGGCGGACTCGGCTTCCTCCTCGCTCTTCACCATCACAGCCACGAGCCTACTCACAGCATTGAAGACCCCGTCCATGGCGCTCTGGGCGCGTACCGGAGACACCAGGGTCACCCCCTGAGGAGCCCCCTGTGTTGTCTCAGGTTGTGCCGTCGGGGAGGCGGTGCGAACAAGGATAGGGGGCTCCGGAGGCTGCTCGATGGCCGCGGGTGCAGAAGAATCGGCAGATCGCAAGCCCTCAAGGGTCGGCCCCTCGGACGATGATGCCTCTCCACCCCCAAGGGCAGGGGCGATTGCGCCGGCACGTGTCGAAGACTCGGTGGGCTCGGCGACTAGGGAATGAGGGGTCGCCTCGCGAGCCTTCTCCCCTTCATCAACAGGCGACGATGCATCGAGAAGGTCCGACGGCGCGTCTGGAGCCGCCTTTAGCTTCACGCCCACCTTCTTATTCCTCGCCCCGAGCACAACAACACCCTTGGACACCAAACAAGAAGGGGTCGGCCATAGTAAGCGATGGGTGTGGAGACAAGCCTAGTCAGGTCTCATACTCTTCGACGTCGACCCATTTCCTCTTCCTCTCTGCCCCGACAACAACTAGGACGCCAGAGCCCCCCCCCTCCCGTGGAGGGGGGCGACGTCGGCACCTCAGACGTCCCGCTAGGACGGGCAGGACGCATCGGAATAGACTCGGCCTCGCACTTCCGAGAGGCGAGTACGTACGCTGACCGCGCTGCGCGTGGGGCTGACCCAGGTCCTTCGAAGGCCCTGGTCAAGCATGATGAGTTCATAGCGGGGGATTCGCCGATATCATCATTGTCTTCAAGCTTGCGCAGAAGGTCAACTCCTGACGGGGGAGGCATCCTCGCCGGGCTGTCATCGGCGGTCCTCTCCAAGTCCTCCACGCCAGAGGCATCGTCATATGGCATCGTCACTAGATCGGAGCCCTCAACCGGGAAGAGCCCCAGCTCGTTGAAGACAGGAAACTCGGTGACTAGGCCGGTCCAACTGTCGGGACAGTACAGCGGACCATAAGCCTCGGGTAGGACGTCAGGGTCATTGCCCAACAAGGTCGCCATGGCCCTGCTTAGCTCCTTGGTAGGAATGCGCATGGACCGGAGCCTGAGCTTGTCGCCACAACCCTGGTAGTCCTGCAAGGGCCTAGAATGGGCCTGAAGGGGCACGAAGCGCTGCATCAAGAATTCCTTCACTATCATTCCACCAGTCAGCTTCCTCGCGCCAATGTCGCGGGAGAAGCGCTCCAGGACGGGATCCGCCCGAGGGTCAGAAAGCTTCGCAGAGCTCCACGCAGAAGTCTTCTCTGGTAGCCCCTTCAACAGTTCCAACTGAGGGTTGACGTCCTTGAGATCCATGAGGACCCAGCAGTGCCTCAAGTTTTCCACCTTCTTCCCGGCCTTCGGGAGCATGTTGCCGCTCTGGACCGAGACGAAAGAGACACACGCCAACCGTTGGGCGCCGTCATGTATGCGCAAGCTGAAGAAATGGTGAAAGAGGGCTACCGAAGGCTGCACGCCTATGAAGGCATCGCAGTACAAAGCAAAGACGCACAGAAGCAAGATGGAGTTGGGCTGGAGGTGAAGGGCCTGGATCCCGTAGTGGTTCAGGATGGCGGTGAAGAACGCGGAGAAGGGCAGGATGAGCCCGACGAAGATGCTATGGAGAAAGAAGGGGTAGACTACCTTGGACGAGGGCCGCTTCGCCGAGCCGCCACCCTAGATCACGGTCCGCCCATGCTCCTTGGACTCGTCTGTCGTCCATGGGAGCATGGGGATGAGATCCTCGTCCTTGGAGAGGACGCACCCAAGAGTGGGGGAGCAAAGGCCGAACCTTGCGCCCCTGACTTCTGCTTGCCTGCAGGTGACATTACTGCACCAGCAAGGCCGGATCAAGCAAGAAGGGGGACGGCTAGACGCTGGATCTGGAAGGCGCCGGTTGGAGTAGTAGACCGAGAAGCAAGAGTGGGTGCGCAAGAAGGGAAAGCAATAATGGTCCAACGCTACAAGTCAGACTCCTGATAACTCGAGCGGAGGCAAAAGGCAAGGGAAATCGTGTGACGCGCGCCAGACCGGGCCCGCCAGACCGGGCCCGCAGGCATATAGGGCTGCAGCGCTCCAGGCCGCCCCTGAGGCTCTGCCCTGACGCCGTCCCGAGCACCCCACAGGCCCGGGGGCTACTGTCGGTGTTCTGGGAACGGGGGCTACTGTCGTCGTTCCCGGCTGGCCCGCTTCACCAGCGAGACACAATCAGGCACGGCACCACTCAGGGCAAGGCCCTCGTGAGGGCCCGAGCCTCGCGAGGAGGAGTAGCACCAAGACCCACAGGGGACCTCCTCAGGACCCTTCCAGAGCGGCGGAGATTCCAATGCAAGACCAGGCCTCAGGAGTCGAGGATGACGAGGGGAAGGACAGGCGAGCAGCAGGTTGCCAGGCGGTGCAGTTTCCATTTTCGTGCAAAGTGGGCAAGGACGTACGCGGGTTCCCAGGGCATCTTCCAAAGGTTTCCGTTCTGGTGCAAGAAGGCCACAACCGGCCGCCTGCAGGACGGACGTCATTGCTGATCCCGTCCCTGCAGCGCCGACGACCACTTTGCAGGCGAAAACCACCTTTGGGCAGGGGGAGGACGCTCCCCTATTCCCCTTCAAAATTGGCCGTTGTGGGATCCCTTCCCGTCATTTTGATAAGGGATAAGGACCCGGTCTGCAGCTATATATAGAGGATACGTTACCTCGTACGTGGAGGGATTGATTCATCCGCTCACTTCCACCACTCATAGACCACCAAACCGCTGGGAGCCCGGAACACATCTGAGGGCCCCCAGAGGCTCCGAAAGCATTATACTTGTTCATCCACCCACGTCCACGAGAGGCAATCCACCAAAAGAAGGAGTAGGGTATTACGCTTCGCAGCGACCCGAACCTGGGTGAACCGTTGAGTTCTTTTTCTTCCTCACCATCGTGTGAGTCCTTCGCGACATCCATCGAGTAGCGAGCTAGGTGAGGCGAGTTCGTGAGAGATCTTCGTACACGCCCCTCAGTTCGAATCTTAAGAGTTTTGCGGAGCCCGAAATCCGACAACCATCCATTGAGCATAATAAAATCTTAAATATTTGGCAGAAAATACCCAACAATTTCTTTTTACATCCTCATAGGGTTAGATTGTATACGATCTAGACGCAAAAGGAGAGCTTCCACTATGATGTGGGGAATGATCCGGAAACGATGTCTCGTGGATGGAGCCTCGTTCCCGCATCAATCGACCCATCTCCGAAGCCTGGCTAAAGTGTGAGGCCCACCTAATCAGAGTCCTCATGCTTGATGCCGAAGACGCTTGCATCATCATTGTTGTCGCTGGAGGAGTCAAAGTCGCTACCGCACGAGATATCTGCATAGCACTCCAGGCGTACACCGGACGCCGTGAAGAATTTCACGGAGAGAGTGGCTGACCCGTCGAACTTGAACTCTATAAGACCCCTAGGACCAGCCACGGGAGCAGAAAAATGACTTCCAGCCCCAAACATGGTGCTTCGTAGGGAGAGATCGATAGCCACCCAAGGGTACCATTGCAGCAGCCGTCCTCTCGGAGCCACACGCCTAGGGGGCGGTTCTCCTCCATGGCCCACGCGAAGGGGAGAGGAAGGCGCAGCCAGCTCTGATGCCATTGGGGCAACTCCACGACGAACTCGTGTGCCTGTTCCCCGACATGAATCCCCATGTCGGGTGGAGAGAGGGGCACACCACCACGACCACCATGGTTCAACGAGCCCCTCCTCCCAGGGCGCCTAGAGGACATCCTTTAGTAGGAGCTGGAGCCAGCCTCCGCCGCTGTCACCATGATGTGCATTGGGCTCTGGTGTGCCCCTCATAGCAACATGGGACCCTTGAGCATGGCCACGACCCCTCTCCATATGAGGAATGACACGCCGGAGGACGCGACGGAAGGAATAAGAAGGTGGTACTTGTTGGCACACTGGAGCGGGAGAACATGAATGAGAAACGCTCTCCTCGACCCCCCCTCTTTATAGGGCTGAGGAAGAGGGGGGCTGGCTCTTCGCGACCCAAGGCGAGCGCGCACTGGAGTACATGCAATACCAATGACGGCCCCTTTCAACCAGTACGAGACCTTGCACATGACACGTGTCATAAGGGTGCAGTAAAATATGGAAGAGAAGGTGGTGATACTTAATGACGAAAGGCTAACTGGCATCGCCCGTAGGATTTTTCCTCTCCCTCAAGGAATCCCGGGGGCTGATCGTTCACTTTTCAAGACGACCGTTCGCTGCAAAACGTGCTTCTTGAGGGACCGCCCCTTCCCACAAGTACCACAATGCGTATGTGGATACACGTCATGAGAGGCATGATGACCCACAAGTATAGGGGATCAATCGTAGTCCTTTCGATAAGTAAGAGTGTCGAACCCAACGAGGAGCAGAAGGATCTGACAAGTGGTTTTCAGCAAGGTAAAATCAGCATGCACTAAAATTGTCGATAACAAGTGATTGTGTGGTGACATGATTCCTAGCGAGCAACAAGTAACAAAAGTAGCAACGGTGCACAAAAGTGGCCCAATCCCTTTTGTAGCAAGGTACAAGCCTGGACAAAGTCTTATAGGAGGAAAAACGCTCCCGAGGACACACGGGAATTTCTGTCATGTTAGTTTTCATCATTTTCATATGATTCGCGTTCGTTACTTTGATAGTTTGATATGTGGGTGGACCAGCGCTTGGGTACTTACCTTACTTGGACAAGCATCCCACTTATGATTAACCCCTCTCGCAAGCATCCGCAACTACGAAAGAAGAATAAAGACAAAGTCTAACCATAGCATTAAACTAATGGATGCAAATCAGCCGCTTACGAAGCAACGCATAAACTAGGGTTTAAGCTTCTGTCACTCTAGCAAACCATCATCTACTTAATACTTCCCAATGAATTCCTCTAGGCCCGAATAATGGTGAAGTGTTATTTAGTCAACGTTCACATAACACCACTAGAGGAAAAACAACATACAACACATCAAATTACCGAACGGATACCGAATTCACATGACTACTATTAGCATGACTTATCCCATGTCCTCAGGAACAAAAGTAACTACTCATAAAGCATAATCATATTCATGACCAGAGAGGTAATGAGTAGCATCAAGGATCTGAACATAAACTCTTCCACCAAGTAATCCAACTAGCATCAACTATAAAGAGTAATCAACACTACTAGCAACCTTACAAGTACCAATCGGAGTCGCGAGACGGAGATTGGTTACAAGTGATGAACTAGGGTTCGGAGATGAGATGGTGCTGATGAAGATGTTGATGGTGACGAGTCCCCTCCGATGAGAGGAGTGTTGGTGATGACGATGGTGACGATTTACCCCTCCGGGAGGGAAGTTTCCCCGGCAGGATCGTCCTGCCAGAGCTGTAGATTGGTTTTTCTCAAGTTCCGCCTCGTGGCGGCAGAGAATCCACGAAAAAGCTCCTCCTTGATTTTTTTATGGACGAAACCCTTCATATAGCAAAAGAGGGGGGCAATTGGGCCAGCAGGTTGCCCACAAGCCCTCATGACGCGGCCTGGGGGGTGGCCGCGCCGTGCAGGCTTGTGGGCACCCCGGCGCCCCTCTGGCACTTCTTCGGCCCAGTATTTTTGATAAATCCGGAAAAAAATCCTTGTTGATTTTTACGGTGTTTGGAGTTGTGCAGAATAGGTATCTCAACTTTGCTCCACTTTTAGGCCAGAATTCCAGTTG
The DNA here is from genome assembly GCF_904849725.1 of Hordeum vulgare subsp. vulgare. Lineage (NCBI taxonomy): Eukaryota > Viridiplantae > Streptophyta > Magnoliopsida > Poales > Poaceae > Hordeum > Hordeum vulgare. The sequence continues at coordinate 264,203,268 of NC_058518.1, read as the reverse complement.
CCGGCATTCTCCCTCTTCATGTAAACCTTGCAAAATAAGAGAGAAAAGGCATAAGAATAGTACCGTGAAGTGAAATAACAGCCAAAGAAGCGATAAATATCAACATGAAAACATGATGCAAAATGGACGTATCAACTCCCCCAAGCTTAGACCTCGCTTGTCCTCAAGCAAAAACCTAGCTCAATAAATATGTCCACGTGTTTAGGGAGAGGGGTGTCGACAAAACAAGATACAAACATGCATGCATCATGATCAAGATGAGAACAGCAATACCAACATATAATCTCTCATGCTAAAGTGATAATTCCTTCACAAAGTAAAGCATGCATCAAGAACCTTACCGAGAAGTAACAACCGATAGCCTTTAGTCATTGAAGCAATTGCAATTTATCACAACATCAGAAATAGTCAAATGAGAGCTTGTAAAGCAAATCCACATACTCGATCATTTTTTCGTTCTCTACAATTGCTACAACTCACGTGGTACTCATGAGATCAAAGTTTCAGCTGGACACAGAGAAAGGTAGGGGCTTACAGTTTTGCCTCCCAACTGCTTACCTCAAGGGTAATGTCAACAATAATAATTCATGAATACTTACCTCCAAGTTGACATATGAATATAGATCTTTCCCAAGCATGTGATGGTAGCCAAGACAAAGGCGAAATAAGGAATTGGTGAAGATCACCATGACTCTTTCAAGGTCAAAAAGTAAAGGTACAAGATAGGCCCTTCGCAGAGGGAAGCAGAGGTTGTCATGTGCTTTTGAGGTTTGGATGAGTGTCCTCTTAGTGCGGAGGAACGTCACTTTATATTGCCTCCTCTGATAAAGAACCTTATTATGCAGTCTGTTGCTTTTATGTCTTCCTCATCACAGGTTCGTATAAAGTTTATTTTCCACAGACTAATAGATCATACATATTAGAGAGCAATTTTTATTGCTTGCACCGATGACAACTTACTTGAGGGATCTTATTCAATCCATAGGTAGGTATGGTGGACACTCATGGCAAAACTGGGTTGAAGGTTTATGGATGCACAAGTAGTATCGGTACTTGGTGCGGGAGTTTTGGCTAATATGAGGTGGAAGCAATCGTCACATGCTAAGGGATTAGGGGTGGGCGTTCGGTACCCCCGAACCGTTCGGTTCGGTGCTTCGACACTATTTTTATTTTTGGTTCTCAAAACACATGGACCGATCGGTCTCTATCAATTAAAATAACCGAGAGTTCGGTCCCTGGATCGTTCGGTTCGGTCCTCGGTTCTGCACCGAACATACGGTATGGGATAGCTGACCTACTACTGAAAAGATGGGGCGTTGGGCTAGGCTGAGATGGTTGGATAGAATATATTATATATATAGCTGCTATGGATAGCTGGGTTGGCCTAGCTAATAACAAACGTAAGAGAGACACACATGGACACACAACTTCCTTTCATAAAAAAAGTTCAGACAGCCACAAACTGCACCAACAGAACATGCGCGCTTACAAACCATCAACTACAAATTTTTACAACACGCGATCATGTGCAAATTATGTACAGAAAAGTGGGTAAAATATAGGTACATAAAATATTGTGAGCATAAAACCTGTAGCTCTTCTCTGCAAAAATAAATAAACCTGTACCTTCTGTGATAAATAAGAATGACGGTAAAAAAGTGATAGGGAGTAAATTCTTGATGATTAACACAAACTGGGCATAAACATAGCAGATTCGACTCAGCAAATTGTATCCAACAACCACCTGTAGTTTAACACAAATGACACAATGAGAAGTCTAACTTAACACTTAAATCTGATAAAACAAAATAGAACCAGGCAATCATAGGAAGCTTTTCAGACAGGATCGGTATATCATCGCGTTGTGCAACCTTCATCTATCCCGGAAGACATCCATAACATAAAGCAAAAGGTTGGTTCAGACAGGAAGTACGCATCAAAACTTGGATCAAATCATGAACTTGGATCTGGATTGAATCAAGAATATGACCGAATGGAATCAAGTACTTACATCACAACCTCGCAGGCGAGCAGCAGCAATCGATGCATAATTCATACAGCCGTTTGATGTGGCTTGCAGCTGCCAAATTTCTTCTTCATGTGCAGAGATCGACCAGATGTCGTGGCCATACGCCAGGGATTTGGGAGGTGGAGCGGCAACATAGATTGAGATGCATCCGGATGCGGTGATTCACCACTCAAATAGGGTGCTCGGGAGACAAGAAATCAAGCGCCCATGGAAGGTACAAATCATGCACGAGTCTCAAGGAGGGCAAGGATTGATTTATCCCATGATTTTGGGAGGAGGAGATTTGGGACGAGCACCCTTTTTGGAGAAGGCAGCGCAAGTTCTGCAAACTGCTGGTGTGGCGCGTGCGGGATTAGGGAATGTGGCCTGCGGGAGTTGGAAGAGAGTAATAAAGGTGGTAGGGCGTCATCTATGCTTCGGTCAATTCGGTGCATCGAGGGTACAGACCGAAATCACCGAAGTTAATTCGGTTTCTCAGAAATGGTAACCGAGCTTAACAACGAACATTTCGGTTTCGGTCACTTCAGCTTCGGTCCAGGTTAAATCGGTTCGGTAAATCGGTTATCGGGTTATATGCCCACCCCTATAAGGGATCTCTAATCATATAACATTGTTCGGAACCAAGCAAACACAATTCATTATGTTGTCTTCCTTGTCCGACATCTACTTCTAGGCATGCAATAGTTTAGTGAGTGTTCACAATCATAGATGGTGTCAGAGATGATATATTTATATGTGAACCTCTCCTTCTTTATCACTTCCTATTAATTGCAACAATGACCAAGGTCTACGTTTGCTTACCCTCAACAAGTTTCAATCCTCATTATTTTTATATGTGAAGCCATCACTTCCCATAAGATCACTACATGATCTTTCATGCTTTTGTTCAATTCTCACTCTTTTGATCATGGCAAGAGGCAAAGCCCATCAACTAAGACACTCTTTATTATATGGCTCACGAGCTCGAATACATCGGGGGTGACACAAGGCAAAACTAAAGACTGAAACACTAAGACTTTTAATCTACTAGAGACAGAGAAAACTGAAAAAGGAAAACTAAAACAAAGGTAAAGGCAAAAGATGTGATGGTGATTCGATACCGGGGCAACTCCCCCAAGCTTTGCACAAGCCAAGGGGATTTCCCATACCCATGTTTAGTTGTCTTCCTTTGGTGGTGATGGTGGTGGAGTTGTTGCAACCTTTGATTCCAAGAGGGCCATCAGTCTTTGATTTATACCTTTGAGATCTGTGATATGTTTCTCCAACAAAACAACTTCACGAGTGAGACAAGTATTGCGAGCACGAGTTGTTTCACAAAACCTCAAGAGTTCAATCAAAGATTGAGACAGTAGGTGGAGGTAAGGTTGAAGGAAATCCACTTCTTCAACTTCTTCCTTGTTGAGCACAGATTGCACTTCGTCTCATGCCTGATCCTTCTCCTTAGGTTTGCCCTTGGTTTCTTTAGGTCGCCTCTCCTTAGCCTCCATGACATCCATCCTTTTCAGATCAGCATGAACTTCTCCATAGATTTGACGGAGGTTGTTCTCCCCCATAGATTCCTGGGACGACATCTTGACCTAGATCTGCGGCAGAAAACAGGCTCAAAACGAAAAACAGAGGAAATCTACATGATGCAGGGGTCAGACCAAACGGGAGTATACATACTGATTTTTTCAGACCAGGAGGAGTACCCCGCACGAAAAAGAAGTCCGGGAGGTGCACGAGGTGGCCACAAGCCCTCACGACGCGGCCAGGGGGTGGGCCCGCGCCGTGCAGGCTTGTCGCCTCCTCACGCACTTTCCGGACTACTTCCAATTTTTGTATTTTTTCAAATATTCCAAAACGGAGAAAATTTCCTACTAGAAAAGTTTTGGACTCTGTTTTCTTACCGAATCACATACCTCTTTGTTTTCGGAGTCTGAAACAGGCTGATAAATATCCCTTAGGTATTCTTCCGGAGCTATGGTATTGATAATATTGCTTTCAACATTTATGGGAGTACATGAGATATAATGTTTGATTCTTTGCCCATTTACAACTCTCGGACAATTACCTTCCGTGTTGTTGATCTTGATAGCACCGGAACGATATACTTCCTCAACAACATAGGGACCTTCCCATTTAGAGAGAAGCTTTCCTGCAAAGAATCTTAAACGAGTGTTATATAGCAAGACATAATCACCTACATTAAACTCACGCTTTTGTATCCTCTTATCATGACACCTCTTAACCTTCTCTTTGAACAGCTTGGCATTCTCATATGCCTGAGTTCTCCACTCATCAAGCGAGCTAATATCAAATAACCTCTTCTCACCGGCAAGTTTGAAATCAAAGTTGAGCTCTTTGATCGCCCAATAAGCTTTATGCTCTAGCTCAAGAGGTAAATGACATACTTTAGCGTACACCATTTTGTACGAAGACATGTCCATGGGATTCTTATAGGCAGTTCTATAAGCCCACAGTGCATCATCGAGCTTCTTAGACCAATTCTTTCTAGACGTGTTGACAGTCTTTTGCAGAATTAGTTTAATCTCTCTATTTCTTAGCTCTACTTACCACTGGACTGAGGGTGATAGGGAGACACAATTCTATGGTTGACATCGTACTTAGCAAGCGTTTCACGGAAAGCACCATGAATGAAGTGTGAACCACCGTCGGTCATTAGATATCTAGGGACTCCAAATCTAGCGAAGATAACTTCTTTCAGCATCTTGATAGAGGTGTTGTGATCAGCACTACTAGTGGGGATAGCTTCTACCCACTTAGTGACATAATCAACAGCAACTAGGATGTGAGTATACCCATTGGATTTTGGAAAAGGACCCATATAATCAAAGCCCCAAACATCAAATGGTTCAATGACAAGTGAGTAATTCATAGGCATTTCCCGACATTTGCTAATATTACCTATTCTTTGACATTCGTCACAAGACAAGACAAACTTACGGGCATCCTTGAAGAGAGTGGGCCAATAGAAACCTGATTACAATACCTTGTGTGTAGTTCTATCTCCCGCATGGTGTCCTCCGTAGGCCTCGGAGTGACACTTCTGTAGGATCTGTCCCTGTTCATGTTCAGGTACACAACCTCTAATAACACCATCTACTCCTTCCTTATAAAGGTGAGGATCATCCCAAAAGTAGTGTCTCAAGTCAAAGAAGAATTCCTTCTTTTGATGGTACGTGAAACTAGGTGGTATGTAGTTGGCAACGATATAGTTCGCATAATCAGCATACCACGGCGCACTACGTGAAGCATTGATGACATTCAATTGCTCATCGGGAAAGCTATCATCAATAGGTTGTGGGTCATCAAGAACGTTCTCTAACCTAGATAAGTTATCTGCTACTGGGTTATCAGCACCCTTCCTATTAACAACGTGCAAATCAAATTCTTGTAGCAAGAGAACCCATCTGATAAGTCTAGGTTTAGCGTCCTTCTTCTCCATGAGGTACTTAATAGCAGCATGATCAGTGTGAATAGTGACTTTAGAATCAACTATGTAAGACCTAAACTTTTCACATGCAAACACGACTGCTAAAAATTCCTTCTCCGTAGTAGCATAGTTTTTCTGGGCACTGTCTAGAGTTTTACTAGCGTAGTGAATAACATTCAACTTCTTATCGACTCTTTGCCCTAGAACAGCACCAACAGCATAATCACTAGCATCACACATGATCTCAAAAGGCAAGTTCCGATCAGGTGGTTGAACAATACGTGCAGTTATCAAAGCCCTCTTAATTATTTTGAAGGCTTCCTCACAATCATCGTCAAAAACAGAAGGAATATCCTTTTGCAAGAGACTGGTAAGAGGCCTAGAAATCTTAGAGAAGTCTTTGATGAACCTTCTATAGAAACCAACATGACCAAGGAAAGTTCTTATACCTTTGATATCTGTGGGGTATGGCATTTTCTCGATTGCATCAACCTTAGCCTTATCAACTTCAATACCTCTTTAGAAAATTTTATGTCCTAAGACAATTCCTTCATTAACCATAAAGTGGCACTTCTCCCAATTCAAGACAAGATTGGTGTCTTTACATCTCTGCAAGACTCGATCAAGGTTGCTGAGGCAATCATCAAAAGAAGACCCGTAAACGGAAAAGTCATCCATGAAGACCTCGACAATCTTTTCACAAAAGTAAGAGAATGTAACCATCGTACATATTTGAAAGGTGGCAGGTGCATTACATAAGCCAAAAGGCATACGGCTATAAGCAAAGGTACTGAAAGGATAGGTGAAAGTGGTTTTCTCCTGATTAGATTGTGCAACTGGTATTTGGGAGAAACCAGAAGTTTGTGTGTCTGGACAGCCTTTCTAGCATTTGGTCGATAAAAGGCAAAGGATAATGATCCTTCCTAGTGGCTTTATTCAGTTTCCTAAAATCGATCACCATCCTATAGCCAGTAATAATCCTCTGTGGGATCAATTCATCATTATCATTAGGGACAACGGTAATGCCTCCCTTCTTAGGGACGCAATGCACCGGACTCACCCAATCGCTATGAGCAACAGGATAAATGATACCTGCTTCCAGGAGCTTTAGTATTTATTTTCTCACTACTTCTTTCATCTTAGGATTTAATCTCCTTTGATGATCAGCAATTGGTTTGAAATCAGGATCAGTTTTAATCTTGTGCTGGCATAGAGTGGGACTAATGCCCTTAAGATCATCAAGAGTATATCCAATAGCAGCACGGTGCTTCCTGAGAGTTTTTAGTAACTTCTTTTCTTCATGCTCTGAGAGGCTAGCACTAGTAATAACATGATATATCTCCTTTTCATCAAGATAAGCATACTTAAGAGTATCAGGCAACTATTTAAGCTCGAACACAGGATCACCCTTTGGTGGAGGTGGATCCCCAAGCAGTTCAACAGGCAAGTTATTCTTAAGAAAAGGATATTGTTCTAAGACAACTCTATCTATCTCATCCCTTTCATCCATATGCATATCATTTTCATGCTCAAGCAAGTATTGCTCTAAGGGATCAGTAGGAGGCACGACAATAGAGGCTAAGGCAATAGTGTCATCCCTACTAGGCAACTCCTTTTCATGAGGTTATCTACCAAACTTAGAGAAACTAAACTCATGTGACACACCTTCAAAGCCAACAGTGACAGTTTGCTTCTCACAATCAATATGAGCATTGACAGTATTGAGAAAGGGTCTACCAAATATGATGGGACAAAAGCTATCTTGTGCGGTAGCAAGAACGAGGAAATCAGTAGGATACTTCGTTTTACCACACAAGACTTCAACATCCCTAACAATTCCCACAAGGCAGATAGTATCTCTATTGGCAAGCTGAATAGTGACATCTATAGGTTCTATTTCAACAAGTGCAATCTCATCTTTGATTTCATCGTATAAGGATTGAGGTATTGCATTAACACTAGCACCCACGTCACATAAACCATGATAACAATGATCTCCTATCTTAACAGAAACCACATGCATGCCAACAACAGGCCTATGTTTGTCTCTAACGTGAGGTTTAGCAATTCTAGCAGCATCTTCAGAGAAGTGAATATTATGTCCCTCAACATCGTCGGACAGAAGATCTTTGATAATATCAATGCTAGGTTCAACTCTAATTTTCTCAGGGGGTGTTGGTGTTCTAATGTAGCCTCTATGTATCACAGTTGAAGCTTTAGAATGATCCTTTATCCTAACAGGGAAAGGTGGTTTCTTAATGTAAGCACTGGGAACAACAGGATCATTATAGGCAATGATTTTCTCTTCAACTGGAGTGGATTTAACTACATTGACTTCTAAAGGAGGATGATATTTAAACCACTTCTCTTTGGGGCGATCAATATGAGCAGCAAAAGTTTCACACAATGAAGCTACTATCTCAGAGTCAAGTCCATACTTAGCGCTAAAGTCACTAAAGGTATTTGTCTCAACAAAGGATTTAACGCAATCAAACGTGAAATTCATACCTGACTCCTTACCTTCTTCAATCTCCCAATCTTCGGAGTTGCGTTTAATTCTCTCCAATAAATTCCATTAGAAGTCAATATCTCTCTTCATAAAAGAGCCGGTAAAAGAAGTGTTAAGCATGGTGCGATCATCATGAGAAAGCCGAGCATAGAAGTTCTGAATGATAATTGCTCTCGAGAGCTCATGATTGGGGCATGAATATAGCACTGATTTATGCCTCCCCCAAGCTTGAGCTATGCTTTCTCTGTCACGAGGCCAAAAATTGTAAATATAATTTCGATCACGATGTACTAAATGCATAGGATAAAACTTTTGATGAAATTCCAATTTCAACCGATTGTAGTCCCATGATCCAGTATCATCACGTAGCCTATACCATGTCAATGCCTTATCCTTCAAAGATAAAGGAAAGCCTTCTTCTTGACCTCATCCTCGGGCACACCTGCAAGCTTAAATAAACCACAAACTTCATCTACATAGATCAGATGCAAGTCTGGGTGTGATGTTCCATCTCCTGTAAAAGGATTAGCCAGCAGTTTCTCAAGCATACCCGAAGGAAATTCAAAGCAAATATTTGCAGTAGGTGCAGCAGGTTGAGGAGCAACTCTTTGTGCTTCCGTTTGAGGTGAAGATACCCCGAACAAGCCCCTCAAAGGATTAGTATCCATAGTGACAAGTGACAATAAATTTTAGCACACTATATGAATGTTTCCTTACCAAGTTCCACTTACCAAAGGCACTTCACTCCCCGGCAACGGCGCCAGAAAAGAGTCTTGATGACCCACAAGTATAGGCGATCAATCGTAGTCCTTTCGATAAGCAAGAGTGTCGAACCCAACGAGGAGCAGAAGGATCTGACAAGTGGTTTTCAGCAAGGTAAAATCTGCAGGCACTGAAATTGTCGGTAACAAGTGATTGTGTGGTGAGATGATTCGTAGCGAGCAACAAGTAACAAAAGTAGCAACGGTGCAGAAAAGTGGCCCAATCCCTTTTGTAGCAAGGGACAAGCCTGGACAAAGTCTTATAGGAGGAAAAACGCTCCCGAGGACACACAGGAATTTTTGTTATGCTAGTTTTCATCATGTTCATATGATTCGCGTTCGTAACTTTGATAGTTTTATATGTGGGTGGACCAGTGCTTGGGTACTGCCCTTACATGGACAAGCATCCCACTTATGATTAACCCCTCTCGCAAGCATCCGCAACTACGAAATTATAATTAAGACAAAGTCTAACCATAGCATTAAACTAGTGGATCCAAATCAGCCCCTTACGAAGCAACACATAAACTAGGGTTTAAGCTTCTGTCACTCTAGCAACCCATCATCTACTTACTACTTTCCAATGCCTTCCTCTAGGCCCAAATAATGGTGAAGTGTTATGTAGTCGACGTTCACATAACACCACTAGAGGAAAAACAACATACAACACATCAAATTACCGAACGAATACCGAATTCACATGACTACTATTAGCATGACTTATCCCATGTCCTCAGGAACAAAAGTAACTACTCACAAAGCATAATAATTTTCATGACCAGAGAGGTAATGAGTAGCATCAATGATATGAACATAAACTCTTCCACCAAGTAATCCAACTAGCATCAACTACAAAGAGTAATCAACACTACTAGCAACCTTACAAGTACCAATCGGAGTCGCGAGATGGAGATTGGTTACAAGTGATGAACTAGGGTTTGGAGATGCGATGGTGTTGATGAATATGTTGATGGTGACGAGTCCCCTCCGATGAGAGGAGTGTTGGTCATGATGATGGCGATGATTTCCCCCTTCGGGAGGGAAGTTTCCCCGGCAGGATCGTCCTGCCAGAGCTCTAGATTGGTTCTGCTCAAGTTCCGCCTCGTGGCGGCGGCGAATCCACGAAAAAGCTCCTCCTTGATTTTTTTTCTGGACGAAACCCTTCATATAGCAAAAGAGGGGGGCAAGTGGGCCAGCAGGTTGCCCACAAGCCCTCATGGCGCGGCCTGGGGGGGTGGCCGCGATGTGCAGGCTTGTGGGCACCCCCTCGCGCCCATGTGGCACTTCTTCGGCCCAGTATTTTTGATAAATCCAGAAAAAAATCCTCGTTGATTTTTACGGTGTTTGGAGTTGCGCAGAATAGGTATCTCAACTTTGCTCCACTTTCAGGCGAGAATTCCAGTTGCCGACATTCTCCCTCTTCATGTAAACCTTGCAAAATAAGAGAGAAAAGGCATAAGAATAGTACCGTGATGTGAAATAACATCCAAAGAAGCGATAAATATCAACATGAAAACATGATGCAAAATGGATGTATCAAGGCACTATAATGAAGAAGGGAATGCGCAGAGGTCGCTTCTTTGAGCACGGCGTGGTGCGGATTTTTAGGCGCACCCCCTCGAACAGCCGCCTCACTCCACCACTCCCACTACCCGTAGTTAATGCGCATGGCAGGCAAGATGGTAAAATTCATAGTAACCGCAGGGAATTGTGGTCGCATGTGAGTGTGCTCTATGTTTCGGCCTACCCAACGATGTCATAGACTCAATTGTGGCTTTGGCCCGAGGGCTCGTGTCGGTGTACTAAAATGGGGCCCTTAGTACTCGGACTTGTACAAAGGCGACCGCGGCCTCTGGACCGGCAAGGCCTTGCCGGGAAAACACCAACCTCCCAGCAACACCAAGGAAGGAACAAGGCAATCAGCAAGCCGCCTTTCCGGTGGAGAAAACCCGACTGCAAGCAAGACCGGCAAGATCCCTTCCACAAAGTCATCGCTCCATGTCGCCGGGCTAATTGTCTATAACAATTAGGTGTCGAGCAGGTAGACAGTTAGGTAGATATCGTTGGGACGCCTGGCAGCTCAGGAGATTTACAGTAGCCCCAAGGGCGGTGGATATTCTTCCTCCGCGACTGTCGGTCATTGATGGAGTGCCGGTGATGTCGACGACCCTTCCCGCCCGACGTGCAGCTCCGACCGCTCCCGCTCCCGGTGCGTCACGCCGGATTAGGTACTTCGCCCACCTATGCTACTCCTCGTTGATGCGTTGGTTTCCCTCTAAGCTTAAAGGGTGATGTAGCACAACAAGGGCAGGTATTTCCCTCGGTTATGAAACCAAGGTATCAATCTAGTAGGAAGATCCACAAGACTATGTAAGCAACACCTGCACACAAATAGAAAATCCTCACAACCCAATGCATGGAGGGGTTGTAAATCCCTCGTGTATAAAGTAAGGATAGATTGATAGATGAAAATAAGAGCGATAGCAAATGGAATGCAGCAAGTTTTTTTGGGTTTTTTGCTAATACAGATCTGGAAAAAAAAGAGAAAATAAAATACAAACGCAAATATCAAACTAGAGATTGCAAATAGATGATGTGAAGTAGACCCTCGGGCCGTAGGTTTCATTAGTGTCTTCTCTCGAGAAAGAGCAAACGAATGATGGACAAATTACTGTTAGGTAATTGATAGAAGAGCAAATAATTATGACGATATTCAAGACAATGATCATGTATATAGACATCACGTCCAAGACAAGTAGACTGAGTTTTGCCTGCATCTACTTCTATTACTCCACACATCAACCTCTATCCACCATGCCTCTAGTGTATTGAGTTCATGGACAAACAGAGTAACGCCTTAAGAATGATGACATGATGTAGACAAGATCTATTCATCTAGGAATATACCCCATCATTTTATCCTTGATAGCAACGATACATGTGTGTCATGTCTCTTTCTCTCACTGAGATTGAGGATCGAACCCGTCACAAAGTATATCTTCCCATTGCAAGATAAAATATCAAGTTGGCGAGACAAAAACGAAATATCGGAGAAGAAATACGAGGCTATAATAATCAAGCATGAATATGTTTTCATATATCTGATCATAAACTCATAATTCATCGAATCCCAATAAACGCACCGCAAAAGAAAGAGTTACATCATATGGATCTCCAAGAGACCATTGTATTGAGAAACAAAACGAGAGAGAAAGCCATCTAGCGACTGTCTACGGACCCATAGGTCTGATATGAACTACTGACGCATCATCGGAGGAGCACCAATGAGGATGTTGGACCCCTCTGTGATCGTGTTCCTCTCTGAAACAGGCTCTAGATTGGATTTCATGGCTCTGGAACTTCCACCGGTTGAAACAATATTTCGTTGACTACCCTAGGGTTTTCTAAATATTGAGGTATTTATAGAGCTCAGAGGCGGTGGAGGAGTCTCACGAGGGCCCCACTAGTCATCAGGCCGCGCCAGGGGCCCTAGGCACACCCTGGTGTCTAGTGGGCCGCCTGGGCCTCGTCTAGTGCTCATTCTTGGCTCCCACATTTCCTTCTGGCCCAAAAAAATCATCGTAGAGTTTCGTGGCATTTGAACTTCATCTGGTATGGATTTTCTGCAAAGGGAAAAAATAGCAAAAAACAACAACTCGCACTAGGCATCATGTCAATAGGTTAGTCCCAAAAAATAATATAAAGTTGCTATAAAATGATCATAAAACATTCAAGAATCATAATATAACAACAATGAACAATAAAAAAAATATAGATACGTTGGATACGTATCACCTCCACCACCTTCTGCTCCGGAAGCGGTGCCCCGCCACCGTTGGGTCCTTGTGCTTGCGTCCGGCTGGGGCACACGAGGACACCGGAGTCCGTGGCGCGTGCAGCGCACCGCGAGCGGCAACACGCAAGGGAGAAGGGGAGGCCCTGGCCATGCGCCGCTCGACTGCGAGCCTGCTGGCCAATCTCGAGGATGTGCTCCTCGTGGGTGTCCTTCGTCGCTCTTCACGACGCCGGAGCCGGATGCGCGGCGCCTCCGCCGCAAGAGTGCCGAAGCGCTCTGACTCGCCATCGAGTTGTGGGTGCACCAGGAAAAGAGGGGCGACGATGGGGAAAGCGGCATGCTACGCGAAGGAGCAGGACCGCCTGCTCCGCAGGCTATCCGGCATGCGATGCAACTCCGACTTTGACGACGACGCCTCAACCTTCGGCTCCGACAACAATGACAATTGACGCTCCACTGTAGGCCAGCGCCTACACGGAGGAGGGACACAACCGTGTGGACAACCGGATGGGGAAGGGCTGGCGAGGAAATGGTGATTTCCTCTACCCTACGTCCTTGTGTTTATATTTTATCTATGTTTAAATTAGTTTGGACTGTCTGTCGTCGAACTATAACAAACTATGCTTATTTTCTCCGGTGATAAAAGTATGATTCGACGAAATACGTGTAGTGTGCGACTTTTATGTAGCACTGTATGGTTTGTATGATTTTGAGGTTTTATATATGAGGGACACATGTGTTAAAGACATTATTTAAGACGTGTCTAGTCAATATCCAGGGATACGTCCGGACTTGTCCGCGGACATATGAGCATCTGCACAGGCTAGAAATTTTTATATTTAAACAAAGAGCATACTTAGGGTGATATTTTATTCCATTATTTGTAAAAAAAAACTTATTTAAACAAAGAGCATACTTAGGGTGATATTTAAACAAAGAGCATACTTAGGGTGATATTTAAACAAAGAGCATACTTAGTAATTTTTATATTTAAACAAAGAGCATACTTAGGGTGATATTTAAACAAAGAGCATACTTAGTAATTTTTAGAACCTTGTTTATGTATTTGTTGGCTATAGTGCTGAAAATGCAAAGAAAATTGAATTTATGATATGTTGTTCCTTTTCCCTCCGAGATACAGAGTTTAGTCTTCTGTGTTATTGAGCACATATGTCGTCAACAACATTTTAAATTATTTCTTATCTGTTGTAATTATAGGATTGATTAACTCATTACTATTTGCATAAAACAATAATTCATTTTTTATCGGGAGTACATACATTCATTCTTGATTGGTGATACTGAACAGATCCATGCATCATGTTCTATGAGATATTCAAGCGACATATGCCCAATAAACTCAAAACAAAGATATTGGTGTACCCTTTTCGTAGATTTTTCATGTTAAACTACATCATGTTAATTTCATTCATTTTTATTTATTATATTAGTGGTCAAATTTCTAAAAATATTCATTGAAGCAAAGTCAGATTATATGTTTTTTTGGCAAAATATCTATGCATGTTGTTTATAGAATAGATGATTTTGTGTGTGTGTGTGTATCACGTCTTTTCCATGGTAGATAAACACGACTTACTTTTATTCACTTGTGTGAGATGTATACGTATAGGGATCACTTTGGTTCAAAGGCCCTGTTTACATCCATGGGCTAGTGTTTGTTTGAGCTAGTTTGAGTTCAACTAGCTCTAAAGTATTCAAACATAAGGGTTAGATTAGAGCTAGTTGCATCTAACCACCCAAAAAACTATCTCACCCAAGAGGTGTTAATTGGAGCTAGTTTTCATGGGTTCATTAAAAAATATTTTTCTCTCTCTTTCACCAGACAGGAGATGCTAATTGGAGCTAGTTCTCATGGGGTCCATTAAAAAATCACATTTCTCTTTTCATAAAGTGCATCTATTGTCAATCTAACCCTTCGATCCAAACACCTATTTGGCTAAAGTTAGTTTAAGGTTAGTCATGAGCTAGAAACTAACTCTAACCACTAGCTAAGCTAAAGTATCTAAACAGGGCCAAAGTATTAGCAAAGTCTACCCTTATCTAAAGCACAAATAAAGTAATAATATCAAACCTACCCTTGCCCACATATGGACGCAGCAGCCGGCACGTACCTCTAGACCTGAAAAGCTCTAGCAGTTCTTGGCCGGCTGGCTGGCATTCTCTATCGTCTCCTGGCATGAGCCTCCTGATCACTTGACAACGTCGTGCACAACGATCAAATGAACGCCTTGGCTTGGTGATCGCTATGCGGTCGTATTTTGTCCCATCTGCAGGTTTCCTTCCTTCTAAAGTACACATGCCTGGTTCATATTTTATTATGGAGATTACTTATTAGGAGCTGTAAACATCTACTCCCTTCGTCTTAAAATAAGTGAATCAAAAATGACTCAACTTTGCATTAACTTTAGTATAAATTTAAATCATTTTTAAATCATTTATTTTAGGACGGATGAAGTATACATTTAGTTTTTTCCCTAAAAATAAATCTGGAAAACAACAACACTCTCCTTTAGAAAAAGAAATTAAGATATGCTCCCTTCGTTCCTTTTTTTTGCGGGGTACTGTACTGTACTCTAGTAAATGAGAAATTGGAACTTAGCCATCTAAATTTAAGTGAGGAAAAATACAACCATTAGTGCAGATTGCTAACAACTCAAACAAATATATATACTGCCAACAGAAAATGATGCTAACCTGATTCACTATATCCAAAAATTTATGTTAGAAGTACACGAAGGTTATCGATCAAATATTTGTGGTCGTCCTCAAAACGTGCCGCTGATGAATCTGACCAACGCCTGCTCGAGATCTTGTTGTATATTTTGCTACTGCTACAGTCTGATCTGATACACAAGTGGATTCAAGATTGGGTGATGCAGCCATGTGTGGAGGCGCATGAAGACATGCAGCGACTTCTCGTAAAGCTTGCACCGGTCAAACCAATTGGAGAGGGGACGTGATGATCAGTACTCCCTCCGTCTCAAAATAAGTGTCTCAACTTTGTACTATCTCTAATACAAAATTGTACTAAGCTTGATACAGTTATTTTGGGACGGAGGGAGTAGTTTTGTTGTTTGTTTATCACGTCCTTTTATTTGTGTAGGAGACGGAAAGGATGAGGCATGTTTTTTCTTTTTCTTTTATCTATACCTAATAATAAAGAGGTTAGTGTTTCCGTCGGAAAATTCACCACGACATTTTTATAAAAAAGCCCTGTAATTTTTATTATTCAAACCGCGCTCCATCATTTATCTGCAACGCAAAAGGGAAAAATGATTCGCTGCAAAAATTATACCCGTACGCATCGCCTCCTTCCATCGACCTTGGGCCACCCTGGCCTGTGCCCAGGCCGACGCCACACCACTCGCCGCCGTGGCCGACCTCAACCGCCATCGCTGCCGATCTCAATCCACCCGCCTCCGTGGTTGTACCTCTCCCCGCTCACTGCCCCCGTTGCGGCGCTCGAGCGTATCGCGTCGACCCTGGTCCACCCTGGCCTGTGCCCAGGCCGCTGCCACACCACTCGCTGCCGCGGACGTCCTCAACCACCACTGTTGTCGATCTCAACCCACCCGCCTCCGCGGTCGTACCTCTGCTTGCTTGCTGCCCCCGTTTCGGCGCTCGAGCACAACTTCTGGATCAAATCAACGCGACAGCTACAACGACTTGGGATGATGCGTCTGCTCGATGTAGAACGACGGCGGCGCGCGGATAAGGCGCGGCGGAGCGAAGTACTTGCAGGTGGAGGCGGTCCTCCATGGTTCACACGGGGAACTCCGAGGTTATCACGCGGCAACGGCGACTCCTTATGGCCAGATAGAGGGCCTAACCCTTCCTCCCCTCATCGTATCCCCTCCTCCGGCAGGAACTCATCATCTAGTGAGATCCCCTCCCCATGCCTCCAACTGTGTGCCAAGCACCGGCAAGAAATTTTCTTTTGTGGGAATTTGTTTGCTGATGAATGAATGTATTGAATGTAAGATTGCATTGTTGTAGAGAGAAAGAAGGAAACACCACCTTCAGTTTGTCATCTAATCTCATATTCTCTACCCCATGAGTGAAATAAGATAACAGTCCATTGATCAATTCATGTAGCCTCTTTGTTTTGCTTTGCTTGTCCCGCTCAATTTCTCATCATGGTGAAATTAACAATGGACGGGTTGATTTCTCAACAAAATAGGATAGGACTGACTACATTAGTTAGTTAGTTTATTAATTTAATAAATAAAAATGTTTATAAAAAGATTAAAAGCGTGTGGTATTTTTTTCTCCCGTTGCAACGCACGGACCCCTTTGCTAGTCTTTAAATAATTTATTTACGTGTACCTTTTTTCTTTGGTTGTACTATTACTGCAAGAGAAGGAAAGAGAGGAGTCCGTGTGATGCAAAATTGGTAGAGGGGGCATCCTTTGATGTGACGGCTCTCATTGAAGAATTAGTTAATCTGATGGATGAAAACTTTTAACCTCTAGATTTAATGTAGAGACTCATATGATGCATCCAATTGATCTATACCTCTTTACCTAATAATAAAGAGGCTATCGCTTTCGTCAGAAAACCCGCCGCCGTCGTTTTTGCAAAAAAAACCTCCTATTTTATGATAATTATTTGCACAAAAAACCCATGTTTTCCGACCGCCAGTAGATTTTGTTGTCCTTCTTTCCTACACCACCCACGAATCAGTATACAAATACAACTAGATCGAGATCCTTTTCTTGCTCGGACGGTCGCCAGGAACCTTCTCCCACTCATATTATAATTGTTATATATCCACTGAACGTTCCACAACGAAGTTAGCCCATCGATTCAATGACGACCTCGAGTCCACATGATCCATCGCAAGTCAGGTTCCCCACATCCCGATAGATCTAGATAGCCTAGCCGATGAGGAAGGACTAAAACGCGGTGTTCTTGGCTTGCTGCTTCAAAGACGCGTCCGAGGTCGTCAGATCATTTATGCGAGGCCATCGTCCTCGTCCTTACAACAACGTCCTCGCCTGTAACCTATCGACGGCCTATGCTATTGCTCTACCGCTAAAACGAGGTGCTTCCCGACGAAGACCGTCTTGCTCAAGCTCGACTCGGACTAGGGCTACTACCGCACTGCCTCGAAAGCAGTCGAGAGAGAAGGGGCTCGCCCTCGAGGTTGGTCGATGACATGCCCCACCCCATGTTGCCTAGGCCTCCATGCCTCGACTTCCCACCTTAAGTCCTACACTAATCCCCGCGAAAAAACTGGGCAATAGACGATCACCAAGTTTGTCAAGGTCGCATGCACATGGAGACTGGAGAAAAAAGTGGTGGTGCACGAACCTGGTCTCGAAGGGGAGGCAATATGGCTGGAGGTAGTGAGGTAGACGAGAGCCAATCGTTGGCTGCTGAATGAGTTGGTCACACCGGCGGTGGCGCAAGGGTGGTGAATTTCATCGGTGGCCGAGTTTAGAAGCTTCCCTGCTCCCGTCTTGCATGGTTTGACCGCTGTCCGTCGCTAATGTTGAAATCCTTCTTCAGTTCAGGAATTAGCCTTGCAAGTCGGGACGTGCTGGATCCTGACCAACTCATCGGAACTTATCTATACAAAGCCCTCCTAGCTGATTAAATCCGGCTATATCTCATACTATACCTGAACCTGATCATGGAGTTATTAATTCAAGAAGGAATCTTATATATCAACGAGCTCACTCACAAGATAAGCTTAAATGTGAACATCAAATGAGCCTTTGAGAGATGAGATGTGCATCTTCATGACGAAATCCATAAGCTCTAGGAAAGAACTCTCTGCAAAGGCTGCATCACTCATGCATGAGCTGAGCAAGGAAAGATCAGATAACCAACAGTTGCATATGCTGAAAGCAGGGATGGATGGCCTTCAACAGGAACTTACTCATGCAACGTACACATAAGATCTCTTTTCCTAGACCCGACTCTCAGTTATCCCATTAAATCATTTGGGGATTGGAAACTTTGAATATCATTAGTTTGTATAGTGATGTAAATTATAGGAGAAGGAGAATTTCGAGTTGGTGGAAGAAAGAAAATCAATACCTACTAACAAAATAAGAAATCCACTACATAGCGGCGCAACACATGCGTCTTTTGGTGCTGCGGTTTTCTTCACGCATGCAAACTAATATACATGGATGACATCAGCAAAGATTCCTCTAATGTTAAACTTTAAAAAAGTCTTATCTCTTGAACTATAAATTCAATTGACGATCCGTTTTCACCGTTAGCTTTCTCGCATTGAGATCTTCGAAACTAGATCCCATGTTGACATGTTTCGACAATACATTTTTTTCGTCGATAGTTGCCACAATACTATTATTTAGTTGTCACATTATTTGTCACATAGTTCTCACATTAAATTAACTTGGTTATCAGGTTTATGAATGTCGATATACCCCACTAAAAACTTGATTCATTGTGCTTATGCTGGTTCATGCATTTACTTGCTTATTGTTAGTGCTTTAATAACCACTTTTTAGCTCCACGTACTGCAATACTTAAAAAGTATAAAATTATTGTTTCAGTAACTATGTATATTTTTTGTGACAACTGCACACCCGTAAGATGACAACTATGATGACATAAATGTGGCATCTAGGAACGACAAAAAAAATCAACGAAACATGTCAACATGAGACCTTATTTTGAAGGTCTCGTCGAGACGAACCTAACGGTAAAGACGAATCTTCAATCAAATTATTAATCTGTGAGATAAATCATTTTTCAGCCCACATGCATGCATTTATGAGCCCATGCTGTTGTGGATCAGTTTGAAAGTGACAGTTGCCTTTTTTAATGCTTGGGCATGAATGGACGGAAAGAACAGGCTGCGGGGGTGCTAATTAGATTTTCCCATAAAATAAATAGGTATTTCAATCCGTCATGCTTTTTTTATAGAAAACCTGCTGATGTTTTTGACATTAAATCCGCAATACATATCAAATGTTTTTGGAAATACTCATATCTTGTAAACTGTAACTCCAAATTTAACATGTTATATATAAAATTGGTTTAGAAAAAAATTATAATATTCGTTTTTTTCATACTGGTACTGATCAGGATTGAGAATAAACACTTCAGCAAAATCAGGATTGAAGATGAAATTGAAGATCATCTGCCTGTTTCTTTGTACGTATTAAATATACATGTAAACGCAAGTCATGTTAAAATAGAAGACCCGTGAAATCTTGAACTTCGATTTTGTAGGCTAAGACCATCTTTGTTCGGGTCGTAGCTACGAATTCTCAGAATATAAATCATTTTTTGTAAATTAAAAATGTATAGTATTCTTTTCTCCCGTTGCAACGCACGGGCCTTTTACTAGTAATAATAAAGCGGCTATTGCTTCCGTCGGAAAACCCACCGCTGCATTTTTATAAAAAAGCCCATGCAATTTTTGTTATTCAACCCGCGCTCCATCATTTATCTACAACGCAAAAGGAAAAAACGGTTCGCTGCAAAAATTATACCCGTATGCATTGCCTCCTCATGTCGATCCTCGGCCACCCTGGCATGTGCCCAGGCCGCCGCCACACCACTCGCCGCCGTGGCCGACCTCAACCGCCACCGTTGCCGATCTCAACCCACCCGCCTCTGCGGCCGTACCTCTGCCCGCTTGCTGCCCCCATTTCAGCGCTCGAGCACAACTTCTGGATCAAATCAACGCGACAACTATAGTGACTGGGGATGATGCGTCTGCTCGATGCAGAACGGCGGCGGCGCGCGAATAAGGCGCGGCGGAGCGAAGTACTTGCAGGTGGAGGCGGGCCTCCATGGCTCACACGGGGAACTCCGAGGTTATGGGGCGGCACCGACGACTCCTTATGGCCAGATAGAGGCATCTAACCCTTGCTCACCTCATCGTATCCCCTTCTCCGGCAGGAACTCATCATCTGGTGAGATCCCCTCCACATGCCTCCAACCGTGTGTCAAGCACCGGCAAGAAATTTTGTTTTGTGTGGATTTGTTTGATGATGAATGAATGTATTGAATGTACGATTGTATTGTTGTAGAGACAGAGAATGGAACACCACCTTCAGTTTGTCATCTGATCCCACATTCTCTACCCCATGAGTGAAATAAGATAACAGTCCATTGATCAATTCACGTAGCCTCTTTATTTTCCTTTGCTTGTCCCGCTCAATTTCTCATCATGGTAAAATTAACAATGGACGGGTTGAGTTTTCAACAAAATAGGATAGGACTGACTACATTAGTTAGTTAGCTTATTATTTTAATAAATCAAAATGATTATAAAAACATTAAAAACGTGTGGTATTTTTTCTCCCGTTGCAACGTACGGGCCCTTTTGCTAGTAAATATAAGATACTCCCTGCGTCCTAAAATAACTGTCTCAAGCTTAATACAACTTTATATTAGAGCTAGTACAAAGTTGAGACACTTACTTTGGGACGGAGGGAGTATAAGATACTACTCCCTCCGTTCCTAAATATAAGACCTTATAGAGATTGCACTCTGAACTACATACGGATGTACATAGACATATTTTAGAGTATAGATTTACTCATTTTGCTTCGTATGTAGTCTTTTAGTGGAATCTCTAAAAGGTCTTATATTTTGATATGAGGGAGTGTAAGACTGTTCCGTGCGTTATGTTTGATTTATAGGGCACGCGGTCTTCCATCTATTAAACTGATATACAAGACGTCTTGATTCCCTAATTAATAGGATAACCCCACTGTACATATTTCTAATTAGTTGAGTACTCAGCAATGAGCTGCTGTCAATGTGCTGGCACGGTAGTTGCACCGATTGATACATGTGTATATAAAGCACTGCATTAGAGTTTATCTAGTACTACTAGTATTTGTGTCTCTGTCATACGAGTAGTATTTATTTATACAAAGGTCAGCGTGATAGATTCTGGCTGGAGTGCACCATGGCAACTTTACTGTATTTTATTGGCAAGGACGCGTTTGCTTGCATTTAGTCGTGCTGCCTCTTCGTTACCCATGCTGTTTCAATATTAACCAAAATAAACAGCTGGTCTGAGCGGTGAGAAGGGTTTGTTTACAGTGAGAAGTTGTATGAGTGCATCCAATTAGTTTTGGCATTTAGTTATTCTCTAAAAATACAAAAATATATATAGCGGGTGACAAAAATATATACATTACCTGAGCAATTAGCTCATGCCAGTCATTTCTTAAAAGAAGGCAAAAGCTTTACCTCGTCTAAAAACGATTAGCCTACTGTCACGGCAAGGACGCGTTTGCTTGCATTTAGCCTACTGTCGGTACTCAGCTGCTTTGATACTGCCAATCCCTAAAGTTTGGCCACATTTTTAACTAGATGATACCCTTCAGGCCTTCACATTGTTGGGCAGGATGCAGGACATACCGCACATGGCGAGCAACTCAAGGACTGGTGTACTAGAGAGGACCATCATGGGAGGCATGGTAAGATGCTACGCACTATCTGCCTATTGATCCTGTGGAAGACATGGAAGCATAGGAATGCGATCATCTTCGAGGGAGAATCACCGTGCGTACGGAAGGTGCTGGGGCAGATTGCACGAGAGAACAGGGACTGGCAGAGGGCCGGTCTGCTACGAGGGGAGCTCCAGGACTTCTTTGTGGTGGCTCTAGAGTGGGAGGAGGGTGAGTAATCACGTATTGTATTGTGGGGTGGACGTGCCCGGCGGTGAGCCGCACAATGTAAACATCTGTGGAGGGGTCTTTACCCATTTCCCTTCTTTAATATATGATGTGCACACTCGTGCATATTCGAGAAAAAAAGATACCCTTCACATTGCTGCAAGAGTTGGTTGCATATTTCAATAAAAATTGATTGTGTGGAATATAAATATTTAGATTAAAAATACATATGACCTATTATGTTTGATTATGTTTAGTTAGACCTCTCCCCCCGTCCGCCCCGCTAGCCCCTGCGCGGGCGACGGGCGGACCCCGACCTCCCCGCTCCTACAACTCCCCCTCTCTTCATCCCCTCCCTCCTTCGTTGCCGGCATGGTCCGTCGAGCCCTATCCGTGCGGCGCTGACGGCGACGGGCCTGCATTTCCCCGCACGTGTGTCGGGGGCGCTGGGGCCCTCTGACGGCGGTGATGCTGCTCGGCCGCGGCGGTGTGGCTCGGTGGCGGAGATCCCGCGGGCCACGGGTGCCCTTGACGCGGCGGCGCGGTGTGTGGTTGGCCGGCAGCATCCGCTCGACCCAGATCTGGGCACTTTTGGCCCCATCTGGGTTCGGGTGGGCCGACGGTTCGCGTCGCGGCGGCACAGCTCCCTCATGGTGCAACGAGGCGGTAGTGGCTGCGGTGGTGATGGCTCCGGCGGCCTGCTTGCTCCAGCGTCGCTATTGGGACTTTCCAGATCCGTTGAGGGCCCGACATCGCCTATGTTGGCCTCGCAAGTCCCTATCGCTACGTCCGGTCGGTTCTGCGCAACGATGGAGGTTGCCCCCTCCGGTCGGCTGAATTGCGGTTGCCTCAAGCCCGATATCTCCTCGTCCTCCATGCACGTCTCGTGTTGGTGGCCTCAGTGAGACAGTAAAGTTGGTGCGATGACTGTGGTGGCATAGGCTGGTGGGCGACATGGTGGGCGGTGCATTTCCGATTGTCCGGATTGACGGTTGGGGTTTCAGGGCAGGAGAAATTCCTGGCGGCTCGCCCGCAACCGGCACGGTTGTGCCTGTGGGCGTCGCCGAACCTTCTTGAGGGGTGTCAGTGATACCCCTTCCTCACTGCCATCCGCCTACCTGGAGAAACCCTAGGACTTGTCCAAGCAACAGTGTCGTCGTCGCCGTCGTTGCTTTCCTTCCTCAAGGTGTT
The DNA here is from genome assembly GCF_904849725.1 of Hordeum vulgare subsp. vulgare. Lineage (NCBI taxonomy): Eukaryota > Viridiplantae > Streptophyta > Magnoliopsida > Poales > Poaceae > Hordeum > Hordeum vulgare. Next base: position 264,179,905 of record NC_058518.1, on the reverse strand, counting down.
GCTTGGTACATGAGGCTTCAGAGTGCTTGGCATGCAGTGGTACTTCTCCGGAGGGTGCAGCGGTTGTCGGCCATCTTCGTTTTGCTGAGTTGTCGACGTCGACATTTTTTTCTCTTCTCTTTCTTTCTAATTTTCCTTTGGGCTTGTTTGTGCTCCGGCCCCAGCGAGCTGGTTGTATCGGTTGGTTGTTGATTTATACTATAAAGCGGGCGGAAACCCCTTTTTCCTCCAAAATAAGTAAAATAATAAAATGAAAAATATTTTCACACGTATGATTGCATGTGGTGGTAGATCTTTTGCCATCCATGGTTGCATGTTGAGGTGAGTCTTATGTCATTCATAATTATAGGTGATATGACATGCTTGTCGTCGTTTTCTCACGACCGATTCCATGGGATGGCTAATCGAGAGTGGTTGGGCCCGTAAGGACGCCGACAGGCTAAGGAAACACGATCGGGGACAAGCGATGTGAGACACACGATGTACCCAGGTTCGGGGCCCCTCCGTGGTAGGTAACAACCCTAGTCCTGCTAGTTTGGCTGATGAACTGGATGGGATTACAATGGTGCTCCTTGAGTTGTGAGACGGAGGAGGAAGAAGAAGCATGTAGCCTTCTCTACCTCTCCTGTATGAGTGTGCGTGCGTGCGATCGGCCGACCCCTTCCATGTGGCGGTAATAGGGGTTTTATAGACCAACCCCCTGGCTTACAATAAGAATAAAGGGTACCGGGAGGGGGGCCCGGCTGGCAGCCTCTCTAGCCAGCCAAGGGGCCCACCGGTTGAGGAGTCTTGTCACATGTAGGGGCCCGCCGACTGCAGGGTCCCGCCAGGAGCCAGGACGAGTCGGCCAGTCGCCTCTATTAGTGTGTTCTTGTTACGCAGTGCGTGCGCCGCACTATGCAGCGCTATCTTGCAGCAACCGACTACAGTCAGTGGTACGCCCGGCTGCAATGTAGCCACGTCGGGGTAGGTAATGGAGTGGACTGTGAGCGTACTTCCACTGTGCCTCCTCGATTGGTCGTAGTCGGCGAGGGTCCATGGTACGACCGCCTCCATTGTTGCCATGTGTGGTCAGGTCAGTGGTACGTGGGCCTCTATAGCCACGCCTTTGATGATGCGTCCATCGAGCGCTTGTCAGGGTGATGTGACTAGGGCTAACCAATCGGCTGGCGGGGCGTAGTCGAGCCGGATGGAGAGCGGCTTTGACCCGAGCCGGCTCGGTTGTGCAGTCGGCCAGGGTCAACCGGCCCTTCGCGGAGAGAAGGTCGTCATGTGTTGTTTTTTAAAGGAGGATGGGAGAAGTGCTCGATTTTTCCTACCCGGGGTTATCCCCCCGTCACTAGTCCCCAAAGCATGAGAGACCCGATGGCTTAGAGCGGTGGACCTTGCTGGCTAGGATCCTTCTCTCGCGGGCTCGCGAAGCTGCAGCCAGATGGCCTGCCAGCCGTAAGCAGCCCGGAACGCAGCCGGTAGTCGCATGGACCACCGCGGGCTCTCCGACGTGCGAAGTAAGGACGCCACGTGTGGCATGCCGCGGGTTGTGGCCTGACAAGCCACGCGGATCACAAGACCGTGCGGTGGAGTGGGACCTGCCTCACCGTGGCCTTGGCCAACGCGCGGGGATCTTTTGCGGATCAGGGCGACAGTTGGTGCTCCCGACTTGCAGTAATGCCGCCCGTGCGACCCAGACGTAGTGGGGATTGCACGTCGTATCCTCTCCCTCACTACCCCGTGCGGGGTTTAAATGGGTAGGAGGAGGGACCGAGGGTGCCATTTGCTCCCCCATCCTCATCCCTTGCTTGCCCCGTCGCTCCCCTCCTGCATCAAGAGACGGAGAGAAGCACCGGATGCACGCCCGCCGCAATGCCGCTCCCCGTTGACACCCACCGCGACCTGCCGGCCTTTCCCGTCTTCGGCCCCGTGCGTCGAGCCACCATCGAGCATGACGACGACTAGCAGCGCCTAGGATGGTAGCGATGTTGATGAGGAGTACATCGAATGCCTCCGCCGTCGCCCCAAGCTGTCGTTGGACGAGCTTGTGGCCGCGCGCATCGCAGGGGCGGAATACGCCCCAGCACCGCAAGACGGCGAGGTGGTGGTGTCCGCAGAGCACTTCGCTCGAGGACTTGGGCTGCCAATGAGCATCTTCTCTGTCGTTTCCTCACGCACTTCGGCTTGTAGCCCCATCACCTCAGCACCAACACCATCTTGCAGCTGGCCGCCTTCGGGGCCCTGTGCAGGGGCTACATGGGGATCGAGCAGTGCCTAAACGTCTGGTGTCGGCTCTTCTACTTTAAGCAGGTGACGGTGGTGAACAATGCCACCAACGGGAATGAGAGGACCGCCTGCAGAGCAACACTTGTCTACCACTGCACGGGAGGCTTCTTCCTCAAGCTTCCCCTGCAGGACTCGACAAAGAGCTGGCAGAAGGGGTTCTTCTATATGAAGAACGTCGATCCGGCCCGCGACATCATCAACTTGCCCGAGTTCATCAACACACCTTCGGTTTCTATGCAGAACTGGAAGTCTGCCCTGCCACATCAGATCAATGAGGTTGAGCATATCTACACCCATCCGACGCAGTTGGCGAGAAGGAAGGCCTCACGAGCGTGGACCTCCTCGCTAGCATGGTGGTGCGTCGGGAACAACCACTGTAGTGTGAAGCTGGTGGGAAATGGTTCCTCGTGGATGCGGAGGCAGAAGCATGTCGTAGCGATCAGGCCCTCCTCATCGAGGAGTGCAGATTGGGCCAGCCAATCAAGGCAAAGGGGGCGTCGTTTTTGCTTCACGAGACGCGCGGTCCGAGCCGGGCCATGAGCTCTGCACGAACAGACGGAGCCGGTGAGGGTGCCAGCTCCTGCTGCGGAGGTAGGGTGCAGTTGTGAGCCGACCGGCCGCCTTCTGAGACGTCTCAAACCTAGCTATAATTTTTCATGGTTTCATGCTGTTATCTTGTCATATTTGGATGTTTTATATACCTTTTATATCTTTTTTGGGCCTAACTTAATAATTCAGTGCCAAGTGCCAGTTCCTTTTTTTGTGTGTTTTCGGCACTTTTCGTATCCGATTTTGGAACGGAGTCCAAACGGAATAAAATCCCCGAAATAATTTTTTCCCGAAAGGAAGAAGATCAGGGGGCTTGAGGGCCAAGGCAGAAGAGCTACAGGGGGGCCACAAGCCGTGTAGCCGTCACCAGGGGGGCGGCGGCTAGCAGGCTTATGGCTTCCCTCGCGCGCCCCTGACCTAGCTCCTTCGCCTATATATTCCCTAAAATACAGAAAAAAATCAAGGAATCCACGAAAACACTTTTCCGCCGCTGCAAGATTCCGTTTCCGCGAGATCTCATCTGGAGACCCTTCCCGGTGCCCTGCCGGAGGGGACTTTGGAGTTGGAGGGCTTCTACATCAACATCATCGCCCCTCCAATGACTCATGAGTAGTTCACTTCAGACCTACGGGTCCGTAGTTAGTAGCTAGATGGCTTCTTCTCTCTCTTGGATCTTCAATACAAAGTTCTCCATGATCTTCATGGAGATCTATCTGATGTAATCCTCTTTGGCAGTGTGTTTGTCGAGATCCGATGAATTGTGGATTTGTGATCAGATTATCTATGATATATATTTTTGTCTTTTCTGATTTCTTATATGCATGATTTGATATCCTTGTAAGTCTCTCCGAGTCTTGGGTTTTGTTTGGCCAATTAGATCTATGATTCTTGCAATGGGAGAAGTGCTTGGTTTTGGGTTCATACCGTGTGGTGACCTTTCCTAGTGACAGAAATGACAGCAAGGCACACATCGTGTAGTTGCCATCAAGGGTAACAAGATGGGATTTGTCGTAGATATGAGATTGTTCATCTACATCATGTCATCTTGCTTAAGGCATTACTCTATTCTTTTGGACTTAATACACTAGATGCATGCTGGATAGCGGTCGACGTGTGGAGTAATAGTAGTAGATGCAGAAAGTATCGGTCTACTTGTTTTGGACGTGATGCCTATAGATATAATCATTGCCATAGATGACGTCACGACTTTGCACGGTTCTATCAATTGCCCGACAGTAATTTTTTCACCCACCGTCTACTTTCTTTCATGAGAGAAGCCACTAGTAAACACTACGGCCCCCGGGTCTATTCACACCTATCGTTTCCACTTTCGCTTTTACTTTGATTTGTTACTTTGTTGCTTTCAGTTCTCACTTGGCAAACAATCTATAAGGGATTGACAACCCCTTCATAGCGTTGGGAGCAAGCTTTTTGTGTTTGTGCAGGTACTTGTGATACTCCTTCACTGGATCGATACCTTGGTTCTCAAAACCGAGGGAAATACTTACCACCGTTGCGCTACATCACCCTTTCCGCTTCGAGGGAACACCAACGCAAGGCTCCAAGGCCATGGTGGAAATCCTTTCCATATTTTCCTCGGAAGTACCTAAAGGCGTAGCCATAGAAGAAGGATTCCTGGTGCCATTGCTGAGGAGAATCAAGACAAGAATAGTCTCCCGTCAGCACGTGTTGCTGGCGTCGTTGGAAGGTCTTTTGTTGCAGTAGCAGAAGTATTTCTGGCGCCGTTGCCGGGGAGGGAGAGATCTATCCAAGTAGGTCTCACAAACTCATCTCTTGCATTTACTTTTTTGCCAGTTGCCTCTCGGTTTCCTCTCCCCCACTTCACATTTTTCGTTTTCATTTGCCTTTCTCCTTTGCCGTTTTCATTTGCCTTTTTTTTGTTTGCCTTTTTCGTTCGCCCTTTTCTCTCGCTTGCTTTCTGTTCTCTCATGTGCCATGTGCCTTCAATATGCTTGCATCTTCGCTTGCTGAAAATCTAGTGATATGGATCCTCATCCACTTGCTAATCCCTTTAAGAGATCCACTTATGTTGATCCAATTGCTAGTAAGTTGAGGGCACTTGACTATCTTTATGGCGTTTTGCTTGAGATGCGTGAATCTGAAAATTGTGAGGAAGAAATTTATGAAGTGATTCACGAGGGCTCCTTGGATGAAAAGCATGATTGCAATGGTTTCACTATAAATTCTATTAGTGACAATCATGCTAAAAATATGCAAAACCCTAAACTTGGGGATGCTAGTTTTGCTATGTCCACTACTTGTTGCAATGATCATGAGTGGGGCGATGATTTTTCTTATGATCTTGAAAATTTTTTTAAGCCTCATGATGAATATGATATTTGCAATATTGTTGAAAGTGGGTTTGGAGAAGTCATGACTTTAGTTGATGATAATCCCACTATTTTTGAAGAGCGTCAACTTTGCATGCATGTGGATCATGAAAAGAATATCGTATGTGATAGTTACATTGTTGAATTGGAATATGATCCCACATGTAATTATTATGATAGAGGAAAATATGGTGGTAGAAACTTTCATATCACTATATCACCTCATTATGTGGAGATTGCTATTGCCTCTTTCTTCTTCCTTGCATAAGGCAACTATTGGTTGTCTTGACAATCTGTTTTCCTATAAAATGCCTATGCATAGGAAGTATGTTAGACTTAGATGTGATTTTCACATGCTTTATGATTGTCTCGTCGTGCTTCAATTCTTGTCCTTTGTGTGAGCATCATTGAATTATCAGTGCCTAGCTAAGGGCGTTAAACAATAGCGCTTGTTGGGAGGCAACCCAACGAATATATCATTTTTCTTTCTGTTTTGTGTTTTCCACACTTTCATAATTCTGCTATGGTCGAGTTTTTTGTGTTTCTTTTTGCGTTTGTGCCAAGAAAAACCGCTATGGTTAGTCTTGGGGATGATCGTTTGGTCATGCTGGAAAAGACAGAAACTTTCTACTGACGAAAAGAATTTTCATTTTTTCTGTACGAGATTTTGAGTTGATTCTTTTTGCTGCGGATTGATACGCAAATTCTTCAACCTGTCGTAATTGTTCAGGATTTTTGAAGTACCAGAAGTATACGAAGTATACAGATTGCTACAGACTGGTCTGCTGTTAACATATTCTGTTTTTGTTGAGTTGGTTGCTTATTCTTATGAAACTATGGATAATATCAGAGGGTATTAGCCATGGAAGATTGAAAATACAGTAACCCAACATCAACATAAGTAGAATTTAAATTTGCTACAGTACCTAAGGAAGTGGTGGTTTTCTTTCTTATACTAATGTTATCACGAGTTTCTGTTTAAGTTTCGTGTTGTGAAGTTTTCAAGTTTTGGGTGAAGTTCTTATGGACAAAGAGATAAAGAGTGGCCAGATATCAAGCTTGGGGATTCCCAAGGCATGACAAGAGATTAAAGGATGCCGTAAAAGCCTAAGCTTGGGGATGCCCCGGGAAGGCATCCCCTCCTTCGTCTTCAATCCATCGGTAACGTTACTTGGGGCTATATTTTTATTCACCACATGTTATGTGTTTTGCTTGGAGCGTCTTGTATCGTAGGATTCCTTTATTTTTGTTGTGTCACAATCATCCTTTATGCACACCTAGAGAGAGAGAGACATGCACTCACCGTGATTTTGTCGAGCTTCACTTATATCCTCTGGTAGACAATTCAGCTCACATGTGCTTCACTAATATCTTTTGAGCTAGTTGATTTTGCTCTATGTGCTTCACTTATATATTTTAGGGCACGGTGGTGTGTGTCTTGGTAGTTGATCTATACTTTCAAAGTAGTCTCAAAAGGGGTAGTTATCCAAAGGGATATGAAAACTTCCACCTTCATGTGCATTGAATAGTTAGAGAAGTTTGATTCATCTCAATTAGTTTTGAGTCGTGGTTGTGGTAATATTCAAGTTATGCTAGTAAGGTGTTGTGGATCTAGAAATACTTGTGTTGAAGTTAGTGATTCCCGTAGCATGCACGTATGGTGAACCGCTATGTGATGAAGTCTGAGCATGATTAGTCTATTGATTGTCATCCTTTGTGTGGCGATCGGGATCACGCAGTGGTTTATACCTACCAACCCTTCCCCTAGGAGTATGCGTTGAATGCTTTGTTTCGATTACTAATAAAACTTTTGCAACAAGTATATGAGTTCTTCATGACTAATGTTGAGTCCATGGTTTATATGCACTTTCACCTTCCACCATCACTATCTTCTTAGTGTCGTGCAACTTTCGCCGATGCACAAAACCCACCGTTAGCCTCCCTCAAAACAACCATCATACCTACCTACTATGGATTTTTCAAAGTCATTCCAAGATATATTGCCATGCAACTACCACCATGACATGTGCCACCACTTCTACATTTGCATTGCATGATCGTAAGATAGCTAGCATGATGTTTCCATTAATGTCTAGGCCATGCTAGATCATTGTCACTGTACACTACCGAAGGCATTCCATATAGAATCATCGTTGCTCTAAGTTTTGAGTTGAAAGTGTGATGATTATCATTGATGGAGCATTGCCCCATGTGAGGAAATAAAAGAGGCCAAATATGCCCACCCAAAAAAAATGAGGCCAAAAGAGCCCACCAAAAAAATGATGAGAGAAAAAGAGAGAAGGGACAATGCTACTATTCTTCCACACTTGTGGTTATTAAGCACCATGATCTTCATGATTGAGAGTCTCTCGTTTTTTCACCACCATATAGCTAGTGGGAAGTTTTCATTATATAACTTGGCTTGTATATTCCAATGATAGGCTTCCTCAAATTTTCCTTAGGTCTTCGTGAGCAAGCAAGTTGGATGCACACCCACTAGTTTTCTTTAAGAGGTTTCACATACTCTTATCTCTAGTGCATCATTTGTATGGAAATCCCTACTCATTCACATTGATATCTATTGATGAGCATCTCCACAGCTCATTGATATGCCTAGTTAATGTGATCATCTTCTCCTTGTTTGTCTTGCAACCTCCACCACACTCCACACCACTTATAGTGCTAAAACCATGGCTCACGCTCATGTATTGTGTGAGAGTTGAAAAGGTTTGAGAAAGTAAAGGTGTGAAAACAATTACTTGGCCAATACCGGGGTTGTGCATGATTTAAATTCGTTGTGCAATGATGATAGAGCATAGCCATACTATATGCTTTTGTAGGGATAACTTTCTTTTGGCCTTGTTATTTTGAAAGTTCATGATTACCTTGCTAGTTTGCTTGAAGTATTATTGTTTCCACATCAATAGCAAACTATTGTTTTGAATCTAATGGATCTGAACATTCACGTCACATAAGAGGAGTTACAAAGGACATCTATGCTAGGTAGCATGAAAGCATCAAAAATTCATTCTTTATCACTTCCCTACTCGAGGACGAGCATGAGTTAAGCTTGGGGATGCTTGATACGTCTCAAACGTATCTATAATTTTTGATGGTTCCATGCTGTTATCTTGTCATCTTTGGATGTTTTATATACGTTTTATATCTTTTTTGGGACTAACTTATTAATTCAGTGCCAAGTGCCAGTTCCTAACGGAGTCCAAACGGAATAAAATCCCCAAAATAAGTTTTTCCCGAACGGAAGAAGATCACGGGGCTTGAGGGCCAAGGCAGGAGAGCTACCGGGGGCCCACAAGCCCTATAGCCGCCACCAGGGAGGCGGCGGCTAGCAGGCTTGTGGCCTCCCTGGCGCCCCCCTGACCTAGCTCCTTCGCCTATATATTCCCTAAAATACAAAAAAAAAATCAAGGAATCCACGAAAACACTTTTCCGCCGCCACAAGCTTCAGTTTCCGCGAGATCTCATCTGGAGACCCTTCCCGGTGCCCTGCCGGAGGGGACTTTGGAGTTGGAGGGCTTCTACATCAACATCATCGCCCCTCCAATGACTCGTGAGTAGTTCACTTCAGACCTACGGGTCCGTAGTTAGTAGCTAGATGGCTTCTTCTCTCTCTTGGATCTTCAATACAAAGTTCTCCATGATCTTCATGGAGATCTATCCGATGTAATCCTCTTTAGCGGTGTGTTTGTCGAGATCCGATGAATGGTGGATTTGTGATCAGATTATCTATGTTATATATTTTAGTCTTTGTTGATTTCTTATATGCATGATTTGATATCCTTGTAATTCCCTCCGAGTCTTGGGTTTTGTTTGGCCAACTAGATCTATGATTCTTGCATTGGGAGAAGTGCTTGGTTTTGGGTTCATACCGTGTGGTGACCTTTCCCAGTGACAGAAAGGGCAGCAAGGCACACATCGTGTAGTTGCCATCAAGGCTAACAAGATGGGCTTTGTCGTAGATATGAGATTGTCCATCTACATCATGTCATCTTGCTTAAGGCGTTACACTGTTCTTTTGGACTTAATACACTAGATGCATGCTGGATAGCGGTCGACGTGTGGAGTAATAGTAGTAGATGCAGAAAGTATCGGTCTACTTGTTTTGGACGTGATGCTTATAGATATAATCATTGCCATAGATAATGTCACGACTTTGCGCGGTTCTATCAATTCCCCGACAGTAATTTGTTCACCCACCGTCTACTTGCTTTCATGAGAGAAGCCACTAGTAAACACTACGGCCCCCGGGTCTATTCACACCTATCGTTTCCACTTTTGCTTTTACTTTGCTTTGTTACTTTGTTGCTTTCAGTTCTCACTTGGCAAACAATCTATAAGGGATTGACAACCCCTTCATAGCGTTGGGAGAAAGCTTTTTGTGTTTGTGCAGGTACTTGTGATACTCCTTCACTGGATCGATACCTTGGTTCTCAAAACTGAGGGAAATACTTACCACCGCTGCGCTACATCACCCTTTCCGCTTCGAGGGAGCACCAACGCAATGCTCCAAGGCCACGGGGGAAATCCTTTGCATATTTGCCTAGGAAGTCCCTAAAGGCGTAGTCGTACCAGAAGGATTCCTGGTGCCGTTGCTGAGGAGAATCAAGACAAGAATAGTCTCCCGTCAGCACGTGTTTCTGGCGCCGTTGGAAGGTCTTTTGTTGCAGTAGCACCTGCCTCGAAGGCGTTGTTGCACCGGCTTGAGACTTTTGGATGCTCAATCTCACCTTGGGAGCGTTTGCCGTGACTCTCGTCGATACGCCGACCTGGGCTGTGGGGGGAGGAAGAGTGTTGGGCCTGCTGGTAGCCCCCCGGTCCTCGTCCTCGAGCTGAGGCGACTCGGAGCCGGCATGGGTTGGGTCGAGGCGAGCCTACTGCAATTGGTAGCGGCGATGAGGTCTTGGATGTTATTTTCCTTCTACGCACGCTCCTCGCTCTCCATGGTGGCCAAATCCTCGTAGGACACATAGGCGTCCCTCATGTTGGCCGCGTGGGTGTTGTAGGTGGGGAGCCTGCCGCCAAGGATCTCGGCGACTACGCACCCGTGGCTACGAACTTCACCACGCCAGCTGGGCTCGTTGCCAGCCGAGGTGTGATCGTAGATGGAGTTGTACTCGCATTGCATGGACTCCATCGAGCGTCGGGCGGTCACGAAGGAGGTGGCCTCTACAAGCAGCTGCTTGCGGGGCATCTCCAGCTCGATCGTGGTTGTGGCGGGGTTGGACGTTGGCGCGATGGCGGTGCTTAACCCGTGAAGAGTGGAGCGGAGAGGATCGAAGGGACCAGGACGAGCCGCGATGGCGGCTGTGTGTGTATCGCCCCTAGAACGAGACGTAGTAACAACTCGTGGAGGAGCCACTGGCCATTACCTCCGCGAGGACGCGAAGGTTGCTTGCACCTCTCAAGACGGTCGCCCCTGCGAATGATGGAAGATTGGTGCACTCAAGCACCTCGCTAGGGTACTCGTCAAACGCAGGCGCGTCGTCGAGCCGCAACTTGCTGAAGAGCACGCAAAGGTCGTCGACGTTGAACGAAGCGTGGCTACGGCATGGATCGTCAGAGGAACCGGTGGCGAGGCATGGGAAGCAGACGGAGCTGGGGTTCAACGTCGCGGAAGCTTCCACGAGGGCGAGCTCCACGGGTGTGCTCATTAGACCGGACATGATGCATCCGGTGGAGTTGGCGAGGGGTCCCGCCCGGAGCGTGACTCCGGCCGGCGCCGCGGAGGGCTACATCATGGACGCCAACAGTCGTCGTTTTCTCACGACATATGCCATGGGGTGGATAATAGCGAGTGGTTGGGGCTGTAAGGACACCAGCGGGCTCCGGAAACGGGATTGGGGACAAGCGGTGCTAGACACACGATGTACCCAAGTTTGGGGCCCTTCATGGGAGGTAATGATGACCCACAAGTGTAGGGGATCTATCGTAGTCCTTTCGATAAGTAAGAGTGTCGAACCCAACGAGGAGCAGAAGGAACTGACAAGTAGTTTTTAGCAAGGTATTCTCTGCAAGCACTGAAATTATCGGTAACAGATAGTTGTGTGATAAGATAATTCGTAACGAGTAGCAAGTAACAATAGTAACAAAGGTGCAGCAAGATGGCTCAATCCCTTTTGTAGCAAGGGACAAGCCTCGACGAACTCTTATATGAGGTAAAGTGCTCCCGAGGACACATGGGAATTTTTGTCAAGCTAGTTTTCATCATGTTCATATGATTCGCGTTCGCTACTTTGATAGTTTGATATGTGGGTGTAATACGTCTCAAACGTATCTATAATTTTTGACGGTTTCACGCTGTTATCTTGTCAACTTTGGATGTTTTGTTTAACTTTTATATCTTTTTTGGGACTAACTTATTAATCCAGTGCCAAGTGGCAGTTCCTGTTTTTTCTGTGTTTTTGACTCTTTTCAGATCTGATTTTGGAACGGAGTCCAAACGGAATAAAATCCCCGAAATAATTTTTTCCAGAACAGAAGAAGATCGGGAGGCTTGAGGGCCAATCAAGTGGGCCCACAGGGGGCCGACAAGCCCTGTTGCCACGACCAGGGGGAGGCCGCGACAACCAAGCTTGTGGCCCCCCTAGCGCTCCCCTGCCCAAGGTCTTTGACCTATCAATTCCCTCAAAATCCAGAAAAATCAGGGCATCCACGAAAACACTTTTCCGCCGCCGCAAGCTTCCGTTTCTGCGAGATCTCATCTGGAGACCCTTCCCGGTGCCCTGCCGGAGGGGACTTTGGAGTTGGAGGGCTTCTTCATCAATATCATCGCCCCTCCAATGAATCGTGAGTAGTTCACTTCAGACCTACGGGTCCGTAGTTAGTAGCTAGATGGCTTCTTCTCTCTCTTGGATCTTCAATACAAAGTTCTCAATGATCTTCATGGAGATCTATCCGATGTAATCCTCTTTGGAGTTGTGTTTGTCGAGATCCAATGAATTGTGGATTTGTGATCAGATTATCTATGATATATATTTGAATCTTTGCTTATTTCTTATATGCATGATTTGATATCCTTGTAAGTCTCTCTGAGTCTTGGGTTTTGTTTGGCCAACTAGATCTATGATTCTTGCAATGGGAGAAGTGCTTGGTTTTGGGTTCATACCGTGTGGTGACCTTTCCCAGTGACAAAAGGGGCAGCAAGGCACGCATCATGTTGTTGCCATCAAGGGTAACAAGATGGGCTTTTATCGTAGATATGAGATTGTCCATCTACATCATGTCATCTTGCTTAAGGCGTTACTCTGTTCTGATGAACTTAATACACTAGATGCATGCTGGCTAGCGGTCGACGTGTGGAGTAATAGTAGTAGATGCAGAAAGTATCGGTCTACTTGTTTTGGACGTGATGCCTATAGATATAATCATTGCCATAGATAATGTCACAACTTTGCGTGGTTCTATCAATTGCTCGACAGTAATTCTTTCACCCACCGTCTACTTGCTTTCATGAGAGAAGCCACTAGTGAACACTACGGCCCTCGGGTCTATTCACACCTATTGTTTCCACTTTCGCTTTTACTTTGCTTTGTTCTTTTTTGCTTTCAGTGTCACTTGGCAAACAATCTATAAGGGATTGACAACCCCTTCATAGCGTTGGGTGCAAGCTCTTTGTGTTTGTGCAGGTAATTGTGATAATCCTTCACTGGATCGTACCTTGGTTCTCAAAACTGAGGGAAATACTTACCGCCGCTTTGCTACATCACCCTTTCCGCTACGAGGGAACACCAACGCAAGGATCCAAGGCCACGGGGGAATCCTTTGCATATTTTCCAAGGAAGTCCCTAAAGGCGTAGCCATAGCAGAAGGATTCCTGGTGCCGTTGCTGAGGAGTATCAAGACAAGAATAGTCTCCTGTCAGCACGCTTGTTTCTGGCGCCGTTGGAAGGTCTTTTGTTGCAGTAGCAGAAGTATATCTAGCGCCGTTGTCGGGGAAGGAGGGATCTATCCAAGTAGGTCTCACAAAGTCATCTCTTGCATTTACCTTTTTTACCAGTTGCCTCTCGTTTTCCTCTCCCTCACTTCACCTTTGCCGTTTTCATTTGCCTTTCTCCTTTGCCGTTTTCTTTTGCCTTTTGCCTTTTTGCCGTTTTCCTTTGCCGGTTTTCTTTCTTGCTTGTGTGTTTGTTTGCTTGTTGAAGTCATCATGGCTGAAAACACCAAACTTTGCGACTTCTCGAGTACCAATAATAATGATTTTCTTAGTACTCCGATTGCTCCCGCCACTAGTGCGGAATCTTATGAAATCAACGGAGCTTTGCTGAATCTTGTTATGAAAGAGAAATTCTCTGACCTTCCTAGTGAAGATGCCGCATCCCAACTCAATACCTTCATTGAGATTTGCGATATGCAAAAGAAAAGAGATGTGGATAATGACGTGATTAAGTTGAAGCTTTTTCCTTTCTCGTTGCGAGATCGCGCAAAAACTTGGTTTTCTTCTTTGCCTAAAAATAGTATCGATTCTTGGGATAAGTGCAAAGATGCTTACATATCCAAGTATTTTCTGCCCGCTAAGATTATCTCCTTACGTAACGATATCATGAATTTCAAGCAAATTGATCATGAACACGTTGACAATCTTGGGAGAGGATGAAGTTAATGATTAGAAATTGTCCCGCTCATGGCTTGAGTTTGTGGATGATTATACAAATCTTTTACACTGGCTTGAATTTTGCCTCTCGCAATATCTTGGACTCCGCCTCAGGTGGAATGTTCATGGAAATCACGTTAGGAGACGCTACAAAACTCCTAGACAATATCATGACCAACTACTCTTAGTGGCACACTGAAAGGTCACCTGCTAGCAAAAAGGTACACGCTATTGAAGAAATTAACTCGCTTAGTGCTAAGATGGACGAGTTGATGAATTTGGTTGCTAGTAGAAATGCTCCTTTAGATCCTAATGACATGCCACTATCTTGCTTGATTGAGAGTAGCAACGCTAGTTTGGACGTTAATTTTGTTGGTAGGAATAATTTTGGCAACAACAATGCTTTTAGAGAAAACTATGTTCCTAGGCCTTTTCCTAGTAACTCCTCTAACAATTATGGCAATTCCTACAACAACACTTATGGAAATCATAGTAATATCAAAGAGTTCATCAACTGTCAAAATATTTTCAATGCGTCCATATAGGAAAAACTACTCAAAATAGACGATTTGGCTAAGAGCGTTGGTATGATGTCTTGTGATATTGATGATTTGGAAGTTAGATGTGCTCCTCCCAAGGTCAACTTGGATGAAACTTTGAAAGCTATGCGTGTCTCCATGAATGAGAGCAAAGAAAGAACCGCCCAAATTCGCGCTAGGCATGAATGGTTTAAAAGGGTGCGTTCTAGTGATGCAAATCACGAAGATCTTAAAGTGCTTGGTGTGACTCCTCTTGACTCTTTGTTTTCGCGTGTCAAACCTATTGATGAAGGGGCTGGATATGAATCCACTTTGGTTGAAAAAAACCCCAATGATTCGGAGTCCACCTATCTTGATGATAAAGGTGTGGAGAGTGGAGTAGAAGAAATCAAAATTTTGGGTAGTAACGAAACTCCCACTTTGGATTTCAAGGAATTCAATTATGATAGTTTCTCCTTGTTTGAATGCATTTCCTTGATGCAATCCATTGCAAACTCTCCACATGCTTATAGCCAAAGCAAAGCCTTTACCGCTCATATGTAGATGCTATGATGAAATCTCTTGAAGAGAAGCTCGAATTAGAAGTCTTTATACCTAGAAAACTTCATGATGAGTGGGAACCTACTATCAAAATCAAAATCAAAAACTATGAATGCAATGCTTTGTGTGATTTGGGTGCTAGTGTTTCCGCGATTCCAAAGTCTTTATGTGATATTCTTGGTTTTCATGAGATTGAAGAGTGTTCTCTTAATTTGCATCTTGCGGATTCTACTGTCAAGAAACCCATGGGAAGGATCGATGATGTTCTTATTGTTGCAAATAAGAACTATGTACCCGTGGATTTGATTGTACTTGACATAGATTGCAATCCTTCATGTCCCATTATTCTTGGTAGACCTTTCCTAAGGACTATTGGTGCTATCATCGATATGAAGGAAGGGATATTAGATTTCAATTTCCCTTAAAGAAGGGCATGGAGCATTTTCCTAGAAAGAAAATAAGATTTCCTTATGAATCCTTGATGAGGGCTACTTATGGTTTGAGCACCAAAGATGACTATACATGATTCCATCACCTTTTCCCTAGTTAAGGGCGTTAAACAATAGCTCTTGTTGGGAGGCAACCCAACGAATCTATCATTTTTCTTTCTGTTTTGTGTTTTCCACATTTTCATAATTCTGTTATGATTGTGTTTTTTGTGTTTCTTTTTGCGTTTCTGCCAAGCAAAACCATTATGATTAGTCTTGGGGGTGATCGTTTGGTCATGCTGGAAAAGACAGAAACTTTCTGCTCACGAAAAGAATTTTCAAGTTTTTTCTGTAAGAGCTTTTGAGTTGATTCTTTTTACGCAAATTCTTCAGACTTTCGTGATTTTTCAGAATTTGTTAAGTACCAGAAGTATACGAAGTATACAGATTGCTACAGACTGGTCTGCTGTTAACAGATTCTGTTTTTGTTGAGTTGGTTGCTTATTTTGATGAAACTATGGATAGTATCGGGGGGTATTAGCCATGGAAGATTGAAAATACAGTAACCCAACATCAACATAAGTAGAATTTAAGTTTGCTACACTACCTAAGGAAGTGGTGGTTTGCTATCTTATACTAATGTTATCAGGAGTTTCTCTTTAAGTTTCGTGTTGTGAAGTTTTCAAGTTTTGGGTGAAGTTCTTATGGACAAAAAGATAAAGAGTGGCAAGAGCTCAAGCTTGGGGATGCCCAAGTCACCCCAAGATGATTCAAGGATACCGTAAAAGCCTAAGCTTGGGGATGCCCCGGGAAGGCATCCCCTCTTTCGACTTCAATCCATCGGTAACGTTACTTGGGGCTATATTTTTATTCACCACATGTTATGTGTTTTGCTTGAAGAGTCTTGTATCGTAGGAGTCTTTTATTTTTGTTGTGTCACAATCATCCTTTCTGCACACCTAGAGAGAGAGACATGCACTCACCGTGATTTTGTCGAGCTTCACTTATATCCTTTGGTTTGACAATTCAGCTCACCTGTGGTTCACATATATCTATTGAGCTAGTTGATTTTGTTCTATGTGCTTCACTTATATCTTTTAGAGCACGGCGGTGCATGTCTTGGTAGTTGATCTATGCTTTGAAAGTAGTCTCAAAAGGGGTAGTCATCCAAAGGGATACAAAAACTTCCACCTTCATGTGCATTGAATAGTTAGAGAAGTTTGAATCATTTCAACTAGTTTTGAGTTGTGGTTATGGTAATATTGAAGTTATATTAGTAAGGTGTTGTGGATCTAGAAATACTTGTGTTGAAGTTAGTGATTCCCGTAGCATGCACGTATGGTGAACCGCTATGTGATGAAGTCTGAGCATGATTAGTCTATTGATTTTCATCCTTTGTGTGGCGGTCGGGATCGCGCGATGGTTTGTACCTACCAACCCTTCCCCTAGGAGTATGCGTTGAATGCTTTGTTTCGATTACTAATAAAACTTTTGCAACAAGTATATGAGTTCTTCATGACCAATGTTGAGTCCATGGTTTAGATGCACTTTCACCTTCCACCATCACTATCTTCTTAGTGCCGTGCAACTTTCGCCGGTGCACTAAACCCACCATTAACCTCCCTCAAAACAGCCACCATACCTACCTACTATGGCTTTTTCAAAGTCATTCCGAGATATATTGCCATGCAACTACCATCATGACATGTGCCACCACGTCTACATTGCCATTGCATGATCGTAAGATAGTTAGCATGATGTTTCCATTAATGTCCATGCCATGCTAGATCATTGTCACGGTACACCACCGAAGGCATTCCATATAGAGTCATCATTGCTCTAAGTTTTGTGTTGTAAGTGTGATGATCATCATTGGTGGAGCATTGTCCCATGTGAGGGAATAAAAGAGGCCAAAGATGCCCACCAAAAAAAAGGGGCCAAAGAGCCCATCCAAAAAAAATATATATGAGAGAAAAAGAGAGAAGGGAAAATGCTACCACCTTTCCACACTTGTGCGTATTAAGCACCATGATCTTCATGATTGAGAGTCTCTCGTTTTGTCACCACCATATAGCTAGTGGGAAATTTTTATTATATAACTTGGCTTGTATATTCCGATGATAGGCTTCCTAAAATTTGCCTTAGGTCTTCGTGAGAAAGAAAGTTGGATGCACACCCACTAGTTTTCTTTAAGAGCTTTCACATACTCTTAGTTCTAGTGCATCATTTGTATGGCAATCCCTACTCATTCACATTGATATCTATTGATGAGCATCTCCACAACTCATTGATATGCCTAGTTAATGTGACCATCTTCTCCTTGTTTGTATTGCAACCTCCACCACACTTCACACCACTTATAGTGCTAAAACCATGGCTCACGCTCATGTATTGCGTGAGGGTTGAAAAAGTTTGAGAAAGTAAAGGTGTGAAAACAATTACTTGGCCAATACCGGGGTTGTGCATGCTTTAAATTCGTTGTTCAATGATGATAGAGCATAGCCAGACTATATGATTTTGTAGGGATAACTTTCTTTTGGCCTTTTTATTTTGAAAGTTCATGATTACTTTGCTAGTTTGCTTGAAGTATTATTGTTTCCACGACAATAGCAAACAATTGTTTTGAATCTAATGGATCTGAACATTCACGTCACATAAGAGGAGTTACAAAGGACATCTATGCTAGGTAGCATGAAAACATCAAAAATTCATTCTTTATCACTTCCCTACTCGAGGACGAGCAGGAGTTATGCTTGGGGATGCTTGATACCTCTCAAACGTATCTATAATTTTTGATGGTTTCACGCTCTTATCTTGTCAACTTTGGATGTTTTGTTTACCTTTTATATCTTTTTTGGGACTAACTTATTAATCCAGTGCCAAGTGCTAGTTCCTGTTTTTTCTGTGTTTTTGACTCTTTTCAGATCTGATTTTGGAACGGTGTCCAAACGGAATAAAATCCCCGAAATAAATTTTTCCAGAACGGAAGAAGATCGGGAGGCTTGAGGACCAAGCAAGTGGGCCCACAAGCCCTGTTGCCGTGGCCAGGGGTCGAGGCCGCGGCAACCAAGCTTGTGGCCCCCCTGACGCTCCCCTGCCCTAGGTCTTTGGCCTATTAATTCCCTAAAAATCCAGAAAAAATCAGGGCATCCATGAAAACACTTTTCTGCCGCCGCAAGCTTCCGTTTCCGCGAGATCTCATCTCGAGACCCTTCCCGGTGCCCTGCCGGAGGGGACTTTGGAGTAGGAGGGCTTCTTCATCAACATCATCGCCCCTCCAATGACTCGTGAGTAGTTCACATCAAACCTACGGGTCCGTAGTTGGTAGCTAGATGGCTTCTTCCCTCTCTTGGATCTTCAATACAAAGTTCTCCATGATCTTCATGGAGATCTATCCGATGTAATCTTCTTTGGCGGTGTGTTTGTCGAGATCCAATGAATCGTGGAATTGTGATCAGATTATCTATGATATATATTTGAGTCTTTGCTAATTTCTTATATGCATGACTTGATATCCTTGTAAATCTCTCCGAGTCTTGGGTTTTGTTTGGCCAATTAGATCTATGATTCTTGCAATAGGAGAAGTGCTTGCTTTTGGGTTCATACCGTGTGGTGACCTTTCCTAGTGACAGAAGGGGCAGCAAGGCACACATCATGTTGTTGCCATCAAGGGTAACAAGATGGGCTTTTATCGTGGATATGAGATTGTCGATCTACATGATGTCATCTTGCTTAAGGTGTTACTCTGTTCTCATGAACGTAATACACTAGATGCATGCTGGATAGCGGTCGACGTGTGGAGTAATAGTAGTAGATGCAGAAAGTATCTGTCTACTTGTTTTGGACGTGATGCCTATAGATATAATCATTGCCATAGATAACATCACGACTTTGCGCAGTTCTATCAATTGCTCAACAGTAATTCGTTCACCCACCGTCTACTTGCTTTCATGAGAGAAGCCACTAGTGAACACTACGGCCCCGGGTCTATTCACACCTATTGTTTCCACTTTCGCTTTTACTTTGTTTTGTTTCTTTTTGCTTTCAGTTCTCACTTGGCAAACAATCTATAAGGGATTGACAACCCCTTCATAGCGTTGGGTGCAAGCTCTTTGTGTTTGTGCAGGTCACTACAAGAAATATGCTCATATGTGATGTTTTTTAAAATGTCGTTGACGAATTCGTCATAAATCTATGACGATTTCACCCGAGATCATCGTAAACCGTTTGAGGGGATCAAATCTACATATAAATTACGATGATGTGAGTCAAAACGTCGTAACCGCATAAGATGAGATCGTCATAACTTTTACCACGATTGTAAAAATGTCGTAACATGTTCTAACTATGTTGACATGTCACTCGTGGGTCCATTCTATGTCACGCGCCAAACCCGCCTAGTTTGTGAAGCAACCTACTATTTTGTCATTCCAAAAATTCTCGAAAAATTCTCATAAATACTTTGGACCATATTACTCAAATATGTGAAAACCCTTCCTTCCATAGTTCAAAAAAAAATTCAGCAATATTCATTTTCCTATTCTGTTTAGAATAACACTTTGTGAAGGAAGTGCTATTTCGATTTTTTTGATCGCCCTCAAAATTGTTGGGAACTCTTTCCTATCCAAATCTTTGCCTCATGAAAACTTTCGTAATCATTTGCCTAGTAAATCTTTCTCAGCAAATTTCCAAAGTTTGTGTTCAGCTCACAACTTTGTGAAGGAAGTACTAGCTAGGAATATCGTGATGATTTGAATTTTTTCCACATCTTCTATATGCCAAAACCATAGCTCTCCACAAAATTTCAGCCACATGTAACAATCCATGTGAGCTCAGCATCCAATCTTTGTTTCTAGTAATATTTTCAGTTTGTGAAGCAACTACATTTTATATTTCTTTATAGTTGATGAAAATTTACCACGGAATAAAACTTACCATATAACATAACTCCACCAAATTTTAGCTCATTTAATTCTTCTAGTTTCCGTCAATATTTTTCCTAATATTCTGTTCAGTAGAGAGCATTGTGAAGGAAGTACAATTTTTGTTTATCCAAAATTTATGAAATTATTACAGTGCCTTAATGTGCCCGAGTTATCATCCTCCTCCAAATTTCAGCTCAATCCAATCCTGTATGTGAGCCCAGTTTCAATTACCATTTTCTATCTAGATTAACACATTGTGAAGGAAGTGTCACTTTAACATGTCCAAATGGTATAAAAAAAACTACACTGCCTTCATATGCCTAATTAGCATCATACACCAAATTTCATCTCAATACATTCATTCATTTCAGTTCAAAATTGACCCTCTTCGAGCTGATTCGACAAACATTTATCTTTTTCACGCGAGGTGGATCAAAACTTTTGACACCCAATCATTTGTTCAGTTGCATATTAAATGTGTCCTAGTATTTTATAAAAATGATTTGGTCCAATTTTAAAACAAATATATGATAGGTCCTTCATAAAAAAAATCATTTTAAATACTCATAGCCTCTACTTCGTTTTGATTGGTCTATAGACATGTCACGTGGATCAAGCATCAAAGACCGTCGGATACTTCCTGATCCAACGGGCCACACCTGCTCACTCTCTCACCTAAACCTGGCCAAACGGGCAGTGAACCCTAGCCACTCTCCCACTCACACCACTCCTCCTCCCTTCCAAATCGCAGCCGCCACATCCCCCTTCCAGATCGCCGCCGCCACATCCTCCTTCCAGATCGCCACCGCCACCACATCCCCCTTCCAGATCGCCGCCGCCACATCCTCCTTCCAGATCGTCGCCGCCACATCCTCCTTCCAGATTGCTACCGCCACCTCACTCCGGGGGAGCTCCCCGCCGTCCATGGCCTCCGCCACGCCCTCCTCCTCTCTCCCATCCCCTTCCCTCACCGTGAGCCCTCCTCCGCCACCCACCCCGACCTCGCGACCGTACCACTCACACCCCGCCAAGATCCGGTCACACCCACGACCCCTCCCCTCTCGCGAGCCCCCCACGACTCCGGAAGCTCCCGTCCTCCACCGCCACCGTCGCCCCAGCCGCCGGCGAAGAGAAAGAGGGAGCGATGAGGATAGGGATGCGGGAATGGCTGCTGCCTCGCATGTACGAGCTCCTCCACGGCGAAGGTAACCGATGAACACCCTCACCCAACCCCAACCCAAACCAATCGGCAGTCTCATCGTCTGCTCCGCTTGCCGTGCAGAGCGCGAACGGTGGCCGCCGGAGGCCAGGTTCCCCGAAGCCTCCCACAACGGCGATGTCAGCGAGATCAAGAGTAAGGACCGAATCCCCACTCCCGTCCCCCTCCCCCTCCCTGCCGTCCTCCTAATGGCGATTAATCACAGCTCGCTAGATCTGGCCACGACCTTAGGGTTTCACCGCCGCGTGCGCTTCGATTCGGTTCTGGCCGTGGATTACGGCTCCAGGATGTCGATTTCGCTCGTCATTCAGGTTGGAGTCTGCTGGGGCTTGATACTTCTTGCAGTTAAATCAAAGGTTTCTGACCAACTTGTGAAGAACCACGAGCATAGTATGTGCTACGTTTTGATTGGCCGCTTTCTTTTTTATTCTGGTTGCAGCATAGTATATACTAGTATACTTACTATGTTCTGGTCTTGATTCATAGCTAAAAGTGTCCCCTTTTTGTGACTCTGACTGCACTATATGTGTACTGTGTTCTTCTCACGATTCCTGACTGAAAGTGTCCCCTTTTCTGCGTGTGAAATGAAGAGATTGCAAAGGAGCTAGACGTGAAGGGGAACGGGATCCGGAAGACGGTGGCCAGCACCACCTACATGGGCATGAACGCGCTACACGCCGCGGGCAGCGGCGGCAGGCTGCCAATCTACCGGTATCTTGTCGAGGTGGTGAAGATGGATGTCGACACGCCTGACACCGCTCGGGGTAATAATTTGTGCATGCCTTTCCTAGTTTCCTGCTCCTAAAGCATATATAGTTTTATGACCTGATCATGAACTGATTCAGATGGATTGTGTGTGTCTTAATGCTAGAGTTTACACCCGTGTCACATGCCATCATGTATGGGCACCTTCCCGCTGTCAGGTACCTTTCTGGATCATGGCACTGATCTGCATCAGCAATGTGAAAAAATCACCCTTCTTCATATGGATGTAGTTCATGGTATGAAACGGAACTTCACTACTTGTTGGGCTGGAATATGTGGGCATGCAGTAGCACAAAATGGCTGTAGCTCCGCCCATGGATGGACATGGACGGTAGGGTCGCTTCCTCCCCTGCCTGGACGCCATGGAGTGGCTCGATTTGTTCATGCATGCTGCGACCGTCGTCTCGACCTCTGCATGCTGCGACGCTCGACCTCCATTGCTTCGACCTGGCTACCAACGTCGTTGGACACTGGTCGCTCCCCTACTCGATACTGTAGGTCTGCATCAGCTTCACCCTGTCAATTCATCATCCCCAACTCTGAAACTAGGTTTATTCTTTGTGAAATCATCCATTCATCTCATCATATGAATTTGTTTCTTTTGCATTTATGGTTCTGGTTCTGGTTCATGCCACATCAAATTCACATATGGAATTCGTGATAGTATAGTAGTATTTACAGTTCGTGATAGTAGAGGTAGTATTCACATATGGAATCCGCTGCAAGTAGAATACTTTTATCTCAAGTTTTATAGTTAGTATTTCAATGATCTGATAGATGATACATAAGTAATTGAAAACAAAATCAAGAGATGTCAACAACACCACCCTGGTGGCTGACACCATCAACAGTTTAAGTGGTAGTGAAAATGCATCAAAACCTGCACTCAGACATAATCCTGTTGTGCCTGAACTAATTGATTTGAACAAACTACTCGGGGCCCATCTAAAATTAAGTGAATCGCAGATTAGCACCCCAACCAACGTGATGAGATAAGATGAAAGTACTTAATTTGGGGTCTCTCTCCACGCCTTGGACCGGATTCAGGATGTTGCCTCCTCGCCTGTGCTGTGCTGTGCTACGTTCAGCTCCTTATGAATTCGTTGCTTTCATGTATCTTGTGCACACCTGCTACTATAGACGTGTTCGGACTCCCTCCGCTCCGCGACTCCGCGCCGGAGCGGATTGGCCGTCTAGTGTTAAATAGGAGAGTTCCTAAAATGCAGCTCCGCGTAATCCGCTCCGTGGAGGGAGTCCGAACAGGCGCTATGTATGGCCTCTTCCTAATGCTGCTGCATTCTGCTGTATATCTTCCTACATCATTAAATATCATAGTGTGTATTTGCTTTATTTTGAGAAAACAATCTGATTTTGTGGTAATGATGTTTAATTCTGCTGTTATATCTGGGACAGTAGGTTTTCACCATGATCACCATTTGAAACAAATGGTCATAGTAGTACTTATCTTTTCTCAATAGAATAAATTAAAGTTTACATGCATTGACAGAATGTCATTCCTGCATGCAAGGACTTGAAACCTGCCGGTGTCGCTTGTTCCTCAAAAGGTACACTTCCTCTCAAGTTATAAGGTCCCAATCCTGATGATCCCGGCTCCTCCTCTGTAGTCCCTGTAATTATATAATAATATGTGGTGCTCACTTTGGAATAATAACTAAGTTGTAGTGGTGGACGGGTTATGTACATAAGCCTGGCACGTTTTAACGGTTAAGTATCGAGTCATGCATCTGTGTTAACGCATTTCCCCCTATAAACTTAGGGTTTTTTTAACGGATTACAAAGAGACTGCAATTGTTCTATAACAGCGATAACTGATAAACGATAAATATGTTGTGTAGTATCATGTAACTTGACTACATACCTCACTCCTATCACCCAAAATAACTAGACTGCAAGCTTCTTGTTCTTAAAAGATTGCTCTTTGCGTTCTTTTGTGGATTTTAAAACTGCACTACCACATTGTCACAATTTTACAAGTTTTTATTCCTCCCTGATCAGATTCTGGTCAAAAGTTCTTCTAAATCGAAACTTTTTTTGTCACGTCATTGCATACTTGTTGGCTACATATGCTATCTAAATGACAGATGAAAACCGGTGCCTTATTTTCTTCAGAGTCCTGCTAGTTGCTCTTACCATTGATGCATTAAATAGCTACTGAGAATGATTTTTTCTCACAGGTTCCTTAATTCTTAGTACTGTGTAGTACTGCTAGTTTACATGTCCCCTGTTAATAATTGGCAATAGCATCTGACTTTTCATGTTCGTCTTGCTGTGTGCACGCCGTCAATCATCAGCAGAGCTTCAATCATGATCTAAGCATATACAATAAAAACTACTAACGAGGCGTTGCAACCTGTTCGGTTCTACAACACCCTGTTTTGTCTGCAGCTTCATGATTCTGTACTACCCTGTTTTGTCTTTTGGCGTTGCAACCTGTTCGGTTCTACAGCACCCTGTTTTGTCGCAGCAAAAAACAGATACTGATATTCTTGCTGCCTCCAAACAATGTTGCAGGGCCGGTGGAGTTCGAGACGTTGTGGAACTGCCTCGGGAAATGGCGGGTGAGTGCTACTGCCAATTTGCTTGCCAGTATCGTTTAGCTTTGGGTCATGAAAGTATGTATGCTCGTGAATGAAACAGAGTGCGCACATTCAGTTCCTGATGCTATCTGTTTTCGGGGGGGGGGGGCGATGTTTTCGGGAATCATTGTTGGTTGTTGTGGGCATAAGTACATATGTGGGGTTTCTTGTTGTGCAGTAACTCTAGATGAGGAAATTTTGGTGCTCTCTCATTTTGGCAAGTTTCTTTGCACCGCGTCAAGATAGCTATTTGTCATATATGTAGTGTTCATTCGGAATAGCTCGGCTTTTAACTTGCTGAGCAGCGTTCAGTTCCTAGCCCGGTTGAAGTTTCGCACCCCGAATAAGTGCTGGATCGTGTTTTCAGTTCTTGGTTGCGCCCTTGAAAAGTGAATTCGGATGTGATTCCAGCATTGTTAGCTTTTAATTGATTGCTGGTTAAATATGTTGAAACTTATTCATCCTTGTGCTTAGTAGGGAGATGTTTGTTACAATGCCTATGCAAGTTGTTACAATGCTTATGCACATAATTTGCTCTGCGTGTTCTCATATCAGTAACAATGCTTTCTTTTTTCTTTCTCTTGTGCTTCGACAGGCTGTCCAACTCGTTTCTCAACAGCTCCTTCCTCAACAACTTGTTCTGAGGCAAAACCTGGGAGAACATGTATTTGCTATATTCTGTCCGTTGTTGCTATATTCCTGTGTAAGGAAATGTATCCATGAGATGAGTTATTGTGTTATGTAAACCTGGGAGATTTATTATGTGATGTTATATGATGGATGATTTTAATCCGACTTGGAGTTTTCTTGATTTGAATATGAAATAGTGTTGGATTTAATATTGGACAAATAATTGGGTTGAAAAGGCCCAATAAATAGAAATGAAACCAAGTTCTGGTATAAAAAGTTGTTGAATTCAAAAATGAAAAAAGGCCAAGACTCAAACTGGACCAAATGTATTTGGACACTAAAAGGCCAGGGCCCAAATTATAATGATACAAAAAAATTCGAAAAAATATATTAGAAGTGCTTGTAAATAGGCTAAGGCCCAAAAAGAAGCCCAATAAAGAAAGCCCAAAAAAATAAACCAGCCAATGTGATCAATTTAAATGGGTTAGGCTGATTTTAACCATGATGTTTTGATTTCGTCGTAATTTTGCCATGTAGGACTGCCACGTAGGACTGTGTTAGATTGCCAACGATGATTTAGGATCGTCGTAAAGGTTACGACAATCAAGGAATAGTCGTAAAAGTTACGACGATTTTGATCAATACATCGCTGTTGTTCATTTCTGACGCTCCGTTTCCGACGCTTGGTTTTTCGTCGTGAGATCGTCGTAAATTAAAAACCGTGACGATGTAGCGACGAAAATATAGCGTCGTGTATTAGCATATTCCTTGTAGTGGGTACTTGTGATAATCCTTCACTGGATCGATACCTTGGTTCTCAAAACTGAGGGAAATACTTACTGCCGCTGTGCTACATCACCCTTTCCGCTTCGAGGGAACACCAACGCAAGGCTCCAAGGCCACGGGGGAATCCTTTGCATATTTGCCAAGGAAGTCCCTAAAGTCATATCCGTAGCAGAAGGATTCCTGGTGCCGTTGCTGAGGAGTATCAAGACAAGAATAGTCTCCCATCAGCACGCTTGTTTCTGGCTCCGTTGGAAGGTCTTTTGTTGCAGTAGCAGGGTGGACCGGTGCTTGGGTGTTGCCCTTAGTTGATAAAACATCCCACTTATGATTAACCCCTCTCGCAAGCATCCGCAACTATGAAATAAGAATTAAGACAAGTCTAACCATAGCATTAAACTAGTGGATCCAAATCAGCCCCTTACGAAGCAACGCGTAAACTAGGGTTTAAGCTTCTGTCACTCTAGCAACCCATCATCTACTTATTACTTCCAATGCCTTCCTCTAGGCCCAAATAATGGTGAAGTTTTATGTAGTCAACGTTCACATAACACCACTAGAGGAAACACAACATACAACGCATCAAAATATCGAACGAATACCAAATTCACATGACTACTTATAGAAAGACTTATCCCATGTCCTCAGGAACAAAAGTGACTACTCACAAAGCATAATTATGTTCATGACCAGAGAGGTATTGAATAGAATTAGAGATATGAACATATGATATTCCACCGAGTAATCCAACTAGCATCAACTACAAAGAGTAATTAACACTACTAGCAACCTTACAAGTACCAATCGGAGTCGCGAGACGGAGATTGGTTACAAGAGATGAACTAGGGTTTGGAGATGATATGGTGCTGATGAAGATGTTGATGGTGATGAGTACCCTCCGATGAGAGGAGTGTTGGTGATGACGATGGCGATGATTTCCCCCGTCGGGAGGGAAATTTCCCCGGCACGACGGCCCTGCCGGAGCTCTAGATTGGTTCTGCTCAAGTTCCGCCTCCTTGTGGCGGTGATTCCTCCCGAGAGCCTCCTCTTGATTTTTTCTGGGACGAAACCCTCCTTATAGAAAAAGATGAGCGCCGGAGGGGCAACAGGGGGCCCACAAGCCACCCAGGCCGGGCCTGGCAGGCTTGTGGCCTCCTCGTGGCTCCCCTCCGGTACTTCTTCCGCCCAGTATTTTTTATAAAATCCAAAATAATTCCTCGTTGATTTTCACGGCTTTTGGAGTGGCGTAGAATAGGTAACTCAAACTTGCTCCTTTTTCAGACCAGAATTCCAGCTGTCGGCATTCTCCCTCTTCAGGTAAACCTTATAAAGTAATAGATAAAAGGCATAATTATTGTACCGTAAAGTGTAATAACAGCCCATAAAGCGATAAATATCAACATACAAGCATGATGCAAAATGGACGTATCAACTCCCCCAAGATTAGACCTCGCTTGTCCTCAAGCGGAAGACGAGATCAATTAATATGCCCAGATGTTCAGAGATAGAGGTGTCGATAAAACAAAATACGGACATGCAGGCATCATGACCATAATTAGAACATCTATATCGTCATATAATCTCTTATGCTAAAGTGACAATTCCTTCACAAAGTAAAGTATGGATCAAGAACCTTATTGAGAATTAACAACCAATAGCCTTTAATCATTGAAGCAACCACAATTTATCATAACATCGGAAAGAGTCAAATAAGAGCTTGTAAAGCAAATCCACATACTCAATCATCCTTTCGTATTCTACAATTGCTAAAACTCACGTGGTACTCATGAGATCAAAGTTTCAGTTGGACACAGAGAAAGATAGGGGCTTATAGTTTCGCCTCCCAACTACTTACCTCAAGGGTAATGTCGACAATAATAATTCATGAGTACTTACTTCGAAGTTGACATATGAATATAGATCTTTCCCTAGTACATGACTTTATCCAAGATAAAGGCGAAATAAGGAATTGGTGTCGATCACCATGACTCTTTTAAGGATAAAAAGGAAAGGTACAAGATAGGCCCTTCGTAGAGGGAAGCAGAGGTTGTCATGCGCTTTTGAGGTTTGGATGTGTGATCTCTTAGTGTGGAGGAACGTCACTTTATATTGCCTCCTGTGATAAAGAACTTTATTATGCAGTCTGTCGCTTTTATGTCTTCCTCATCACAGGTTCATAGAAAGCTTATTTTCCACACACTAATAGATCATACATATTTAGGGAGCAATTTTTTTGCTTGCACCGATGACAACTTACTTGAGGGATATTATTCAATCCATAGGTAGGTATGGTGGACTCTCATGGCAAAACTAGGTTGAAGGTTTATGGATGCAGAAGTAGTATCTCTATTTAGTGCGGATGTTTTGGTTGATATGAGGTGGAAGCAAGCGTCACATGCTAAGGGATCTCTAGTCATATAATATTGTTCGGAACCAAGCAAACATAATTCATTAAGTTGTCTTCCTTGTCCAACATCTACTTCTAAGCATGTAATAGTTTAGTGAGTGTTCACAATCATAGATGGTGCCCAAGATGATATATTTATATGTGAACCTCTCTTTCTTCATTACTTCCTATTAATTGCAACAATTACCAAGGTCTACGTTTGTACACCCGTAACAAGTTTGAATCAACATTCTTCTTATATGTGAAGTCATCACTTCCCATAAGATCATTACATGATCTTTCATGCTATTGTTCTTTTATTATTCTTTTCTTTAGATCATGGCATGAGGCAAGGCCCTTAACTAAAACACTCTTTATTATATGACTCACGAACTCGATTACATCGGGGGTGACACAAAGCAAAACTCAAGCCCAGAACAAACTAAGAACTTTATTCTACTAGAGAAAGATAAAACCAAAAAGGATCGAACTAAGAAAAAGGTAAAGGCAAAAGATGTGATGGTGATACCATACCGGGGCAACTCCCCCAAGCTTGGCACAAATCAAGGGGAGTGCCCATACCCATGCTTAATTGTCTTCCTTCGAAGGTGATGGTGGTGGAGTTGTTGCAATATGGGGTTGATTCTCCGTCTTCCAAGGAATAGGTGCTCCATCTTGGAAATATGATTGAGTCTCCGGAATCCTCAAATCCGCAGCCAAACATATTGATTTAAATCTATACTCATACTGACAGTTTTGGTTTTGTAGGTCATAGATCTGGGTTTGGAGGTGATCAATTCTGCCATAGAGCCTGTAGAGGTGCTTCCCGATGTCATTGGCATCGATCTTGTGCTTGTTGGTGAACTCCGTGATCATCATGTGGTTGGCGTTGAGTCCGCGTTCCACCATCCCTTGGCACTTGAAGTCTTGCTGCTCCATTGCTTCGAGCCTTGCCTCCATACTTCCGGTCTTCTTGGGCCCCTCAACATCATGGATGTGCAGCACCCCCTCATGCATCTCGATAGATTGAGGGTGTTGCAGCACTCCCGCGAGGTAGGGATTGATGACCTTCTCGAAGAACTTGTCCTTGAGAGCTTTTGGGCATGCCATAGCGATCTAGATCTGTGTGCACAACAGCTCAAAACGAAAACAGAGGAAATTTGCATGATACGAGGGTCAGACCTTTCGGGAGAATATATAATGATTTTTTCCTGACCAAAAGGAGTACTCCGCAAGAAAACAGAGTCCGGGAGGCACACGAGGTGCCCACAAGCCACCCAGGCCCGACTAGGGGGGTAGGCTGGGCCTGGCAGGCTTGTCACCTCCTCGTGCGCTTTCCGAACTACTTTAAATTTTTCTATTTTTCTAAAAATTCAGAAACGGAGAAAAATCGCTACTGGAAAAGTTTTGGAGTCTGTTTACTTACCGAATCACATACCTCTTTGTTTTCGGAGTCTAAAACAGGCTGATAAATATCCCTTATGTACTCCTCCAGAATTATGATACTAATAATATTGCTTTCAACATTTATGGGAGTACCTGAGATATAATGCTTGATTATTTTCCCATTTACAACTCTCGGAAAATTACCTTCCGTATTCTTGATCTTTATGGCACCGGAACGATATACTTGCTCAACAATGTAAGGACCTTCACATTTAGAGAGAAGCTTGCCTACAAAAAATCTTAAACGAGAATAGTATAGCAAGACATAATCACCTACATTGAACTCACGTTTTTGTATCCTTTTATCATGCCACGTCTTAACTTTTTCTTTGAACAACTTGGCATTTTCATATGCCTGAGCTCTCCATTCATCAAGTGAGCTAATGTCAAATAACCTCTTCTCACCAGCAAGTTAGAAATCAAAGTTGAGCTCTTTGATTGCCCAATAAGCCTTATGCTCTAACTCAAGAGGTAAATGACATGCTTTATCGTAAATCATCTTGTACGGAGACATGCCCATGGGATTCTTATAAGCAGTTCTATAAGCCCACAGTGCATCATTAAGCTTCTTAGAACAATTCTTTCTAGGCCTATTAACAGTCTTTTGCAGAATTAATTTAATCTCTCTATTGCTTAGCTCTACTTGACCACTGGACTGAGGATGATAGGGAGATGCAATTCTATGGTTGACATCATACTTATCAAGCGTTTTACGGAAAGCACCATCAATAAAATGTGAACCACCATCAGTCATTGGATATCTAGGGACTCCAAATCTAGGGAAAATAACTTCTTTCAGCATCCTAATAGAGGTGTTATGATCAGCACTACTAGTTGGGATAGCTTCTACCCACTTAGTAACGTAATCAACAACAACTAGGATATGAGTATATCCGTTGGACTTCGGAAAAGGTACCATATAATCAAAATCCCAAACATCAAATGGTTCAATGACAAGTGAATAATTCATAGGCATTTCCTGAGGTTTACTGATATTAACTATTCTTAGACATTCATCACAAGACTAGACAAACTTACGGGCATCCTTGAAGAGGGTAGGCCAATACAAACTGGATTGCAATACCTTGTGTGCAGTTTTATCTCCCGCATGGTGTCCTCCATAAGCATCGGAGTGACACTTGTGTAGGATCTGTCCCTGTTCATGCTCAGGTACACAACGTCTAATAACACCATATACTCCTTCTTTATAAAGGTGAGGATAATCCCAAAAGTAATGTCTCAAATCAAAGAAGAATTTCTTCTTTTGCTGGTATGTGAAACTAGGTGGTATAGATTTGGCAACAATATAATTTGCATAATCAGCATACCACGGTGTACTACGTGAAGCATTCATGACATTCAGTTGCTCATCAGGAAAGCTATCATCAATAGGTTGTGGGTCATCAAGAACATTCTCCAACCTAGACAAGTTATCTGCTACGGGGTTCTCAGCACCCTTCCTATCAACAACATGCAAATCAAATTCTTGTAGCAAGAGAACCCGTCTGATAAGTCTAGGTTTAGCATCTTTATTTTCCATAAGATACTTAGTAGCAGCATGATCAGTGTGAATAGTAACCTTGGAATCAACAATGTACGATTTGAACTTTTCACATGCAAACACGACTGCTAAAAATTCCTTTTCAATAGTAGCTTAGTTTCTTTGGGCATTGTCTAGAGTTTTGCTAGCATAATGAATAACATTCAATTTCTTATCAACTCTTTGTCCTAGAACAACACCAACAACATAATCACTAGCATCACACATAATTTCAATAGGTAGGTTCCAATCAGGTGGTTGAACAATAGGTGCAGTTATCAAAGCTTTCTTAAGTATTTCAAATGCTTCCTCACAATCATCATAAAAAACAAAAGGAATATCCTTTTGCAAGAGATTGGTAAGAGGCCTAGAAATCATAGAGAAGTCCTTAATGAACCTTCTATAGAAACCAGCATGACCAAGGAAACTTCTTATACCTTTAATGTCTGTAGGGCATGGCATTTTCTCGATCGCATCAACCTTAGCCTTATCGACTTCAATACCTCTTTCAGAAATTTTATGTCCTAAGACAATGCCTTCATTAACCATAAAGTGGCATTTCTCCCAATTCAAGACAAGGTTGGTATCTTTACATCTCTTCAAAACTCGATCAAGGTTGCTGAGGCAATCCTCAAAAGAAGACCCGTAAACGGAGAAGTCATCCATGAAAACCTCAACAATTTTTCACAAAAGTCAGAGAATATAGCCATCATACATCTTTCAAAGGTAGCAGGTGCATTACATAAGCCAAAAGTCATACGTCTATAAGCAAAGGTACCGAAAGGGCAGGTAAAAGTAGTTTTCTCCTGATCAGATTGCGCAACAGGTATTTGGGAGAAACCAGAATAACCATCTAGAAAGAAGAAGTGTGTGTGCTTAGACAATCTTTCTAGCATTTGGTCAATAAAAGGCAAAGGGTAATGATCTTTCCTAGTGGCTTTATTCAATTTCCTAAAATCAATTACCATCCTATGGTCAGTAATAATCCTCTTGGGGATCAATTCATCTTTGTCATTAGGGACAATAGTAATACCGCCCTTCTTAGGGACGCAATGCACCGGATTTACCCAATCACTATGAGCAACAGGATAGATAACACCTTCTTCCAGGAGCTTTAGTATTTCTTTTCTTCCCACCTCTTTCATCTTAGGATTTAATCTCCGTGGATGATCAACAACTGGTTTGGAATCAGGATCGGTATTAATTTTGTGCTGGCATAGAGTGGGACTAATGCCCTTAAGATCATCAAGAGTATGTCCAATAGCAGCACGATGCTTCCTCAGAGTTTTCAATAATTTCTTTCTTCATGCTCTGAAAGGCTAGCACTAATAATAACATGATATATCTCGTTTTCATCAAGATAAGCATACTAGAGAGTATCAGGTAACTGTTTAAGCTCAAACATAGGATCACCCTTTGGTGGGGGTGGATCTCCAAGAAGTTCAATAAGCAAATTATTCTTAAGGATAGGATATTGTTCAAACATAACTCTATCTATCTCATTGGTAAGAGGCCTAGAAATCATAGAGAAGTCCTTAATGAACCTTCTATAGAAACCAGCATGACCAAGGAAACTTCTTATACCTTTAATGTCTGTAGGGCATGGCATTTTCTCGATCGCATCAACCTTAGCCTTATCGACTTCAATACCTCTTTCAGAAATTTTATGTCCTAAGATGATGCCTTCATTAACCATAAAGTGGCATTTCTCCCAATTCAAGACAAGGTTGGTATCTTTACATCTCTTCAAAACTCGATCAAGGTTGCTGAGGCAATCCTCAAAAGAAGACCCGTAAACGGAGAAGTCATCCATGAAAACCTCAACAATTTTTCACAAAAGTAAGAGAATATAGCCATCATACATCTTTCAAAGGTAGCAGGTGCATTACATAAGCCAAAAGTCATACATCTATAAGCAAAGGTACCGAAAGGGCAGGTAAATGTGGTTTTCTCCTGATCAGATTGCACAACAGGTATTTGGGAGAAACCAGAATAACCATCTAGAAAGAAGAAGTGTGTGTGCTTAGACAATCTTTCTAGCATTTGGTCAATAAAAGCAAAGGGTAATGATCTTTCCTAGTGGCTTTATTCAATTTCCTAAAATCAATTACCATCCTATAGCCAGTAATAATCCTCTTGGGGATCAATTCATCTTTGTCATTAGGGACAATAGTAATACCTCCCTTCTTAGGGACGCAATGCACCGGATTTACCCAATCACTATGAGCAACATGATAGATAATACCTTCTTCCAGGAGCTTTAGTATTTCTTTTCTTCCCACCTCTTTCATCTTAGGATTTAATCTCCGTGGATGATCAACAACTGGTTTGGAATCAGGATCGGTATTAATTTTGTGATGGCATAGAGTGAGACTAATGCCCTTAAGATCATCAAGAGTATGTCCAATAGCAGCACGGTGCTTCCTCAGAGTTTTCAATAATTTCTTTCTTCATGCTCTGAAAGGCTAGCACTAATAATAACATGATATATCTCGTTTTCATCAAGATAAGCATACTAGAGAGTATCAGGTAACTGTTTAAGCTCAAACATAGGATCACCCTTTGGTGGGGGTGGATCTCCAAGAAGTTCAATAGGCAAATTATTCTTAAGGATAGGATATTGTTCAAACATAACTCTATCTATCTCATTCCTTTCATCCATATGCATATCATTTTCATGCTCAAGCAAGTATTGCTCTAAAGGATCACTAGGAGGAACAACAATAGAAGCTAGAGCAATAATTTCATCCTTACTAGACAACTCTTTTTCCCGAGGTTGTCTACCAAACTTGGAGAAATTAAATTCATGTGACACACCTTCAAAGCCAACAGTGACAGTTTGCTTCTCACAGTCAATATGAGCATTGACAGTATTGAGGAAAGGTCTGCCAAATATGATGGGATAAAAGCTATCTTGTGTGGTAGCAAGAACGACAAAATCAGAAGGATACTTAGTTTTACCACACAAGACTTCAACATCTCTAACAATTCCCAAAGGGCAGATAGTATCTCTATTGGTAAGCTGAATAGTGACATCAATAGGTTCCATGTCGACAGGTGCAATCTCATCTTTAATTTCATCATATAAAGATTGAGGTATTGCACTAACACTAGCACCCACGTCACATAAACCATGATAACAATGATCTCCTATCTTAACATAAACAACACGCGTGCCAACAACAGGCCTATGTTTGTCTCTAGCACGAGGTTTAGCAATTCTAGCAGCATCTTCACAGAAGTGAATATCATGGCCATCAACATTGTCGGACAGGAGATCTTTGATAATAGCAATGCTAGGTTCAACTCTAATTTGTTCAGGGGGTGTAGGTGTTCTAATGTAGCCCCTACGTATCACAGTCGAAGCTTTAGAATGATCCTTTATTCTAACAGGGAAAGGTGGTTTGTCAATGTAAGCACTAGGAACAATAGGATCATTATAAGCAATGAATTTCTCTTCAACTGGATTTGGTTTAACCACATTGACTTCTAAGGGAGGATGATATTTAAACCACTTCCCTTTAGGGAGATTAATATGAGCAGCAAATGATTCATATAATGAAGCTACTATCTGAGATTCAAGTCCATGTTTAGCGCTAAAATGACGAAAAGTATTTGTTTCAACGAAGGATTTAACGAAATCGAACTTGAGATTCATACCTGACTCCTTACCTTCATCAAACTCCCAATATTCAGAGTTGCGTTTAATTCTTTCCAATAAATTCCATTTGAAGTCAATATCTCTCTTCGTAAAAGAACCGGTAGAAGAAGTGTCAAGCATGGTGCGATTATCATGAGAAAGTCAAGCATAGAAGTTCTGAATAATAATTTCTCTTGAGAGCTCATGGTTGGGGCATGAATATAACATTGACTTAAGCCTCCCCCAAGCCTGAGCGATACTTTCTCTATCACGAGGACAAAAATTATAGATATAATTCCGATCACGATGTACCAAATGCATAGGATAAAACTTTTGATGAAATTCCAATTTCAATCGGTTGTAGTTCCATGATCCAGTATCATCACATAGCCTATACCATGTCAATGCTTTATCCCTCAAAGATAAGGGAAAGATCTTCTTCTTGACCTCATCCTGGGGCAAACCTGCAAGCTTAAATAAACCACAAACTTCATCTACATAGATTAGATGCAAGTCGGGATGTGATGTTCCTTCTCCTATAAAAGGATTAGCCAACAGTTTCTCTAGCATACCCGAAGGAATTTCATAAAAAATATTTTCAGTGAGTGCAGAAGGTTGAGGAGCAATGCCTTGTGCTTCCGTTCAAGGTGAAGATACCCCGAACAAGCTCCTCAAAGGATTAGTTTCCATAGTGACAAGTGACAATAAATTTCAGCACACTATATAAATGTTTCCTTACCAAATTCCACTTACCAAAGGCGCTTCACTCCCGGGCAATGGCGCCAGAAAAGAGTCTTGATGACCCACAAGTGTAGGGGATATATCATAGACCTTTTGATAAGTAAGAGTGTCGAACCCAATGAGGAGCAGAAGGAACTGACAAGTGGTTTTCAGCAAGGTATTCTCTGCAAGCACTGAAATTATCGGTAACAGATAGTTGTGTGATAAGATAATTCGTAACGAGTAGCAAGTAACAATAGTAACAAAGGTGCAGCAAGATGGCCCAATCCCTTTTGTAGCAAGGGTCAAGCCTGGACGAACTCTTATATGAGGTAAAGTGCTCTCGAGGACACATGGGAATTTCTGTCAAGCTAGTTTTCATCATGTTCATATGATTCGCGTTCGCTACTATGATAGTTTGATATGTGGACGGACCGGTGCTTGGGTGCTGCCCTTACTTGGAAAAACATCCCACTTATGATTAACCCCTCTCGCAAGCATCCGCAACTACGAAAGAAGAATTAAGACAAGTCTAACCATAGCATTAAACTAGTGGATCCAAATCAGCCCCTTACGAAGCAACGCATAAACTAGGGTTTCAGCTTCTTTCACTCTAGCAACACATCATCTACTTATTAATTCTCAATGCCATCCTCTAGGCCCAAATACTGGTGAAGTTTTATGTAGTCGACGTTCACAAAACACCACTAGAGGAAAGACAACATACAACGCATCAAAATATCGAACGAATACCAAATTCACATGACTACTTATAGCAAGACGTATCCCATGTCCTCGGGAACAAAAGTGACTACTCATAAAGCATAATTATGTTCATGACCAGAGAGGTATTGAATAGCATTAGAGATCTGAACATATGATCTTCCACCGAGTAATCCAACTCGCATCAACTACAAAGAGTAATTAACACTACTAGCAACCTTACAAGTACCAATCGGAGTCGCGATACGGAGATTGGTTACAAGAGATGAACTAGGGTTTGGAGATGAGATGGTTCTAATGAAGATGTTGATGGTGATGAGTCCCCTCCGATGAGAGGAGTGTTGGTGATGACGATGGCGACGATTCCCCCTCCGGGAGGGAAATTTCCCCGACAGGACGGCCCTGCCGGAGCTCTAGATTGGTTCTGCTCAAGTTCCGCCTCGTGGCGGCGGTGATTCCTCCCGAAAGCCTCCTCTTGATTTTTTCTCGGACGAAACCCTCCTTACACCAAAAGATGAGCGCCCGAGGGGCAACAGGGGGCCCACAAGCCACCCAGGACCAGCCAGGGGGGTAGGCCGGGCCTGGCAGGCTTGTGGCCTCCTGGTGGCTCCACTCCGGTACTTCTTCCGCCCAGTATTTTTTATAAAATCCAAAATAATTCCTCGTTGATTTCACGACTTTTGGAGTTGTGCAGAATAGGTATCTCAAACTTGCTCCTTTTTTAGACCAGAATTCCAATTGCCGGCATTCCCCCTCTTCAGGTAAACCTTATAAAATAAGAGAAGAAAGGCATAAGTATTGTACCGTAAAGTGTAATAACAGCCCATAAAGCGATAAATATCAACATAAAAGCATGATGCAAAATGGACGTATCAGCTAACACCCCTAGTCCTACTAGTTTGGTTGATGAACCGAATGGGATTACAATGGTCCTCCTTGAGCTGTGCGTCGAAGGAGGAAGAAGAAGGATGTAGCCTTCTCTACATATCTAGTATGAGTGTGCGTGCGTGCGATCGGTCGACCCCTTGCATGGGGTAGTACATGGGCAGTCAACCCCTGGCTTACAATAAGAATAAAGGGTATCGGGGTACCCGACTGGCAGCCTCTCTAGCCGGCCAGGGAGTGCACCGGTTGAGGAGTCTTGTTGCGCGTAGGGGCCTGCCGGTTGCAGGGTCCCGCCAGGAGACGGGACCAACCGGCCAATTGCCATTGTTGGTGCGTGCTTGTTACGCAGCTGCATGCGCTGCACTATGCAGACTCGTCTTGCGGAAGCCGACTGCAGTCAATGGTACTGGCGACTGCACGTAGCCACGTCGGAGCAGGTAATGGAGTGGACGGCGAGCATGATGCCACTGTACCGTCTTGACTGGTCGTAGTTGGCGAGGGTCAGTGATACAGCCGCCTCTACTATAGCCACACACGTTCAGGTCAGGGGTACGTGGGCTGCTGTAGCCACGCCTTTGATGATTCTTCTATGATGTGCTTGACAGGTCCATGTGACTAGGGCTGACCCATTGGCTGGCGGGGCTTAGTCGAGCCGGATGGAGAGCAGCTTTGCCCCAAGCCATCTAGACTGCACAGCCGGCCAGGGGCAACTGGCCCTTCGTGGAGAAGGGGTCGTCTTGTGTTGTTTTTTCAAGGAGGATGGGAGAAGTGCTCGAATTCGCCTACCCCAGGGTTATCCTCCCGTCAATGCTTGCATATTAAGATAAATAAGTTAGTAATGATCACTCTCTTAGGTATATATAGGATTCTATATGTGCACTTTGCATGGACGCCACATTCTTAAACACTCTCGCACTAAATGCATTCCAAATCTTTCAATTAACCAAAATGGCAAGAGATGTATTGCCCTTCCTCGCAGTACCATTGGCACCAATCATGTGGTGCACCAATCCTTGACAGTGTTCAGATTTTCCCTCTCAGCGATGTCGGTGCTAGCCAACCCCATCATGTTTGATCATCATTCAAACGTATGTCATGTAGCGACACCAGAAAATGATATGTGAGGCTAGTTGTAATGGGTAGTATCATATACTAGTATCATGCATATGATACTAGTCTATGATACCACATCCATAATTCATATTATCATATGTTAGTATCATAGGACAGTTTATTTATTGTCATGCAAGACACATAGTAGCACATCATTTAATATGATACGGTACTCAACCCTCTCTTTCTTCATTTAATTCTATGACACCTCATCAAAATTGCTTAGTCGGCATGCATGATACTTCCTATGATGCTTCCATTACGGGCAGCCTGATGCTATCTTTGGCTCCCTTTTGCATAGTTGGCATAGACCACACTTCATCGTCATGAATGACGAATCAAAGTGAAGAAATTGTTCTTTGATGATGCCCAATCTTTCTACACAACCGACTTTATTAATGACACACTCAAGTCCTCGAATTGAGCTTTATATGTTGAAATGTTGTGTATTCACTCGAAGGAAAAGTTTCCAAACAACCTCATTGTACAACTCCTTGTCCAAGCAGGCCTCTTGTAATCTAAGCCAAAGCTCAAAATATCAGGGATATGTTGAATTGTGAGCCCCGAGCTTAAGTTGATGTTTTCTATCCACCTATTCTGCTCCAACACCTTATGAATGGTGACACTTTTGTGCTTGGAAATTGCAAAAAGGGAGGGGTTGTGTCTTTCCATTTTTAACACCCAAAGCCAAGAGAGTGTCAAAGGGGTCCATTGTGTGTTTCCAACAGGTGATGGTAGTGCACTCATAGAATAGTGACATGCACCCCTTGACACACGGGTGCCCATAATGAACCCAAGCTTTGTCCGAGTCCAACCAAGCTAAGAGCATCTCTAAGAGACCCCGCATTTTTGCGACCCGCAAAAGTTGTTTACAGTTCGATGAAGCGGGCTTTTGCATGGTGAAATCTTGCGCTGCAGAACAGACCCCATATATGAAACTCCATAATTTAAAAAAAAACATTAGCGGGTGAAATTGCAACCACACATATTCAGAGTTCATTACTTAGTACATGATCATACATACTACATTGAGAGTTAATCACTTACTAGAGGGGGTAGAGGTAAGCTAACCCTACCGGAGCTCACCGAAGCTACTAACTATCCTACCGCACTACACAAAATTGAGCTCACCGGAGCTCGTGCAGTAGTAGATGTTGTAGAGCTAAGTCATCATTGGAGGAGGAGGAGAGCTCGACGTAGATGCGCTCCTGCGCAGTGGCTTCACGACGCCAATCCTGCACCTTGTCGTCGAAGGCGAGGGCCGATGCAACACCCTTCTCGTAGAGCATGGTGTTGATCTCCTCGTCCCTCCGGCGGCACTACCGGTCCTCTTCTGCCTCCCGCGCACTCCACGCCAGCAGCACGGGAAAAAGGTTGTCCGCCTCCACCGGGGCAGGAAGTCCTCCGGTCCGACGACGCCCCCGGCACGTCACTCCAGCCTCGCCTCGGCCTCCGGGTCCATCTTCACCAGTGGGAGCTCCTCTAGCTCCCTCTTCACCGAGGGGAGGGAGGAGCGCGAATTCTACGCTTCGGAGGAGCTGCTGGAGAAGAGGCAGTCGCGTGTGCGGTCGTACTCCTTTGTCTCGCGACGGAGGAGCGACCACGACGGCGTCATGCACCACTATGTGTACCGGCGGGCGGCGCGCTTCCGCGCGGCGTCAGATCTGACGCGACGAGCCCTCTCGGGGTCTTCGTTGCCAAGGCCATCGGAGTCGGCCATCTTGGGTGGTGGATTGGAGTGGCTAGGCAGCGGAATGGAGGCGCGCGACGGTGGATCTGATGCGCCGACGATGAGGTGTGGGGACTTTTCGCAGCAGTAGAGGGATAGGGTTTTGACACGCATCCAGTGCCCGAACTCGTAGATATAGCTGTAGAGGGGTTGCGTTTACGAGCCACCGCAAAACATTTACGGGCCTCACCGCGTTTACAGTATCTAGTCTGGCACAAAAAATGGCCCAAATCCATATAATCTTTGGAATTTTATAGTTCCGGCGATTATAGAGGGTATTCTAGATATGCTCTAACCAAGGCTACCTAAGCCGCAAGGCACGCGTAATTTTTTTTCATGTGCAGGATGTCAAGGAGGCCCATGTCCTTGGGCGTATAGACGTTCCCCCTTTTTATTTTAAATTTTCATTTAGAAACCTTATTTGTTCCTTCCCATAGGAAAGCTTGCTTCAATTTAGCAACGGATACATCGTTCCTTTGGGAAACACAAGCGAAATGATATGATAGATGGCTTTCACAATGATTAGTAACTTTTCCTGGCCGATCATGATATTTTCGACAATCTTATCAAGTAAATGTTGGCAATATGCAAATCACATATGATGTACACACAAATGTAGCCCGACGTACCGCTAGGGGAACCGGGCTCAAACAACTGGGAAAACACCTGAAGTCATGTCAAGGTCAACACCGAAGGATCCTGTAGTTGCCTCCAAACTCTTATGGATGTTCGAAGCTAGGCCGATGACGTTGCCAAGTTTACGAAGAATGGCGGCAAGCATGTCCACTTCCTCCTTGATGGCACCAAGAAAATTACCGCGTCATTGTGGCACCCCGGCTGAGTGAACCAAATGTCATGTGTTCCAGCCCAGAGATTGATATCTTCTGGAAACACGGTACAAGTTGGCATAGAATAGAACAAGTGCTAAGGTACAATGATATGAATTACAATTCTAGTGAGGTAAAATAGGAACATGCTTGTGCCTCTGTTACTAGCAGCCGAATACACTAGTAGAAAAAGGGTTTTTCGGCCCTAGTCCCGGTTCAAACGAATACCGGGAGCAATGCGAGGCATTGGTCCCGGTTCAGTTCACCTCATTAGTCCCGGTTCGGGGAAAAACCCAGGAATAAAGATCCAACGACTACCACGTGGCATGTCGCGGAGCATTAGTCCCGGTTTGTGGCTAGAACCGAGACTAAAGGGAAGGCTATTAGTCCCGGTTTTAGACAAAAACCGGGACTAAAGTGTTGCCTATATAAACCCTTGCCCATGCCCACCCTCTCCTCTGTTTTTTCCTGTTGAAGTGTGACCATGCCATGCTCTTGCCACTCTAGTTCATGCACAAGAGGTGTTCGATGAAATGACCGAGCCACACTACTTAAGCTTTCTCCTCTCCAAGCTCGACCTCCAAGCTCCATTTTCCTCAATATTTGTCTAGGCTTGGTCGTGTACCAACTGCACAAGTGTTTTAAAATCTTAGCTACTTCATCCTTTCATCTGTCACTGCTAGTTTAGCTCATTTCAAATGCTCAAATTAACTTCTTAGAGTCTGCACATGTGTAGGGTGCCGTCCCATGCCCGTCCTTACCATTGTCGATCGCCCCGCGCCGATCTCGTCGCGAGCACCACCGTGGTGAGCCTCTTGTTCTTATCTTCTTCTTAAAAGAAAAAAAATCTTACTTGTATGATTTAGATACATACTTATATGAATTACTTACTTTCATTATTTTTTGTTATTATATAGTGCGATGTTTTGGTATCCACCTCCGTCGGCCCTCGTCCTGTCTATGATTCGGATGTGGTATATATTATCTTTTATAACTATTTGTTTTATTTAGTGTTTATGACAATTATGACGACCAACGTGACATATATTTTTTAATCTAGGAGGTATGTGAACCGGAAATTCCAACCCATATAGAAATGCTTGTCGAGAATGTAACACCCCAGTTTTTGGCCTTCCTGATTAAGTAACTTATTTCAAAATTTAGGACCAATTAATTTTTTTGTGAAATAATTGTGATGCTTGAAGTGACTATTGTTTGCCTTGCTTGTTTGCATGATTGTGTTCGATACCTTATAAATCCTGTCACTCTCCTAATCACCTCCTTATTCCATGATCTCCTGCCTAATGATGATACCATGTGTTTAGGATAACATATCTATTTTCACCAATATTTATTTTTCCCAAAAAGCATTTCTTTAAATTAAACTTTCAAACCCCTTAGATGAGGTTTGTACTCCAAGTCCTCAAATTAGGGAATTTCTTTTGCACCAATTATTTTATTTAAAACCTATTATCAAAATGCCTTCCAAAAACCACCATATTATTATTTTAAAAGTTATTTTATTACTTTATTTAAAAGCCTTTCTTTGAGGCCAGAAATGGTCTCTTATGAAGGAAAGTTATTTTTATTGCTTTCAAAATATTTAAGAAAAATTTAGGGAAACTCAGTGGATATATTTACTCCATATTTATGAGTTTCAACACATGGTCATGTTCAAAATATTAGGCAAATCCCTTCAAAAATATTTGTATAAGAAATATTCTCAATAAATTCCAGTAAAATTCTATCATGTCATCCAAGTTGATTTGGCTCCCCTAATCACCCTAAAACCCTATCTGTCCAGAATCAAATTTGAGCAGCTCTACATTGTGAAGTGTCTCGAATTGTGCTCAAATTTGGTGGGCATGTTCTAATACTCCAATAAGGAATCCACACAAAGTGGTACATTAAGGAGAATAAAAGAACTTGTCCTAAGACCCTCAAAACCCTCTCTCTTGATTTCTGACTTTGCCAAACTTTACATTATAAAGTTTGTCCATTTGAACTCAAACTTTTTGTGCATGCCTTAATGCTCGAATAATGGCCCTACACCAAATATTGGATTTGTGGGAATTTATTTGAATAGGGTTCTAAGAAGAAACCCATTTCTGCCCCTTTCTAGGTTTTTTCAAGTCTACATTGGAAAACTTCTCCAGAAAATCCCAAATTTGGTGTGCAAGCCTATTTTCCTATATTATTTGACCTTGCTAAGTTTCATAGCCATTGGAATCTATCTAGTAGCCTAACCACAAATCAAACACCTTGTGTGCACTCACTAATTTGGTTTCTTTTGCCCCTTCCGCTTTATTCCTTGAGCTCAACTTTCTACCACACTCACATAGTTACATTTCACCTCCAGTAACATTCACATGGCCACTGGTCAATTATTGGAGAAGGACCCTTTGTAATTTCTCTCCTATTCACCCTTGTAAGCACTGTTTTACCCTTCTTCACATTCTTCTGCTTAACCCGAGGCTCCCAATTCTTTCAAGAGCCTCTCTAGTATGTAAATGATTCATTTCAAGCAAAGATATCGCATGCTCATGTGGAGAAAATGAGCAGCATCTCCTCAAGTTGATT
Organism: Hordeum vulgare subsp. vulgare; assembly: GCF_904849725.1. NCBI lineage: Eukaryota > Viridiplantae > Streptophyta > Magnoliopsida > Poales > Poaceae > Hordeum > Hordeum vulgare. The sequence goes on along the minus strand of NC_058518.1, from coordinate 264,136,102 downwards.
TCGGGCCGAAATGTGGCTTTGTGCAACAAGTAGTAGCTACCCTCCTTTGTTGGACCTGAAATTTTGCAGTATTAAAGTCCTTCCATGCATAACACTGCCAGACATAATTTCTCCCCAAGGATCCCCACCTAAGACCCCCTATTGTCAGCTCTAAGTTTGCTGTTAGGAACTTTGCAGCAGTCAAAGCCAGATCAAACGAACTCTACTAGCCTCCAAACTCCAGAGTTACCTTTCTGCATGTATGCCTTGCATGCTGGACATGTTTGGCTGGCCATTGCAACCCTGTGGGCGTGAGTGGCCATGGTGACCACCACCCTGACCTGCAAACTGGGTGTTCTGCACCTAGTTTCTCTCCTCCCGACAATTTCTTGGCGAGGCAGGTTGTCCCAGCGTGTCTCAGACCATTCAAAGCATCTACATCCATCATCTAGACTCCAGGGTGGCTCAAAGACGCGTGGCCACCGTGCCCTGGGTGCACCAGAGAGCTCCGAGACCCTTCTCAGCTCCCCTTCCTCCACTTAGAGCGTTCCCCGAGCGCCTGAGCCTCTCAAACCCTCCTCCTCTCTCCTTGGAACCCCTCTCGAGCTCCCCTTCTTCTCCCCAAGCTTCCCCTCCTCCTGCCATAGCCATAGCCACGGGGCTAGCACGCTCGGAGCCTCCCCTCGATTCTTTCCTCCCCTACCAGAGACCCCAGGCCGCAGCAGCTCCTCCGCAACACCTCCGGCTCTCTCTCCCTTCGCGGCTGGCCGAAGCCAGGGGGTAGACAACCTCCCCGCAGCCGCCATCATCGGCCTCCATTACCGCCCTCCCTGCGGAATGGGAGCGGTGTGGCTCCCCAAGCTCGCCGGTGCTCCTACCTCAGTTGGGGGTGGCCGGAGCGCCGCCGGAGCCGGCCTGCATCAGCCTGCCCTACCTCCCTTCGCGCCTTAGATTGGGCAGGACGTAGGAGAAGGCTTTGGCGAGCGGAGCCTGCCTCTAAGGGGAACATCGGCTGGGGCCGCGCGGTTAAGTGGAAGCGGGCTTCCCCTCTTGTCGCCTCCCCGTTGTGAAGGCGTACTCCCAGAAGGCGCCTTCGGCGTGGCCTCCTCCCTGGCCAGACCGAGCTGCTGGGCCGCCCCGAAGGCCTACCCAACGCTGTGAGCGTTATTTAACCCAAAGCTAAGCTTTTCCCTTTTTCATATTGCTTCAAGTTACAAATTCCACCATAAATTCATTCTCACTCCAATTTATTTGATTCAAATTTCTACAGGATCCTAAAAATGAGGCCTATCCAAATAAATGCTTTGCACATTTTTCCCTACCCACTTTTTGTGGTGTTTTATTTAAAATCCCAATCTGGATATTGAAAGCTCCATCTTGCATAAATCCTAGAGGTTCCAATTCAACTCCAAATTGAGTGATTCCAAATTCCAGGGCCTTCTAAGATCCTTCCCTATTTTTAGAACCCTGGTCAACATTTTTGTGTGACTTCTTTCTGTTGCAATAAATAAGTAGCTCCTATTGCTATTTAATCCTCATTGTAAAATTTCTAGCATATTTATTTCAACTCCAAATCAAGTGAAACCACTTTCTAAAAATTTCTAAAATCATTCTCTGTTAAATGGGTGCCTCCACTCATTTTTAACAGAATGGTTTCTGATGGCTTCTTCAAGGATAACCTATTGCTCTTTCCATCGATTCAAAAATCCTTGATGACCCAAATATCCTATATCAAGCTTCAGGTATTTTTCTTATGACCAGAGAGGTCCAAAATAAATAAAACCTCTATTTATAGAACAATTTTATTCTGCTGGATGTGTGGCTTACTATGGTTGTTCCCAACGATAGTTGAGGGTAGACGGAGTATTCGGAGTTGGAGCGGAAGACCTCGAAGACCCCGATGACTTACGTGAGCAAGGCAAGCAACCCTTTGACCATGACTTGAGCACATACATTGATGCATGCTAGAATAGCAAGTACTTTTCCGTTACATGTGATCGCAGTGCCGGTTCATCATTGGTGTGATGGTACCGAAGGCTTCATCGAAGCACTTGCATGATAGTGATGTTATACATATGGTTCCTCGGAGCACAAACATGATGAGCTTGACCCTACCATCTATGAGGATCATGCTACTTTCATGTTGACTAGTAAAGTTATAGGACCATTGCATTGAGCTTGACCCTACCCCTTGAGGGTCATGTTAATACCATGTTGACAAGTAAAGATAGAGCATATTATCATGAGCATGATGATGAGTTAAATCAAGAGTTTATAAAAAACCCGTCGGGTGCCACTAATGCCCAAGGGTGATGATGAGTTGGTGATCACTTTTGGTGAAGTGATGCACCGATGTTTTGTGTGAGTATGGTTTCGGAAAGGGGATTAGATTTATGATGTGTCGACCGTCCAAACCTTACCAGTACGACCACGATACCCCTTTATGGGACGGGGCTTTGTTGATTACTCTGGTCGGTACTAGCAAAGAGCCACATTACTAGTGGCGGGAGTGATTGTCGTCACTCTCGTGATGGGGTCGTGCCAGGTAGGACGACTATGCCATTATTATGAGTTCCAAGCACACCGTTGGTCCCCGCATGGTTGATACTGTCCAGAGTCGGTGCTCGTAAGACGTACAACATGTGGGCTGGGTACCAATCGAGTGGACCTCTTTGTCTAGTATCGTCAGGGGAAAGATGATGATCGGGTACTTACCTCGGGTATATGTGATATACCGCGAGTGGTGGATGACAAGAAAGTTTCTCGGATCTCGTGGGTCCAGCGTACTACCTCTGAAGAGTGTAAACTATTCGAATAGCCGTGTCCACGGTCAAGGACAGTTGGGTAATCCTGCTTAAACTACGTCCTGATATTTCCGCATAAACCAAGTGTTTGTGTGTGTGTTAGGTGTTAAAAAGGTGTTGTTATAAAGATGATGATATGACCAAGTTCGGTGACTTGGCATATAGGGTAAACCCGGATGGTTTAGCCCTCAGCTGATGCATTGAGGCTATGACAAGTCTGATGACTTGGTATATAGGGTAAACTCGGATGGTTTAGCCCTCAGCTGATGCATTGAGGTTATGACAAGTCTAATGACTTGGCATATAGGGTAAACCCGGATGGTTTAGCCCTCAGCTGATGCATTGAGGTTATGACAAGTCTGATGACTTGGCATATAGGGTGAACCCAGGTGGTTCAACCCTTACCAGATATGTTGATATCTGTAACCTGTTCTTCAAAAGTAATTCTTTAGCTTGATGCATATACATGATCATTCCACCCAGATGAGTTACACTAAAGATGCATGATATTGTTATCCTTCACTTTCATTGCTCGTATCATGGGCAGTTTGCGAGTACATTCAAAGTACTCATTAGCTTGCCACTAGTTATTTCATTGACCAGGTGTGAAAGACAGGATAGGGTGAAGATTAACTCGGTGACGTTCTTGCGAGCTAGGACGCTTCCCAGTCAGAATGCCTGTAGGTTAAGGCTGATGGCATGGGTTCACGCTTTCAACCAATAATTCCGCTATTGGTTCAGTTTCAAGTGTAGGCCTTTAAGGCCCTATATATGTAAGACTCGACCGAAGTGGTAATTTATTGTATCAAACGATATGTATGGATGTAAGACTCTTTTATTCGGTATCTGTGTTCGGTGAGCATTGATCTCTGGGATCACTGAGCACGGCGATCTTGACTCGTAAGTCGGGGTCCCCACAGAGAAGCTAAATTTGGTTGAAAAAGAAAACAAATACTTGAAGGAAAAAATGAAAATAATTGAGGATAAGAATATGGAACTGGAGTTGCATGTCGCCGATGTCATCGATGATTGCAAGATGAAGATCGATGCGATGCGGTTGAAGATGGATGCAATGCGCTTGAAGATGGATGAAATGCGCTTGAAGATTAGGAATATTAGAAAATACGCCATTGATTAAGCGGCTTGGTATCATTATGTTGTTGAGTCAATTTTTACCTTAGTTGCGATTTTGATCACATTTGTTGTTGCATTTAAATGTTTTACATAGTTGTATGTTGTTTTATGAGAGAACTTTATGTATTTATTTTTTGCAATAATAACATTTGATCACTACTGTTCTTTGGTTTTAATGTGATGATGAACTTGTATTAATTTGGTCATATGTTCTGCAATGGGTTTTTGATATACTTAATTTCATAATAGAGATGAACCGCCAATGGATGTACGGTGACCGATGCACTTCGGAGTACATTACGAACCGTGACTAATGCCTGATTCACACTTAAGTTCACACAAAATGGTATCCTCGACCGAGGTTAGCAACCTTATCCTTTTCATCTGTAATTGATACAAAAATATTGCATGTGTCAATGTACGATGGTCATTTCACTATTCATGTATGATGCCTGATCGATGCACGGAAGCGATGGATGTACGACGAACGACGCGGATCCGTATTTATTGCAGGCCTACAAAAATTTATCGGTGTGGCTGAGGAAAACAAACTGGATAATTTTATGCCTTGTCCATGTGTTGTCTGTCGAAACATGAAGGAGTACTCTAGCTAGAAAAACATTCATCTCCACTTGCTTCAGAGAGGTTTCATGCCCGCATATTATTGTTGGACCATGCATGGAGAAAGAGGGGTTAGGATGGAAGACAATGAAGAAGAAGATGATGATGACAACTATCCTATGTTCACTAAAGAATACGGTGATACTACAATGGAAGACAATGAAGAAGAAGGAGGTGAAGAACAACCGGCATGAGATGAGCCCGCTGATGGTCTTGGTCGGGTCATTTCTGATGCAAAGGGAGAATGCGAGAAAAGGAGAAGCTGAAATTGGAGGCCATGCTACAGGATCATAAAAATTTGTTGTACCCAAATTGCGAAGATGGTAGCAGGAAGCTCGGTACAACACTGGAACTGTTGAAATGGAAGGCAGAAACTGGTTTATCTAACAAGGGATTTGAGAAGTTACTCAAAATATTGACGCCGAAGCTTCCAAAGGATAACGAATTGCCCGAGACTACGTACGAAGCAAAGGCTATCTGCCCTCTTGGATTAGATGTGCAGAAGATACATGCATGCATTAATGAATGCATCCTTTACCGTGGTGAGAAGTATGAGAATATGGATGCCCGGTATGCACTGCATGTCGGTACAAGATCAGACAGGATGACCCTGGTGATGTTGAGGGCGATGACGAGCCCCCAGGAAGAAGGTTCCTGCTAAGGTTATGTGGTATGCTCCTATAATACCATGGTTGAAACGTCTATTCAGAAACAATGAGCATGCCAAGTTGATGCGATGGCACAAAGACGAGTGTAAGAAAGACGGGAAAAAGTTGAGATACCTCGCAAATGGGTCGCACTGGAGGAAAATCAATAGGGAGTGGCCGGACTTTGTAGATGACCCAAGGAACTTATTGATTGGTCTAAGTACAGAAGGCATGAATCCTTTTGGAGAGCAGAGCTGCAGTCACAGCACCTGGCCCATGACTCTATGTATCTACAACCTTCCTCCTTGGTTGTGCATGAAGCAGAAGTTCATTATGATGCTAGTACTCATCCAAGGACCGAAGCAACCCGGCAACGACATTGATGTGTGCCTAAGGCCATTAGTTGATGAACTTTCGCAGTTGTGGGCCAAACCAGGTGTACGTGTGTGGGATGAGCACAAACAGCAGGAATTTGACCTACGAGCATTGTTGTTCGTAACCATCAATGATTGGCCTGCTCTTAGTAACATTTCAGGACAGTCAAACAAGGGATACAATGCATGCACCCGCTGTTTAGATAAGACTAAAGGTACATATTTAGAAAAAACTAAGAAGGTTGTCTACCTGGGGTGCCGTCAATTTATTCCGACCAATCATCCCGTATGAAAGAAAGGCAAGCATTTCAACAGTGAGGCAGATCACCGGAAGAAGCCTAACCTCCCTACCGGTGACGAGTTATTGGCTATGGTCAAGGATTTGGATCAAATAGTAATCTTTGAAAAGGGTCCTGGTGGTCAATCTGTTCCGAAAGACGACGTTACCGGACACGTGCCCATGTGGAAAAAGAAATCTTTATTTTGGCAGCTACCCTATTGGAAACACCTAGAGGTCCGGTCTTCAATCGACATGATGCACGTGACGAAGAATCTTTGCGTGAACCTGCTAGGCTTCCTGGGAGTTTATGGGAAGACAAAAGATACAATAGAAGCACAGGAGAAGCAGCAACGTATGAAAGACCCATATGACAAGAAGACTGATAAAGTGTGTGAATACTTAAGCAGCTACGCTCTTACCAAAGCAGAGAAGGAAATCTTTTTTGAATGCCTGAGCAGTATGAATTTCCCGCTGGCTTCTCGTCTCATATGAAGGGAATAATAAATATGACAGAGAAAAAATTCCAGAACCTGAAGTCTCATGATTGCTACGTGATTATGACGCAGTTGCTTCCAGTTTCATTGAGGGGGCTTCTACCGGAAATGTTCGATTACCCATTGTGAAGCTATGTGCATTCCTCAATGCAATATCTCAGAAGGTAATCGATAGTGAACGTCTGGAAAGGCTACAGAAGGATCTGGTCCAATGTCTTGTCAGTTTTGAGTTGGTGTTCCCCCATCCTTATTCAATATTATGACGCATCTCCTGGTTCACCTAGTCGACGAGATTTCCATTCTCGGTCCTGTATTTCTACACAATATGTTCCCCATCGGGAGGTTCACGGGAGTCTTAAAGAAATATGTTCATAACCATGCTAGGTCAGAAGGAAGCATCTCCAAGGGCTATGGAATAGAGGAGGTCATTGTGTTCTGTGTAGACTTTCTTCCTGACCATAAGCCGATTGGTGTTCCTGAATCGAGGCATGAGGGGACACTGAGTGGAAAAGGCACACTAGGAAAGAAAGCAATGATATGTAGGGACGAGCATTCTTTCACTCAAGCACAATACACAGTTCTAAAAAGTTCCACCTTCGTGGCTTCATATATCTAGGAGCACAAGAATATTGTACGCTCCGAGATCCCGGGGAAGGCTATCTCCTGGATTGAAGAAAAACACACGGATACTTTCGGCAGTTGGTTGCGAGCACGTCTCATGAATGAAAACACTGTTGGAGTTGAACTCTACTTGTTGGCACGTCACCTTCTTCGACTGTATTACATTTCCAAGGGTACGAGATAAACGGGAATAAATTTTACACGACCGCCCAAGATAAAAAGAGCACCAACCAAAACAGTGGTGTCCGCTATGATGCGACAGACGAGAATGGGAAAAAGGACACATACTATGGTTACATAGAGGAGATATGGGAACTTGACTATGGACCTACTTTTAAGGCCCCTTTGTTTCGGTGTAGTTGGGTGCACATGAATGGAGAAGGGGTAAAGGTAGACCAGTTGTACGGAATGACAACAGTTGATCTGATGAATCTTGGTTACAGAGACGAGCCATTCGTCCTAACCAATGATGTGGCTCAGGTTTTCTACGTGAAAGACATGTCCTCCAGACCGAAAAAAAAGCAAATGAATACATCGGACGATGAGCCAAAGAGTCATATAGTTCTTTCAGGGAAAAGAAACATCGTGGGGATCGAGGACAAGACAAACATGTTAGTAGATGATAATAAGTTTGATGAAATTCCACCCTTCATAGTGAAAATTTACCGAAGCATCCCGTTAAATAATGACGATGCTCCATGGTTACGGCCAAAGCGATCATAGGCAAGGGATCGAAATATAAATCTATGTAATGTATTAAACTTTATGTGATGTGAACTAATGTATTAAACTTTATGTGATGTGTACTAATGATACTTTGTGATGTGCCTTTGAATGGTGCATTTTGAACACACAAAAAGTATGGAGTTCAAATAAGTTCAAAAAAAAGAAATCCCTCTATAACAGATGAGTTCTCGTTCGAAACCCTGATACTTCGAGAGAGATTGTCCGTTTTCTACACGAAGTGCATCCAGTTTTTGTCGAAACCCTCTCAACTTTTTAGCACATGCTATGTGGGTGAAACGATGATACCATGCGAACTTTAAACATTTTCAGAGTTCATTTGTAGTCTTTTCAATTTCAGGGTCAACTAGCTAAAAACAATGCACGAAAAATACCAAATAAAGTCAGAATTTGTTGAAAATTTGTGATGTGCCTTTGAATGGTGCATTTTGAAAACACAAAAAGTATGAAGTTCAAGTAAGTTCAAAAAAAATGAAATCCCTTTGTAACAGATGAGTTCTCGTTCGAAACCGTCATACTTCGAGAGAGATTGTCCGTTTCGTACACGAAGTGCATCTAGTATTTATTGTAACCCTCTAAACTTTTTAGCACATGCTATGTGGGTGAAATGATGATACCATGCCAACTTTCAACATTTTCAGAGTTCAGTTGTAGTGCTTTTCAATTTCAGGGTCAACTAGCTCAAAAAATAAATGAGTAAATGCAAGAAAAATACCAAATGAAGTCAGAAATTGTTGAAATTTTGTGAGTGCCTTTCAATGGTGCATCTTGAACACACAAAAAGTATGGAGTTCAAATAAGTTCAAAAAAATGAAATCCCTTTGTAACAGATGAGTTCTTGTTTGAAACCCTGATATTTCGAGAGAGATTGTCCGTTTTGTACACGAAGTGCATCCAGTTTTTTTCGACACCCTTTCAACTTTTTAGCACATGCTATGTGGGTTAAATGATGATACCATGCCAACTTTTCAACATTTCCAGAGTTCATTTGTAGTGCTTTTCAATTTTAGGGTCAACTATCTCAAAAAAATAAGTAAATGCACGGAAAATATGAAATGAAGTTAGAAATTTCATAATTTTTTAAAAAATATTTAACAGAAAACAAAAAAAGAGTCAACTAAACATTAACTAAAATGAATGGATTAAAAATAATCAAGTAAAATTATCAAAGTGTTTATTTGTTAAAAAGAATCAAGTAAAACATTAACTAAAAAGAAACATAAAAAATATCAACTCGAAAGAATTTTCATAAAGTTCTTTTGTTATAATTTTTAATAGAAAAGTATGAAAGTAAAGTTATTCACAAATTTCAGGAATTAAAATTTAAATTATTCAAATTTGAAAACTAAATATTTAGCTGTAAGTATTTTGGTGTAAGGAGGAAAAAAAGCAAAAAACAAAAATAATGGAAATAAAATTGAAAATAGATGCGATTTTATAGAGAAAATTCAAATTTAGGCACAGAGAGTGCATTAGGCCCATAAGCGTGCAATTAAGAGGAGCTCGAGACGGTTGGGGGCAGCGGGGCTTACAAACCAGTCGCAGCTCCTCTCGACAAGCGAGGTGGGACTAAACTTTGAACTGCAGCCAGCCCGAGGTCTTCAGTCCCGGGTTGTGGCTTGAACCGGGACTAAAGATCCCTTTTCGGCAGGCATAGGGACGGGAAGCGAGGGTCTTTTGTCCCGGGTCGTGGCTCAACCTGGGACTAAAGGGAGTCTTTAGTCCCGGATCGAGCCACGACCCGGGACTAAATCTCCACCTATATAAGCAGGAGTTGTTAAATCTTCGTTGGTTCGATCTTCTTCCTCCCCGCGACAGACGAACGCCTCGACACCGCTAGGCTGCGCAACGGAAGAGCCCCGACACCGTCGCCACGCTCCTCCCCGCTGCCGTCGCCTTGCTCCTCCTCACCGTCGCCCTCCTCCCCGCAGTCGTCGCCGCGCTCCTCCTCATCGTCGCCCTCTTCCTCGTCGCTGGTGTCGCGCGTCCTCTGCCTCGAGACCTCCTCCCCGTCGATCCCCGATGCCACGCGCACTCCTCCCCGCCTCCGGCTTCCTCCTACCTGCCGCCGATGAGCCTCCTCTCGATGGATCGTCAAATATGCAAGTTTGTAGAATATTTGTAGTGTATATGTAGATTGTAGAATATTTGTAGTGTACGTATATGCACATGATTCAATTTGTAGAATATTTGTGGAATTTTTGGTGAATTCCATGAATATTTGTAGAATATTTGTAGTTTTAGTGATATTCAAATATGCCACAAAGTTTAAGTGATATTTGTAGTTTAAGTGATATTCAAATATTTGTAGAATATTTGTAGTTTAAGTGATATTCAAATATTTGTAGATGATTCAAAAAAAATGTGGAATTTTAAAAATATAAAAACAATGTAATAAAATGTTCACGGAATTTGGATTCAAAACCTAACGAATAAAAAAGTTGTATAATTAAAAAATATAATAAAATGTTAAAAAGTGCATAATTAAAAGTCAAGTTTAGTTACATTCATGTGATTTCTCAAAAAACTTTATACAAAGTCATAATATGTCTTTTAGGTGTAGGTTAAGCTAGAGGAAACAACATTGTTAGTGTTAATAATGGATTTGTCAAGAATGCCACATTATGTATGTGCACAAGTTGATTCAATTTTTTTTGGTCTCATCTATGTAACCTAGCTAGCTAGATTTTATATGTCATGTTCTTGTTTGTCAAAGTATTGAAGAAATCCATGGCTTCATCATTGCCTGGTAGTAACAGACGCATGGCGCTATCAAGCTCTCGAAAGTTGTTTCGGAACAGAGTTCCGGATAGAATAATTTGCTTTTTGGTACGAAGTTCAACAAAGTCCTTCCAAATAGCGATATTCGGATGGCTCTTTTTGAACTGCGTACCAAAAACCTAATTATCCTATTCAGAATTCCATTACAAAACAACTTTGTAAAGCTTCATAGCATCATGCGCCTCTCACTACTAGGTAATGATGAAGTCATGGTCCATGGCTTCATCATTACATGGTAGTAATAGATGCATGCGCTATCAAGCTTTAGAAAATTGTTCTGGAACGGAGTTCCTAATAGAATAATTCACTTTTTGATATGAAGTTCAGCAAAGTCCTTCCAAATAGCGATATTCGGATGGCTCTTTTTGAACTACATACCAAAAAGCTAATTATCCTATTCGGAATTCTGTTACAAAACAACTTTGTAAAGCTTCATAGCATCATGCGCCTCTCACTACTAGGTAATGATGAAGTCATGGTCCATGGCTTCATCATTACGTGGTAGTAATAGACGCATGCGCTATCAATGTTTAGAAAGTTGTTCTGGAACAGAGTTCCTGATATAATAATTCGCTTTTTGGCAGGAAGTTCAGCAAAGTCCTTCCAAATAGCAATATTCGGATGGCTCTTTTTCAACTGCATACCAAAAAGCTAATTATCCTATTCGGAATTCCGTTACAAAACAACTTTGTAAAGCTTCATAGCATCATGCGCCTATTACTATATACTAGGTAATGATGAAGTCATGGTTTTCTTCAATCCTTTGACATTAGAAAATGTGACATATAGAAGAAGGGTAGATGAGATCAGGAAAAATATGGATCATTTTCTACTCATCGAGAATGTCACCATTTTGTTAAATCCCTTCAGTTAAGGTTAAGAGAATCCGTTAGACATATTTTAGAGTATAGATTCACTCATTTTGCTCCGTATGTAGTTTTCTGATGAAATCTTTAAAGGGTCTTATATTTTGGAATGGAGGTAGTACAAGTTTAGAAAAGTTTATTCAATAGTAGGACATACGATGCCCGACCCTCATCCTGTCGACTCAGTGGCGACCACCTGCTTGATAGGCGCCAGCATGTGCGGGACTAGGCTCCGCCGGGCTGGGACTAGGAGGAGTTACCTTCCGGGATGCGGGGGCCACTTTTGGTGCCTAGGTTGCTAGCCCCCGAGGAGGACGTACGTCATCGTGTTAGGGAGGAGGACGAGCACGTCCGTCGGTACATGGAGGCGTTGGATGCCAGGTTCTCCAGTACGTGGAAGGTTCTTCACGGATCTCACCCGAGCTATGATCCGGTGATGGTCCCTGCTCTTTGGGTGACCACCGCCGCGCCTCAGTACAGCGACGGCTCTTTGTTGGTTGATCAGTTATATATTATTCGATCTATTACTGTATTCGAGGGATGTATTATTTATGTATTCCAGATTATATATTTGATAATATTAAGTGGATTATTCGATGATGCATTAATTAAGTGGATTATTCAATGATGTTTAATTAATTTGTAGATACTATGGATCCAATACATGGTAGAGACGAATATAAGGAAGACGTGATGCATGGTGTCATCTGCGGGGATGATATTTTAGTTGGCGATGTCGATGTCACCAATCAGTTTCTAAACGAGTCCAGCGAGGGAGATGAGTCTCTCAACACACGAGGTAGAAGCTCCGGTGAGGTAGACGCCCACGCCTCGAGCGAGGGAGGAATCGGCGGCTCCAATGAGGAAGAAGCCGACGAGGGAGAAACCGACCGCTCTGGCGAGGTGCATATATATATATTAATAAATTTATCCTCTGTTGTCTATATACATATATTAACTGTCTTTCTTTTAGCTCTCCGGATCGAGAAAATCTTCAGTATGAACGAAACAAGGCCCAACCAAGAAGCTGGATGACGGTGAGAGATACTTGATCGAATCAGTCTCAAATTGCGGGCAACAAATTGCTCCCACAGATGTAAAGGAGAAGTTTGTGAAGGCATGCGGTGTTGTTGTTAGGGACCACATCCCTATCACCACTCGAGAATGGATTAATCCAAGGGAGGAAGGAGTCTCATATGTCGGCACAACAGCCAAAGAAAACCTTTGGAGAAAGCTCATGCTTCAGTTCACCCTACCGGTGCCAGAGGTTTATCCAGATGAGGAGGAGCCAAATGAGGAGGAAATGAAGAGGCGAAAAGAGGCCCTAGAGAAAGAAGTCAAGGAGTAGGCTCTTAAGAAGATAGCCGATCTATTCAGGGGCTGGAAAAAATATTTCACCAGGATTTTATCTTGAAAGATAAGACTCCAGATTTCGATCACGGCTATGAGAAGATTAAAGACTACTCTGCCGAATTTGTGGCGTACAAGAAATCGGAGGACGCCTTGAAAAAGTCTGCAACAAATATGATGAATGCAGGTAAGAACAAGTACCACCATATTATGGGGCCTGGTGGCTACGACGGTAAGATGTCTAAGTGGGAAGAACTTGAGGCATCATTTCTCGCAAAAAATATCACTATAGAGCCCTTAAGATGGCTCGAACAGGGAAGAAACTGGTTTTACGGGCATGGGGGTTTGTTGGACGCAGAAGGGAAGACAATATATAACCAAAGACACAAAGATAATGCCCTACCCATCGAGGAGATTAGACGTGTAGTATAGGATTTTGAAGAGGGACGGTTCTTACCCGATAGAGAGAACGACGAGCTCACACGCGTCCTTGGGAATAAGGAATACAAAGGGCGAGCACGAGGCTTACCAGGCTCCCCGCCGTGGATTCTTGTGTTCTCTGAGGAAAGGAAGAGATTTCCCGATAGAAGTAATCAAAGGAGAAAGGAAAAGGAGGCACGTGATAAAGCGGCTGAGGCAGCTCGGCTGCATAATCTAGAAGAAGCAGTAAAGCGGCTGCAGTAGGATCAAATCGACAAACAACAAGGTAGCGGCCAATCTCAGCGGCTCATGATAGAAGCTGCATCGAATTGGAAAAGCAATGTCGCTTCCACACAGGTCCAGGATGATGGCGATGATGCAGTGACGATGGATCCTCCTCGTCGCTACCAAGTGGATGATATCACAGAGAGCACACCTTGTGAGCTAAAGGTGAAACTTGTGAACTTAAGGTTGACGGTGGCGGTCGACATGGCCATACCAATTGGACATAATCCAACTTGGCATTGCTCTCCGGTTCCACAAGGGTACGCTGTCGTCGCGGTGGATGAAGTGATGAAATATTATGAGGAGCTGAAGCTCGACCACCCTGCAGGTGAAGATAGGGATTTGACTCAACTTGGAGAAGTCAAGAAACAAACTGTCGTATGGGCAAAGGAGGACATCTTGCTTCCAAATTGGACGCCAAGGCCATTGACTCCTCATAGCAGCAATCCTTCTTCACCTCCACCTGACCAGTCTCCAGCACAACCGTCGTCTTCGCCGCCTCACCAGTGTCCAGCACAACCATCCTCTTCGCCGCCTCATGAGTCTCTAGCGCAGTCGTCTCCACCGCCGCATCAGCCGTCTCCACTGCCCCGTCAGCCGTCTCCATCCACTGAGGATCAGAGCAAAAAGTGGAAACGTACCCCCGCTAATAGTGGTAGCAGAAAGGGGATCTGATCACCAAAGCGTAAGTTGTCGCCCCTCCCAAAAGTACCTCATAAGAAGATGCACAAGAGACCTTGGGACTATACTGGAGAGGACAATATTAAGAGGGCATACGCCCAGCATCAACAGTGGAAGGTTCAAGTGGTTACAAGAAGAAACCGAAAGAGCCAGGGTTCCCGGACACCCCAGAAGAACACGCCGCATGCGTGAAAATGCTGAAAAACCTTGCAGATCCCCCGCCACCATTGCGAGCAGACTATGAACGTTCTATTCTCAAGTCGGCTGAGGCAATAAAGGAGCGGTTGAAGAGTAGTACATCCAGCGCTAAATCAGTTGCCCAACTCGGACAATAGAAAAACCAATCATGCCCCCGCTCAATGTGTATTCCGATACAAATGTGCGGTCCAGCAGAGGAATGATGAAACATCTGGCATCGATCCGGATTTTCTTGAACAATACAGAGAAGCGGCCAAGGCTCAAGGCATGTCTATTGATGAGTACTTAAACCATTTGAGGTATTCACTCACATAGCATACACATACCGGTACGGGCCTCCTCTCGTCAGACCCGAGTTAGTCAATGAGCTACCAACAAATATGCGAAGATTGCATGACTGGTACATGCAAGCATGTGTTCAACAGGCAAACTAGATATACCTTGAATTTAAAAACAAGCATTTCAGGCATGGAGATGGCGTGGTAATGATTGAATTCGACGAATTATTTCAGTTATACCAACAAGACGCCCTCGACAAATATATCATCAGTGCCTATTGTTTGTAAGTATTATTAATTTATCTCAGTAAGTCTTACTCAGCTCATTCTTTCATGTATAATCTTACTCACCACTATATTAATTTTGCAGAATGAAGATTATTGAATGCAAAAGAGGACAAATCTATGACATTGGGTTCATTGACCCATATTTCATTCATCACCAAAGTATCGCAAGGAATCCCCGCGATACAGAGAATAACTTGGTACAAGGGTTAAGGTTTTCCGGTACCAAAAGGGAAATACTATTTCCTTACAACTTCAAGTGAGTGTTACTACACATATTCTATTTTCGCTTACTTGATGTTATTATAAGTGTATAATTGACTCGTTATGCATGCACATGTTCCACTTTATTTTGTTAATCATTGTACCTGACAAGGGAGAAGTAATAGTCATGGACCCGAAACGCACACCCCTCGATGAATGGACGAACATGCAGGAATTCCTCCAGAGGTAATTTCAATCATTATGGCACTATATCGGCAACTTCTCGTTCATTTCCTGATAGGAAGGAATTAATATAGAACTGCTTTATTTATTTCCTTTTCTTGGCAGGGCTTGAAAACGGTTCACTGCCAAGGCTCGGGGTTATTGGAAGTCATAGCTTACATTTAAACAAATAGATGTAAGTAACTACTAGCTAGATCTGCGCATCTCTTTATTCTAGTTTCACTACGATTATAATTCTTCATTATGTTTTTATTGACCTCTCTTCTCATAAAGTGCTTGAGGCAGGAACATGGGAACAATTTATGTGGATACTATGTTTGCGAGTTCATTCGCCAGACGACCCATGAGAAGGGTAAAACCGGGACATAAAAAAATCGAAGTGCGATAAACAATACTCACAGCTTTATTTTATTACCGTGAATTGTGTTCGGTTTCATGGATATATATGTTGAACCATTCTTTAAATTAGATCGAATGGTTGCAGCATGATCTTCTACCACAAGAACGTGTACGAGCAATTCAAGAGGAAATTGCGGATTCTTAGATGCAGAGGCCCTAGGTATGAAGGGAGAATATTATTGCGCGTCGATGAGAATGGTATGAAATGTTATAGTGTAAAAGAGACATATGTGCATATGTGTAACTCGTCTCTACATTTTGTAATATGTTCGACAAAGCACGACGGGTGAGATGGTGTAATATATTCGTGACGATGATGTGCAATATAGTTGTTCTTTTATTGCTGTGTATGTACCATCCAATTTAGTAAATGGGAAAATTGGTGGCAGAAAAATAACCCATCCAATTGAGGGCAAAATAAGAATTAAAAAGTTCCCAAAACAAATAAATGGGAAAATTGGGGGCAGCAAAATAGCCCAAAACAAATAAACCCTAAAGCCTAAAAATTGCTATAAAACAATAGCGGAGAAATAGCCCTGGTTCGTAATACGAACCGGGACTAATACCCCTCCTCCCCCATGCTCCCAGCCCCGCCACGTGGAAGGTATTTAGCCCCGGTTCGGGGCTGAACCGGGGCTAGCATTATTCTCGATTGATTAGTCCCGGTTCGCGAACCGGGACTAATGGCCCAACCGAACCCGGACTAAAGGCCCTTTTTCTACTAGTGATACAACTTAGCAGCGGAACAGTGTGACGATGATGGGGTCCACTCTAAAGGGACACAACTAGGGCATTTCCTAGTTCAAAAACTAGGGATCCCCGAGATATGGAATCACATCATTACCTGCATGTGGCATGCCACCCAAGTGAGTACTTTGAATATAATCGCAAGCTCACAACAAAAAAAATCATCAAACAGGACAATGTTGTAACAATGTTAAGTTCTTAGAAACTATTAAATGGGTGAAATAAAATAATGAGCAGGTTGTTAACCGACTTGTAATGATACACCGTCGTTTAAGGTCACATGGATTGTCTTACTCTTAACTATCCAGTCAATCCACTTACTCTCGTGATCAGCGCATGATCACCTCATGATGATCACATGCTTTATGCCAACTTGTTACTTAATGAATTATAAATATGAGTCCTTCCATCATTTATAACACTGATCATATAGTGTGACCTAGTACAAATCGTGTCCAACATAAGGACAGAGGACTCACATGAACAACACGAAGACAATTACTTCCTCGATGAACAATATATTAATAAGTTCAATATAACATGCGAGAAAAAATAGATGATAAAGAAGAAAAAAATTATAAATTTCATCCTATGTACAGTAATACACCACTCAAAATATAGTGCTACATTACTAAAGAAAAACTAAATCCATACAAGAGATTGGTAACCAGGGGACAAACCACATTCTTTCTTCCAACAAATGATAGAAAAGCAAAGATCACCATAATAAAATAAAATAAGCAAAAAAGATAATCAACTACTACAAGAAAAATAAAAACACACATGATTCGAATAGAACTTAGAAAGAGATTTATCAAAGCCTCATCTATCACTAGTAAGTTCCTAAAAAATGAAAAGCCAACAGGCCCAAATTAAATAAATCAATTTGAGAACTAAAAGCAAAATATAACTAGAGAAGAAGAAAGAAATAACTACCATAGAGAGAGGATAGGAATCATCTTCTGCAAAGTCGTTAGGCACAAATGGTCTAGACAAAAGAATATGCTCTCTCAAAGAATGATACTAATGGAACATGTTGGTGAGAGACTTTATGTAGCTTCCCATTGAACTAAACCTATAAAAAGGTTACATGATACATAAAAAAAAAGATAAAAGAGCAAAGCTCTGTACATTTGAACAAATAATTGGAATGCATAGAAAATTACACATGAAATAACTGGTAACCATGACCTTGCTCATAGTACAAAACCAAATACTCTAAAATAATGCACCCTAAATCACTACTACACTCTAAAATAATGCACCTTAAATCACTATTAGACTAGTAAGAAATAAACAGAAAACAATTAGAAACCTAATTAGGACCTAAGTCATTACTACTGCAACACATGAATATTGCACGAGAATGAACCTGGAATTAGCTTACAATGCAAGAAATTACAAGAATTACAGTGATGAAGCATGAAAATTACACTTTAATTCTGGGGTATGTTACATTGTAGGGTACCTGAGATTTATTGTGTATGAAATGGAAAAATCTACAAGAAATATAGTGATGAATCATGGAAATTACACTAAAATTCTGAGTTATATTACACTATAGTATAACTAGAAATTAAAGTGCAACAAACCTATAGGAATTACAATGATGAAGTCTGGAAATTATGATGTAATTCTGGGTATGATACACTCCAAAGTAGCATTGTAAGAAATTTAAAATCCAATAGAAAATAAGGTGAAACCACATGAGTTATAGTATAAGAACAAGAATTACGTCGAGAAATCCGAGGTATTACATGATTAAGTACATACAATTTATAGAGGAAATACAACTGTAAGAGCACAACAAGGCAGGAATAGAAACATTTCAGAAGCTTCATAAAAACCGCACTACAATCTTACATTGAAAATCATAGGTAACTACAGTGCTAGTGCACAGGGGACTATGGTGTGAATACGTGAGGAAATACACTGTAAAATCATATATATGCATGAATATACCATTAGTTACTCTCCAAATCTGATACACGATGAATATCCTAACCCAGGGAAATAAACACCTAAAAAAGCAGGTAAGCTACATGTACAACGACAATCAAGAGGGTTGAAGTACAAATGCAATGGACAAGCTAGACGAATAAATATAAAGACCACCTATCAGCAGAAATATTTAACCCAGACCAGAAAAATACCAATCTGATGACCTACATGTCAACATATCTTCATAAATGGGTCACCGTAATAAATATGGAGACCACCTATCAACGCCTATTGCTAAGGGGATCAAAAATTTAATAGTGGAAACACAACCAGAACTTATAGACAAATTCATGTGACCTACACAAGCATAGGGGACCATGGGAAACTAATCATACCATGAAGCAGAATCAACAACTACAACTACCACAACTTCAGGAATGCCTAGAAGTGGAGGGTGGAAAATGGCCAGCAATGGCGGGCCAGGCTCCCAGGGCCGCCCCCACCAATCTCCTGCCACTACTATAACCGCATAAGTGACGGGCGTCCACCCACCACTGGTAGAGAGTCTGCAATGACGGTCATTGATAACCCACAAGTGTAAGGGGTCGTTTGTAGCCCTTTTCGATAAGTAAGAGTGTCGAACCCAACCAGGAGCTAAAGGTAGGATTAGTATTCTCTCAAGTTCTCTCAATCACTGATACAATTCTAGGCATGGTAATGCTTAGTTTAACTAGAACAAGTATGAAACTACTTTGAGGGAAAGAAACTAGAAGTACTTAGTAGGTGTAATAGATAGTTTTGCAATAAAATAATGAGCAAGTAAATAAAATTTAGGGGCTGTTTAGTAGAAAGTTTTTGTGTAATGCAAGAGAAAGATTGCCCATAGGCAATTGAATATAACATGATAGATACTTACAATATGCAATGATGGAGAGGCATACGCTAAAACACTTTCCGTACTTCGACCGTATGCACTTATGATTGGACCTCTAACAAGCATCTGCAACTACTAGAAATCATTAAGGAAAACCCAACCATAGCATTAAACACCAAATCCTCTTTACTCCCATATGCACATGTTGGAAATATGACCTAGAGGTAATGATAAAATAGTTATTATTATATTTCCTGTTTCAAGATAATCGTTTATTATCCATGCTATAATTGTATTGAATGAAAACATAGATACATGTGTGGGTATATAGACAAAACAATGTCCCTAGCAAGCCTCTAGTTGGCTAGCCAGTTGATCAAGGATGGTAAAGGTTTTCTGACCATATGCAAGCGTTGTCACTTGATAACTAAATCACATCATTAGGAGAATCATGTGATGGACTAGACCCAAACTATAAATGTAGCATGTGATCGTGTCATTTTGTTGCTATTGATTTCTGTGTGTCATGTATTCATTCCTATGACCATGAAATCATGTAACTCACTGACATCGGAGGAATACCTTGTGTGTACCAAACGTCACAACGTTACTGGGTGACTATAAAGGTGATCTACAGGTATCTCCGAAGGTGTCCGTTGAGTTAGCATGGATCAAGACTGAAATTTGTCACTCTGTGTGACGGAGAGGTATCTCGAGGCCCACTCGGTAATACAACATCAAAAACAAGCCTGGAAAGAAATGTGACTCAAGTGTAAGTCACGGGATCTTGTATTACGGAACGAGTAAAGAGACTTGCTGATAACGAGATTGAAATAGGTATAGGGGTACCGACGATCAAATCTCGGGCAAGTAACAAAGGAAAAAGGGAATGTTATACGGGATTATACGAATCCTTGGCATAGAGGTTCAACCGATAAGATCTTCTTAGAATATGTTGGATATAGTATGGACATCCACGTCCCTCTATTGGATATTGACCGAGGAGTGTCTCGGGTCTTGACTACACAGTTCTCGAACCCGTAGGGTGTGCACACTTAAGTTCGATGATGTTTTAATATAGTTAAGTTATATGTGTTGGTGACCGAAGGTTGTACGGAGTCCTGGATGAGATCATGGACGTCACAAGGGTTCTCGGAATGGTCCAGAAATGAAGATTGATATATAGGATGGTTTCATTTGGTCACCGGAAAGTTTTTTGGCATTACCGGAAGTGTAGCGAGAGTGACGAATGGGTTCCGGGTATTCACCGGGAGGGGCCCACCCACCTGGGAGTGAGCCTAGTAACCCTAGGGTGGCGCACCAGCCCTTAGTGGTCTGGTGAGGCTAGCACAAGAGGGCTATGGCGCCACCAGTGGAAAAAACCAAAGGAAAAGAAAAAAAACAAGGAAAGAGGGAGGTGGGAAGGAAGGAGTGGACTCCTTCCCCAAACCGAATTGGGGTGGAAGTCCACCTCCTCCCATCGGCCGGCGCTCTTGGGGATCCCTTGAGCCCTAAGTATAGCCCCTCCCCTCCTCCTATAAATATTGGTGGTTTTAGGGCTTTTTAGACACAACTTTGCCACGTGCAACTTAAACCTATACCACGTAGTTCTTCCTCTAGATCAGATTTCTGCGGCGCTCAGGCGGAGCCCTGCAGGAGCAGATCATCACCACCACCGGCGCGCCGTCAAGCTGCCGGAGAACACATCTACTTCTCTGTCTCTCTTGCTGGATCAAGAAGGCCGAGATCGTCATCGAGCTGTACGTGTGCTGAACATGGAGGTGTCGTCCGTTCGGCGCTAGATCGGAACGAATCGTGGGACGACGGTGATTGGAATCACGAAGCTATACCACTACATCAACCACGTTTCTTAGAGCTTCCCGCTTAGGAATCTACAAGGGTATGTGGATCTAATCTCCCCTCGTAGATGAACATCACCATGATAGGTCTTCGTGTGGGTAGGAAATTTTTTGTTTCCCATGCAACGTTCCCCAACATTGGCATCATGAGCTAGGTTCATGTGTAGATGTTATATCGAGTAGAACACAAAAGGTTTTGTGGGTGTTGATGTTCGATTTGCTGCCCTCCTTAGTCTTTCCTCGATTCGGCGGAATTGTTGGATTGAAGCGGCCCAGATCGACATTACTCGTACACTTACGAGAGACTAGTTTCATCAACTAACATGCATCTCGTTGCATAAAGATGACTGGCGGGTGTCTGTTTCTTCAAATTTAGTTGAATTGGTTTTGACCGAGGCGGTCCTTGGAGAGAGGTTAAATAGGAATTTGCACATCTTCGTTGTGGTTTTTGCGTAAGTAAGATGCGATCATACTAGATACCAATAGTAGCCACGTAAAACATACAACAACAAATTAGAGGACGTCTAACTTGTTTTTGCAGGGTATGCTTGTGATGTGATATGGCCAAAGACATGATGTGATATATTGGATGTATGAGATGATCATGTTGTAATAGTTAATATCGACTTGCACGTCGATGCTACGGCAACCGGCAGGAGCCATAGGGTTGTCTTTAAACTAACGTTTGTGTTTGCAGATGCGCTTATTATAGTGCTAGGTTGTAGCGTTAGTAGTAACAGCATAGATTGCACGACAACCTCAATAGCGGCACAATGATAGAGATCATGGTGTGGCGCCGGTGACAAGAAGATCATGTCGGTGCTTTGGTGATGGAGATCAAGAAGCACAAGATCATGGCCATATCATGTCACTTATGAATTGCATGTGATGTTAATCCTTTTATGCACCTTATCTTGCTTAGAACGACGGTAGCATTATAAGGTGATCCCTCACTAAAATTTCAAGATGAAATTGTGTTCTCCCCGACTGTGCACCGTTGCGACAGTTCATCGTTTCGAGACACCACATGACGATCGGGTGTGATAGACTCAATGTTCTCATACAACTGGTGCAAAACAGTTGCACACGCGGAACACTCGGGTTGAACTTGACGAGCCTATCATGTGCACACATGGCCTCGGAACACAAGAGACCGAAAGCTCGAGCATGAATCGTATAGTTGATATGATTAGCATAGAGATGTTTACCACTGAAACTATACTGGACTCACGTGATGATCGGACTTGAGTTAGTGAATTTGGATCATGCACCACTCAAATGACTAGAGGGATGTACTTTTTGAGTGGGAGTTTAATAGTAATTTGATTAGTTAAACTCTAATTGTCTTGAACATAGTCTAAGCCGACTTTGCAATATTATATCTTGTAGATCAATGGCTCACGCAGTAGCAACCTTAAATTTCAATACATTCCTAGATAAAGCTAAGTTGAAAGATGATGGAAGCAACTTTGTAGACTGGGCACGTAATGTTAGGCTCATCCTACAAGCTGGGAAAAAGAATTATGTCCTTGATGCTGCGCTAGGAGATGAACCACCCGCTACATCTGACCAAGATGTTTGGAACGCTTGGCAATCGCGTAAGGAGGACTCCTTAGTAGTTCAATGTACAGTCGTGTGTGGCTTGGAACCGAGACTTCAACGTTGCTTTGAGCGCCATGGAGCATATGAGTTGTTCCAGGAGTTGATGTTTATCTTTTAGAAGAACGCCCGGATCGAGAGGTATGACACCTCTGATATATTCTATGCTTGAAAGATGGAGGAGAATTCATCTGTCAGTGAACATGTGCTCAAAATGTCTGGGTACTCAAACCGTCTGGCTGAGCTGGGGATTGCACTCCCGCAAGAGGCTATCACTGATAGAATTCTTCAATCACTGCCACCTAGCTACAAGAGCTTTGTGTTGAACTATAACATGCAAGGGATGAACAAGTCACCCGGCGAGTTATTCGCGATGCTGAAAGTCGTGCACCCAATGTGAGAGGATTGTTCATATTGAATCGTGATTGTGATGATACACATATACATAACATTGAGACCAAAATATGTAGAGTTAACAATGATAGCGCCATGTTTTTGTGGCACTGCCGCTTAGGTCATATTGGTGTAAAGCGCATGAAGAAACTCCATTCAGATGGGCTTTTGGAGTCACTTGATTTTGAATCACTTTACACATGCGAACCATGCCTCATGGGCAATATGACTAAGACTCCATTCTCCGGAACAACGGAGCATGCAAGTGACTTGTTGGAGATCATACATACCGATGTGTGCGGTCCCATGAGTGTGGAGGCGCGCGGCGGATATCGTTATTTTCTCACCTTCACTGACGATTTGAGTAGGTATGGATATATCTACTTGATGAAGCACAAGTCTGAAACGTTTGAGAAGTTCAAGCAATTTTAGAGTGAAGTTGAAAAGCATCATAACAAGAAGATCAAGTTCCGACCTTCTGATCGTGGGGGTGAGTATCTGAGTTTTGAGTTTGGTGCTCACTTAATACAATGTGGAATTGTTTCACAGTTGACACCGCCTCGAACACCACAGCGTAATGGTGTGTCCGAACGTCGTAATCGTACTTTGTTAGATATGGTGCGATCTATGATGTCTCCTACCGATTTGCCGTTATCGTTTTGGGGTTATGCATTAGAGATAGCTGCATTTACTTTAAATAGGGCACCATCAAAATCCGTTGAGACGACACCATATGAGCTATGGTATGGCAAGAGGCCAAAGTTGTCGTTTCTAAAAGTTTGGGGATGTGATGCTTATGTCAAAAAGCTTCAGCCTGAAAAGATGGAACCCAAAGCGGAAAAGTGCGTCTTCATAGGTTACCCAAAGGAGACAGTTGTGGTACACCTTCTATCTCAGATCCGAGGGCAAAGTGTTTGTTGCTAAGAAGGGAGCTTTTCTTGAGAA
Source organism: Hordeum vulgare subsp. vulgare (assembly GCF_904849725.1). Classification (NCBI taxonomy): domain Eukaryota; kingdom Viridiplantae; phylum Streptophyta; class Magnoliopsida; order Poales; family Poaceae; genus Hordeum; species Hordeum vulgare. The sequence continues at coordinate 264,112,056 of NC_058518.1, read as the reverse complement.
GGAGTTTCTCTCGAAAGAATTGAGTGGGAGGAAGATAGAACTTGATGAGGTTGAAGAACCTCTACACCCTCTAGATGGTGGCGCAGGGCAAGGGGAAACCTCTGACAAAGCGACGCCGGTTGAGGAGGAAGTTAATGATGATGATCATGAAACTTCGGATCAAGTTCCTATCGGACCTCGCACGTCGACAAGATCACGTACTGCTCCTGAGTGGTACGGTAATCCTATCTTATCAATCATGTTGGTAGAAAACAATGAACCTATGAATTATGAAGAAGCAATGGTGGGCTCGGATTCCAACAAATGGCTGGAGGCCATGAAATCAGAGATAGGATCTATGTATGAAAACAAAGTGTGGACTTTGGAACTATTCAGAACAAATGGATCTTTAAGAAGAAGACGGACGCGGACAGTAATGTGACCGTTTATAAAGATCGACTTGTGGCAAAGGGTTTTTCACAAGTTCAACGACTTGACTATGATGAGACGTTCTCACCGGTAGCGATGCTTAAGTCCGTCCGAATCATGTTAGCAATAGCTGCATTTTTCGATTATGAAATCTCGCAGATGGATGTCAAAACGGCGTTCCTTAACGGTTTTCTTAAGGAAGAGTTCTATATGATGCAACCCGAAGGTTTTGTTGATCCAAAGAATGCTAACAAAGTGTGAAAGCTCCAACGATCCATTTATGGACACGTGCAAGCATCTCAGAGTTGGAATAAGCGCTTTGATGAAGTGATCAAAGTGTTTGGGTTTATACAAGTTGTTGGAGAATCTTGTATTTACAAGAAAGTGAGTGGGAGCTCTATGGCGTTTCTAATATTATATGTGGATGACATATTGCTGATTGGAAACAATGTATAGTTTTTAGAGAGCGGAAAAGATTACATGAACAAGTGTTTATCTATGAAGGACCTAGGAGAAGCTGCTTATATTCTAGGCATTAAGATCTATAAGGATAGATGAAGGCGCCTGATAGGACTTTCACAAAGCACATACCTTGATAAAGTTTTGAAGAAGTTCAAAATAGAACAGTCCAAGAAGGGGTTCTTGCCAGTATTACAAGGTATAAAGTTGAGTAAGACTCAGTGTCTAGTAACTGCGGAAGATAGAGAAAAGATGAGTACCGTCCCCTATGCTTCAGCCATAGGGTCTATCATGTATGCAATGATGTGCACTAGATCGGACGTCAGCCTGGCCATAAGTATGGCAGGCAGGTTCCAAAGTAATCCAGGAGTGGATCACTAGACGGCGGCCAAGAATATTCTGAAGTACCTGAAAATGACTAAGAAAATATTTCTCGTTTATGTAGGTGACGAAGAGCTCGTCGTAAAGGGTTACGTCGACGCAAGCTTTGACACTGATCTGGATGACTGTAAGTCTCAAACTGGATATGTATTTATTCTTAATGGGGGTGCGGTAAGCTGGTGCAGTCCCAAGCAAAGTGTCGTAGCAGATTCTACATGTGAAGCAAAGTACATGGCTACCTCGGAAGCAGCTAAGGAGGGTGTTTGGATGAAGCAGTTCATGAGGATCTTGGAGTTCTGCCGAGCACACTAAATCCAATAACTCTGTTCTGTGATAACACTCGTGCCATTGCTTTAGCAAAGGAACCAAGGTTTCACAAAAAGACAAGACACATCAAACGACGCTTCAACCTCATCCGCGACTACGTCGAAGGAGAGGATGTAAATATTTGCAAAGTGCACACGGATCTGAATGTAGGAGACCCGCTGACTAAACCTCTTCCATGAGCGAAGCATGATCGACACCAGAACTGTGTGGGTGTTAGATTCATTCCAATGTAAATCGCATAGCGATGTGAGACTAGATTATTGACTCTACTGCAAGTGGGAGACTGTTGGAAATATTCCCTAGAGGAAATGATAAAATAGTTATGACTATATTTCTTGTTTCAAGATAATCGTTTATTATCCATGCTATAATTGTATAGAATGAAAACATAGATACATGTGTGGATATATAGACAAAACAATGTCCCTAGCAAGCCTCTAGTTGGCTAGCCAGTTGATCAAGGATGGTTAAGGTTTTCTGACCATATGCAAGTGTTGTCACTTGATAACTGGATCACATCATTAGGAGAATCATGTGATGGACTAGACACAAACTATAAACATAGCATGTGATCGTGGCATTTTGTTGCTATTGTTTTCTGCGCGTCAAGTATTCATTCTTATGACCATGAAATCATGTAACTCACTGACGCCGGAGGAATACCTTGTGTGTATCAAACGTCACAACGTTACTGGGTGACTATAAAGCTGCTCTACATGTATCTCCGAAGGTGTCCGTTGAGTTAGCATGGATCAAGACTGGGATTTGTCACTCCGTGTGATGGAGAGGTATCTCGGGGCCCACTCGGTAATAAAACATCACAAACAAGCCTTGCAAGAAATGTGACTCAAGTGTAACTCACGGGATCTTGTATTACGGAACGAGTAAATAGACTTGCCGGTAACGAGATAGAAATAGGTATAGGGATACCGACGATCAAATCTCGGGCAAGTAACATACCGAAGGACAAAGGGAATGTTATACGGTATTATATGAATCCTTAGCACAAAGGTTCAGCCAATAAGATCTTCGTAGAATATGTAGGATCCAATATGGACATCCAGGTCCCACTATTGGATATTGACCGAGGAGTGTCTGGGGTCATGACTACATAGTTCTCGAACCCGGAGGGTCTACACACTTAAGGTTCGATGATGTTTTAATATAGTTGAGTTATATGTGTTTGTGACCGATGGTTGTTCGGAGTTCCGGATGAGATCACAGACATCATGAGGGTTTCCAGAATGGTCCGGAAACGAACATTGATATATAGGATGGTTTCATTTGGTCACCAGAAAGTTTTCGGGCATTACTCGCAGTGTATCGGGAGTGACAAATGGGTTCCGGGTATTCACCGGGAGGGGCCCACCCACCCGGGAGTGAGCCTAGTAACCCTAGGGTGGCGCACCAGCCCTTAGTGGGCTGGTGAGGCCAGCCCAAGCGGGCTATGGCGCCACAAGTGGAAAAAACCAAAGGAAAAGAAAAACCAAGGAAAGAGGGAGGTGGGAATGAAGGAGTGGACTCCTTCCCCCAAACTGAATTGGGGTGGAAGCCCACCTCCTCCCATCGGCCGGCACCCATGGGGCACCCTTGATCCCCAAGGATAGCCCCTCCCCTCCTCCTATATATATTTGTGGTTTTAGGGCTTTTGAGACACAACTTTGCCACGTGCAACTCAAACCTATACCACGTAGTTCTTCCTCTAGATCGGATTTCTGCGGAGCTCGGGCGGAGCCCTACAGGAGCAGATCATCACCACCACCGGCGCGCCGTCACGCTGCCGGAGAACTCATCTATTTCTCCATATCTCTTGCTGGATCAAGAAGGCCGAGATCGTCATCGAGCTGTACGTGTGCGGAACAGGGAGGTGCCGTCCGTTTGGCGCTAGATCGGAACGGATCATGGGACAACGGTGATTTGAATCATGAAGCTGTCACTACTGGAATTTAGTTATTTTTCGTCTGCCACATCTTTTCCGTCACCTAGCACACGGCAAACAACCTCTATGCCGTCGGCTTTGAGAAACAGACGGTAAAGATATGGCTGATGGCAAAAAACCTATTTGCCATCAGCCACTCCTTTGCCGTCTGTCAACCGACGGCAATGGTAGTGAAGGCAGACGGCAAACCTATTCTCCTCTCTGCCCACCCCACCCCGCCCCACCCAGCCCAACCCACCCCTTTGCCGTATGCCTAACTACCTTTGCCGTGTGCGGCAGACGGCCAAGGGGATGGACCCCTAACGGTCGTCCTGCCCACCCAGTCCCCCACTCTCTCACCCACTATCTCTCCCCACTCTCTCCACCGCAACCTCCACCCCACCCCAGCGCCGCCGCCACCCCCCCCACCCCAGCACCGCTGCCCCACCCCAGCGCTGCCGCCGCACCACCGGAGCAGCTCCGGCACCCACCCTGCCCCGGCCCACCCCAGCACGGCCGCCGCACCGCCGGCAGCCACCCCGCCCCGGCCCACCCGAGCACGGCTGTCGTGCCCCCATCGCCCCCAGTGACCCTGCCACCCCCGGCCGGTGCCACTACCGCCCCACCGCGCCCGCCGGTGAGTACCACCGTCGGTCGCCCCTTTTTTCTATATTTTATGTTTTTTGTTTGGGTTAATTTGGTTAGTTTATAATTAGGTTAGTTTTATTTTTAATTAGGTTAGTTTATCAGTTTATTAAGTTAGTTTATTAGGTCAATTAGGTTGGTTAGTTAGGTTAGAAGAAAAATAAGAAAAAAATAAGGAAAAATGAAAAAGAAAAAAGGAGAAGAAGTAAAGAATTAGAAGAAGAAGAAGGAAAATATGAAGGAAAAGAAGAAGAAGAAGAAGAAGAGGAGGAGGAGAAAGAAGAAGCAGAAGAAGAAGAAGAAGAAGAAGAAGAAGAAGAAGAAGAAAGAGGAGAGAGGAGAAGAAGAAAGAAGAGGAAAAAAGGAAAAGAAGGAAGAAGAAGAAGAAGAAGAAGAAGAAGAAGAAGAAGAAGAATAAGAAGAGGAAAAAGGAAAAGAAGGAAGAAGAAGAAAAAGAAGAAGAAGAAGAAGAAGAAGAAGAAGAAGAAGAAGAGAAGAGACGAAGAGAAGAGAAGAAGAGAAGAAGAGAAGAAGACATAATTACTCCCGACCCTCGACCCCCGACCCCCGATGCCACTAACACCCGACTCCCGACCCCCGACGCCCGATACCACTGACCCCCGACCCCCGATCCCCGACTCTCGACCCCCGACTTGACTAACCCCCTACCCCCGAGGCCCGACGCCACTGACCCTCGACCCCCGACCCCCGATGCCCGACGCAACTGACCCTCGACTCCCGACGCCACTGACCCTTGACCCCCGTCCCCCGACGCCACTGACCCTCGACCCCCGACCCTGTACCCCCGACGCCACTAACCCCCAACCCCGGACCCCCGACGCTAGTGACCCTCGACCCCCGACGACACTGACCCCCGACCATCGACGCATTTAACCCGACTCCCGACCACCGATATGCGACACCACCGACCCTCGACGCCACTAAGCCCCGACCCCCGACACCTCTTCTACTTACTATTGAATGAGAAGGTGCTTTTCGGCCTTCTAGAGGCCCATGGGGTCATAGTTTTGTAAATTATGAGTTAGGTCACATATTTTCCGATTATGTTAATTATAAAACGTCATATTTGTGTTGATCGTGTGAATTTCAATGTGCAATTGTTCGACGACCTCCATGTGCGTTGGACGAGCTCCGCCCTTGCGTTTGTTGGTGAGCACAAATGACTTCTCCTCCTACCCCCTTAATTTGCTCTCTCCCGGTCTTCGTGCCGATGAAACTTGCTAGCTATAGGTTTCTTCAATCATGAGTATGCGTGACCAGTATGTGTCTCCCATTCGAAAGGGCGTCATCTATAAATATGCATTTCTTTGCATATTTATAACCGCCATCCTTTTGAATTGTCCAACATTATCCATGGACAGCCCGAGTATGTGTAGATTGCGTTTGTTTTCCCGTATGTTGTGCTCTGGATCCGATGCAGAATTTGTCAGTGACTCCCTGTTGTTCTCCGGGTACACATCCTCTCCGCTTATTGCCGAGACGTGTATCAGGAGAACAGCGGGGAGGTGCTGCCGAAATTCTGCATCGCATCTAGAGCAGAGCATGGGAAAACGAACCCAATCTACACATACTCGGGTGGGATTAGGACCTATCTTTACCTATTAGCGTGTAGGTTGCATGGACGTAATAAAACTAACAAACTTGATTAGCGTATGAATATAGATGATGAATTATATATTTATTTCTTGTGCGCCCATAGGTAGCTAGGCAACATGAGTGATCATGCTTGGATGTACACTGGTCACCCTAGTCAGAAATACATGACCCATGAATGGTTAACAAAAACCAGGGGGTTTGTGAGAGCCGCATTTGCAAATGGCCAACAAAAAACATGGTGCCCCTGTCCCAACCGCGACAACTGGAAAAAGCAGACAGAGTTTGAAATGGGTAAACACGTGCAGAAGTGGCGTTTTACGCCTAATTACACGGTGTGGACTTTTCATGGCGAGTCTGACCGACGTGCCAGAGCTGAGGTGATTCGTTGTCGCACCGACGAGCATGTACCGGGATTGAAAACATGGTGCAACACTTTGATGATGCTCGCGTTGGGGAACGTCGCATGGGAAACAAAAAATTTCCTACGCGCACGAAGACCTATCATGGTGATGTCCATCTACGGGAGGGGATTTCCGATCTACGTACCCTTGTAGATCGCACAGCAGAAGGGTTAAGAAACGCGGTTGATGTAGTGGAACGTCCTCACGTCCCTCGATCCGCCCCGCGAACCGTCCCACGAAACATCCCGCGATCCGTCCCACGATCTGCTCCGATCTAGTGCCGAACGGACGGCACCTCCGCGTTCAGCACACGTACATCTTGAGATGATCTCGGCATTCTTGATCCAGCAAGAGAGACGGAGAGGTAGATGAGTTCTCCAGCAGCGTGACGGCGCTCCGGAGGTTGGTGGTGATCTAATCTCAGCAGGGCTCCGCCCGAGCTCCGCAGAAACGCGATGTAGAGGAAAAACCGTGGAGGTATGTGGTCGGGCTGCCGTGGCAAAAGTTGTCTCAAATCAGCCCTAAAACTCCAGTGTATATAGGAGGGAGGGAGGGGAGAAGTCAGCCTGAAAACCTCAAGGTTTGGCCGAAATTGGAGGTGGAGGAGTCCTACTCCAATCCTACTTGGAGTAGGATTCCACCTTCCCACTTGGAAACTCTTTCCACCTTGTGTTTTTTCCTTCTCAAACCTTATGGGCCTTAGTGGGAACTTATTCCAGCCCACTAGGGGCTGATTTATCTCTTCCCATAGCCCATGAGACCCCTTGGGGCGTGACACCCCTCCCGATGGTCCCCAGCACCCCTCCCGGCACTCCCGGTACACTACCGATGAGCCCGAAACTTTTCCGGTGACCAAAATAGGACTTCCTATATATCAATCTTTACCTCCGGACCATTCCGGAGCTCCTCGTGACGTCCTGGATCTCATCTGGGACTCCGAATAACTTTCGGTTACCAACACCTATAACTCAACTATACCGAAACGTCACCGAACCTTAAGTGTGCAGACCCTGCGGGTTTGAGAACTATGCAGACATGACCCGAGTCACTCCTCGGTCAATATCCAATAGCGGGACCTGGATGCCCATATTGGATCCTACATATTCCGAAGCTCTTTATCGGTTGAACCTCAGTGCCAAGGATTCATATAATCCCGTATATCATTCCCTTTGTCCTTCGGTATTTTACTTGCCCAAGATTCGATCGTCAGTATCCGCATACCTATTTCAATGTCGTTTACCGGCAAGTCTCTTTACTCGTTACGTAATACAAGATCCCGCAACTTACACTAAGTCACATTGCTTGCAAGGCTTGTGTGTGATGTTGTATTACGGAGTGGGCCCCGAGATACCTCTCCGTCACACGGAGTGACAAATCCCAGTCTCGATCCATACTAACTCAATGAACACCTTCGGAGATACCTGTAGAGCATCTTTATAGTCACCGGGTTACGTTGCGACGTTTGATACACACAAAGCATTCCTCTGGTGTTAGTGAGTTATATGATCTCATGGTCATAGGAACAAATACTTGACACGCAGAAAACAGTAGCAACAAACTGACACGATCAACATGCTTCGTCTATTAGTTTGGGTCTAGTCCATCACATGATTCTCCTAATGATGTGATCCCGTTATCAAGTGACAACACTTGCCTATGGTCAGGTAACCTTGACCATCTTTGATCAACGAGCTAGTCAACTAGAGGCTTACTAGGGACAGTGTTTTGTCTATTTATCCACACAAGTATTGTGTTTCCAATCAATACAATTATAGCATGGATAATAAACGATTATCATGAACAAATAAATATAATAATAACTAATTTATTATTGCCTCTAGGGCATATTTCCAACAGCTCGGGATTCGGACGATGAGATGCAGGAATATGCAAAGACCTTCTATGAAATGTCGGAATCTTCAAAACGTCCTCTCCATGAGCAGACTGAGCTTTGTCAGCTGGATGCCATCGTGCAAGTAATGGCTCTGAATGCTCAATTCAACCTAGGCAGAGAATGCTACGACGCGATGATGACGATATTTGGACGCTTTCTACCCAAAGGCCATTTACTGCCTGCAAACCTATACCAGTCAGAGAAAATCCTCCGTGTACTTAAGATGCCCTATGAGAAGATACATGCCTGTGAGAATGGATGTGCCTTATTTAGGCTTGAGTATGCGGCCTTGAACTATTTCCCCATTTGCAATTCTTCCAGGTATATTGTGGTAGACAACGGTATGGGTGAGAAGAATCAGACCAAAATCCCCATTAGTGTTCTTCGGTATCTGCCAATCGTACCAAGACTTCAACGTCTTTTCATGGTCGATGAGTCGGCCAGACAGATGACATGGCACAAATTGGGCAAAAGAACCGAACTAGATGCGGATGGGAACAAGATGCTGGTACACACTTCAAATGGTTTTGCGTGGAGGCACTTCGATGCATTACATAAGGATAAATCGGAAGATCCAAGGCAACCTAGAGTTGCCATCAGCACGGATGGGTTCAATGTGTATGGTATGACTGCAACACAATACAGTTGTTGGCCTGTATTTGTCATTCCACTAATTTTGCCACCTGGAGAGATTATGAAAAGAAAGAACATTTTCCTGACGTTGATAATTCGAGGGCCCAACTATCCGGGGAAGAATATGAATGTGTACATGCAGCCGCTTAAGGATGAGTTGCAAGAAGCCTGGGATAATGGGATCAAGACCTACGACGCGGCTACCAAAACAAATTTCAAAATGCATGTGTGGTACATTTACTCGACGCATGATTATCCGGCGTTTGCGCTATTCGCTGGCTGGTGTGTGCATGGAATGTTCCCGTGCACCACATGCAAGGCATCTCTTCAGTACTGTTGGCTGCAGGCTGGTCGCAAGTATTCTTGCTTTGACATGCATAGACAATTCCTGGATCCTGACTATAAGTTCAGAAAAGACAAGAAGAATTTCAACAAAGGTAGAGTTGTCAAAAACACTTCACCAGCTGCGTTGATAGGCCAACAGACCCTTGATCAGTTAAACACTCTCGAGCCTGATCCTTTGCGTCCAAGATACTTCAAAGGGTATAATACGGAACACGCCTGGACTCACAAGTCATGCTTATGGGATCTGCCTTACTTCACAGACCTCCTTTACCCACACAACGTCGACGTGATGCACACTGAAAGGAATATTGCGGAGGCCATTTTTGGTACAAGTCAAAAGATAATCCTCATGATAGAATCGACCTGGAGGCTCTATGTGATAGACCGTTGCAAAACTTGCGACAACGGAAAGCAAAGCAAAGCATAGCAAAGCCAAAGGCATGGTTCAATCTTGAAAGGCCAGCTATGAGGGAAATGCTATTGTGGGTGAAAATGCGGTTGATGTTCCCCGATGGGTATGCTACGATTCTAAAGAGGAGAGCGAGTCTTGATAAATTGAAAATATTTGATCTCAAGATTCATGATTGGCACATATGGATTGAGCGGGTAATGCCGGTGATGTTGCGTGGCTTTATCCCTGAGGATGAATGGCTAGTACTGGCAGAGCTGAGCTATTTCTTCCGTTCTCTTTGTGCGAAAGAACTATCACCTGGCATGCTAGATGAAATGGAAGAGTATGCGGTGGAGTTGATCTTCAAATTAGAAAAGATCTTTCCACCGGGCTTCTTTAATCCAATGCAACATTTGATTTTGCATCTCCCGACCGAGGCAAGAATAGGGGGCCCGTTCAAAATCGATGGCGCTACTCAACTGAGAGGATGCAGAAGACGCTTCGAGGTAAGTGTAAAAATAAATGTAGAATTGAAGCATCGATGGCGATTCATTCATTACTGAGGAGGCGGCAAACTTCATGACAGCACACTACGAAGCCAAAAATCATCATTTGCATAACCCGAAGACTCGGTACAATGATGGCGATCCAAAAAAAGTTCGATCCAACCTCAGCCTATTCAAAGGTAAGCTCGCACCATCAGGTGCTTCGAAAGGGAAATCGTTGGATGTCGAAGAATGGCGGACCATTTCATTGTATATCTTCACCAACCTAACAGAAGTGCGGTCGTACATCGAGTAAGTTCTCGGTAAATTATTGTTCCGCAACTTCTAGTTGCTTTGAACTACTCTTATTCCCAGATATTTGATATAGTCTATACGTTGCCGAATTCTCGGATTGAGCGGTCATCGAAAAGGATTCCGTCGAAGAGTATGAGCTTCTCGCAAAGCATGGAGGCAACTATCCCGATTTCATCTCTTGGTTCAAACAAAGGGTAATTAATTACAATTAAGGGCCTATTTGATTTCTTGGTCTAATTTGCGGCTAATGCATCCATTCTTTCTTATTAAACTTGTAGGCTGATGCAGAGTCTATGGACACCGAGTTGAGACAAGTCGCTAATGGTTTTGACTATAATGTTTGTTCATTTGACAAATACAACATCAACGGGTATCACTTTCGTACCTTTGTCAAAGAGCTATATATGCCCGACCTAAAGACTAAAAATTGTTCTGTCTCTGCTACCGGCGAAGGAGGCACCGAGTATTATGGAAGAGTTGAAGCAATTTATGAACTTCTATTCTATGGTGAAAACCCATCGACCGTCGTAGTCTTCAAATGTTATTGGTTTGAGCCGAGGGAGACTAGAAGGACGCATGAACATATAGGACTAGTCGAAATCAACCAAAACACCCACTTAGATGTTCCCGATGTCTATATTACGACTCAACAGGCGACACAAGTTTTCTATCTACCAAGGGCCTGCCAAACTGATCCAAATCTCAAAGGTTGGGATGTCGTTTATGAAGTGCCACCACATTTTAGACAACCTACCGTCAATGAAGAGGATTACGAACCTCACATTAACCCAGACACATATGAAGGAGAATTCTTCCAAGAAACACGTATCTCCAAGAAACGTTTCAAGAACCGCTCTACTTCACCCGAGAACATTGAAGTAGACAGCGACAGTGAATCCGTCTTAACCCCTCAGCCCGAACAGGAAGAGCTGGAAGAAGAAGAGGTTACTGATGCGGATGACCTGTCACTTCTTGACCGATTACATAATGGTGGCCTTCCACATGTTCTTCGTGATAGTGATGATGATGATGCATTTATTGATGATAGTGATGATCATGATGCTTTTATCGACCCCGAAGCATATATAGGCGAGCACGATTGTTATTAGTTCATGTCAGGTATTCAACTATTATACTATATATAAATTTTGAGTTCATGTTAGGTATTCAATTTTTATTAGTCATGTTGGTATTTATGTTGTACTAATTTCATTTACTCTTTGTCATGACAGGTGTTGAAAGATGATGGGAAAGGGTCGAAAGCACTCCGCGGCTCCTCCTTCGTCGGCGAGTGGTGGTATGGGTACTTCCATTCCTGCCTCGCCTCTTCGGAGAGTGTTGCTCCCTACTCTGCAAGGAGCCCCCCCGTGAGAGGAGGTCGACCCCCCGCGAAGCCGAGAGGTACTAAACGTACACTTTGTATTCATGTTGGTATTTATGTTGTACTCATGTTGTATGCATATTGGTATTTATATACTCCCTCCGTCCGAAAATACTTGTCCTAAAAATGAATAAAATGGATGTATTTATAACTAAAATAAGTCTAGATACATGCATTTCTAGGACAAGTATTTCCGGACGGAGGGAGTACATCTTATTACTCATGTTGGTATTTATGTTGTACTAAAGGTATACGTGGCCGCGAGAGAGGTAGGGCGGTGGCTGCCACGCCTTCTGAGGTGGAGGCTACATAGTCTTCGCCACCACCCCAAGCTGATTCACCTGAGCACATGACTTCTAGGGTGGATTCTTCTGAGGTGGAGGCTACACGGTCTCCGGTTCACGAGCCTCGGGTCGACGAGCCTCAGGTCGACGAGCCTTCGACCCACGAGACTCGTGTCCCAGAGGCTTCGTTCCACGCGACTCTGGAGCAAAGCAGGGATGAGGGTACGTCCTGAGAGACCCAGTGGGATACCTGGGCTGAGCCAAGTGGCCATGCTGGTAGCGACGAGGAGCTGGGTGGGGGGGGCTACCGTCTACTGATACGTCTCCGTCGTATCTACTTTTCCGAACTCTTTTGCCCTTGTTTTGGACTCTAATTTGCATGATTTGAATGGAACTACCCCGGACTGACGCTGTTTTCAGCAGAATTGCCAGGGTGTTGTTTTTGTGCAGAAATAAAAGTTCTCGAAACTTCCTGAAAATTTACGGAGATTTTTTCTGGAATAGAAGAAAAATACCTGCGCAAAGATCCACCGGAGGGGGCGTGCCAGCGGGCCACAATCCCACAGGCCGCGACCACCCCCTATGGTCGCGCCGTGCAGGCTTGTGCGGCCCACGTGGCACCACCACCCCCAATCTCAGCTCTATATCTTCTATTTCGCCTGGAAAAAAATCAGAGAGAAGGTTTCATCGCGTTTTGCGATACGGAGGCACCGCCACATCCTATTCTTCATCTGGAGGGAAGATCTGGAGTCCGTTTCGGGCTCCGGAGAGGGGAAATCGTCGCCATCATCATCATCAACCTTTCTCCATCGACAATTCCATGATGCTCTTCATCGTTCGTGAGTAATCTCATCGTAGGCTTGTTGGTAGGTGATAAGTTGGATGAGATCTATCATGTAATTGAGTTAGTTCTTGATGGGGATTTATCCCTTGTATCCACTATCTTCTAGATTGATGTTGCTACTACTTGGCTATGCTTAATACTTGTCACTAGAGCCCGAGTGCCATGATTTTAGATATGAACCTATTATGTTGTCGCCAATATATGTGTGTTTTAGATCATGTCTTGCAAGTTGTAGCCACCTACTATGTGTTATGACCCGGCAACCCCGGAGTGACAATAGTCGGAACCACTCCCGGAGATGACCATAGTATGAGGAGTTCATGTATTCACCGCATGCTAATGCATTGGTCCGGTTCTTTTTTAAAAGGAGAACCTTAATATCCCGTAGTTTCCATTAGGACCCCGCTGCCACAGGAGGCATGGACAATAGATGTCATGCAAGTTCTTTTCTCTAAGCACGTATGACTACATATGGAATACATGCCTACATTAGATTGACGAACGGGAGCTAGTTACATATCTCTCCGTGTTATAGGTGTTACATAATGAATCACATCTGTCATACTCATCCATCACAGATCCACTGCCTACGAGTCTTTTACTACTGGTTCTCTCTACGTTACTTTGTCTAGGCTTGTCCCTTGCTACAAAAGGGATTGGGTCACTTTGCTGCTACTATTGCTACTGCTGTCAGTTTGCTGCTTCTGCTACTGCTGTTCCTTACTACTCCGCTGTTACTTGTTGCAAGAATTTTCTGGAGCCGTTCCTTGGGAAGAATAATCCCCCGTCAACGTGCTAGCACCATTGATACAACTGTTAGGAATAGTCTGCCGTGTCAACAGATCATTTCTGGCACCGTTGCTATCATACTACCTTGCTACTGATTCTTTGCTTGCAGACACTAATCTTTCAGGTGTGGTTGAATCTGACACATTCAGCTGCTAATACTTGAGAATATTCTTTCGCTTCCCGTCTTGGCGAATCAACAAATTTGGGTTGAATACTCTACCATCGAAAACTGCTACGATCCCATACGCTTGTGGGACATCAATGCCTTTTTCTGGCGCCGTTGCCGGGGAGGCACAACTATATTTTCTGAGTCACTTGGGATTGACGTCTGCTGATCACTATGAGGAATCCGAAAGATCTAACAACTAAAATCCTACCTTCCACTAATAGGAGAGGTAAGGAACTGCCATCTAGCTCTGCACTTGATTCACCTTCAGTTTTGAGTAAGTTTGTGACTTCGCCTCCTGCTAGAAATCTTGATCTGTCGCATGTGCTTGATGATGCTACTTCTGCTGCCCATGATGCTATGCTTGATACTATGCCTGATGACGCTATGCTTGATACTAAGCCTGATGATGCTATGCTTGATACTATGCCTGCTATGCCTGATACTGCTTTGCCACTTGGTGCATTCCTTGATGCACATATTGCTAGAGTTGTGGCTATGAGTGATGATACTTCTGAAACTGCTGATACTATTGAAGTAGAACCTGCTACTATGCCTGAATTGCCTGTTATGCCTGATACGCGCTATGTTATGGAGGGAGAGATAGCTGAGGATTTTCTTGCGTGTAAGGATAGCTATGATGTTGAGAAACTTCCGCGCAAGTGGAAAGAAAAATCTGTGAATGATAGGATGAAATATGACCCAAAGTTTGCCACTTCGCCTATCTTTGTGACCGATAAGGATTATGAATTCTCTGTCGACCCTGAGTTAATTACTCTGGTCGAATGTGATACCTTTCACGGTTACGATTCTGAAACGGTTGTAGCCCATCTTACCAAACTGCACGATATAGCCACCCTATTCAATAGTAAGGAAAAGATCCGCCACTACTATATGCTCAAGCTGTTTCCTTTCTCGCTAATGGGTGATGCTAAGACCTGGTTCACTTCTCTTGCTCCTGGTCTACTACTTCTCTGAAAAATATTTCCCTGTCCATAAGAAGCAAGCTGCCTTGCAGGAAATATACATCTTTGCTCAAGCTGAGGACGAGAGTCTCCCACAAGCTTGGGGGAGGCTCATCCAGCTAGTGAATGCTTTGCCTGATCACCCTCTTGAGAAGAATGAAATACTTGATATCTTCTATAATGGACTTACCGATGCTTCAAAAGACCACCTATATAGTCGTGCCGGTAGTGTTTTTAGGGAACGAACCGTAGAACAAGCTGAGATTCTACTGAATAACATCTTGTGCAATGAGAATGCTTGGACTATTCCCGAACCACCTCCTAAGCCAACTCCGAAGAAAAGAGGTATTCTATTCCTCAGTCCTGAAGATATGCAAGAATCCAAGAAATCTATGCGAGAGAAAGGCATTAAATCTGAAGATGCCAAAATTCTACCACCTATCAAAGAGATCCATGGTCTCGATAACCCGATACAGGTAGTAGAAGTAAATTCTCTGCGTAGGTTTGATGAGAGTGATATTCCTTTTGATAAACCTGCTAGCTTATGCATGGATGAATTTGATAACTTCGTTGCTAAACAACAGAGTTTCAATGATTATGTTAGCAGACAATTGGAACATAATGCTCGTATGCTTAGTCATCTAAGTGCTTGTGTGGACACAAATGTCAATGATCTTAAGCTTCTGAGTAAACATGCTTCTATGGTTACTACTCAGGTAGAACAAGTACTTAAAGCTCCAAATGACTTGCTCAATGAGTTGAATGAAAATTCCGTCAGAGTCGTCACTAGAGGCGGTAGAATGATCCAGGAACCTTTGTATCCTGAGGGTCATCCGAAGAGAATTGAACAAGATTATCAAGGAGTTAGCACTGATGCACCTAGTCATCCTACAAATAAGAAGAAAGATGATAGGGATTTTCATGCTAGCAACCCTGTTGCTGCTACACCTGAGAGTCCAAATGATGGATGTGTCTCTGATGCTGAAACACAATCTAGTGATGAACATGAGCCTAATGATAATATCAATAGTGATGTTCATGTTGATGCTCAACCTAGCAGTGATAAGGATGTGGAGATTGAACCTAGTGTTGATCTTGATAACCCACAGCCTAAGAATAAGAGATACGATAAGAATGACTTCGCTGCTAGGAAGCATGGTAAAGAAAGGGAACCATGGGTTCAGAGACCCATGCCCTTTCCTCCCAAACCATCCAAGAAAAAGGATGATGAAGATTTTGAGCGCTTCGTTGAGATGATCAGACCTGTCTTTCTGCAGATGCGTTTGACAGATATGCTCAAGATGTCTCCGTATGCTAAGTACATGAAAAATATTGTGACTAATAAGAGGAGGATACCTGATCTTGAGATCTCCGCCATGCTTGCCAATTACACTTTCAAGGGTGGAACTCCTAAGAAACTAGGTGATCCCGGTGTGCCCACTATACCTTGCTCCATTAAAGGTAACTACGTTAGAACTGCTTTATGCGACCATGGAGCCTATGTTAGTGTTATGCCTCTCTCTCTTTATCATAGACTTGAACTGGATAAGTTTACACCCACTTTAATCTCTCTGCAAATGGCTCACAAATCAACTGCTTTCCCTATCGGCATTTGCGAGGATGTGCCTGTTGTGGTTGCTAACACCACTATCTTAACAGACTTTGTTATCTTGGATATTCCCGAGGACGATGCCATGGCTGTCATCCTCGGAAGACCCGTTTTAAACACTGCAGGGGTTGTTATAGATTCCAACAAAGGCAATGTCACTATTCCTCGTGTCAAGATGAATTATGATTTTCTTGTTGGGGAGATACACATCCCCATTGAGGTGACTTAGTGACTATTCGAAAATTCTCCGTTCTCTTTTGCGATTCAAGAAAGTTTTGTCGTGGCGATTTGATCAACCCCATTGACGGATTTCTTTCAATGACCATGAGATGGATGAAGCGAGGAGTCACAAACCTCTGTTCCAAGCTTTCACTTTAGGTTGCTTAGAAGAAAAATGATAGATTTAGTTTAGTTTTCCCTGTTTTCTGTCTTAGCGTCCCGTGGAAAAATACCCCAAAAATAAAAGTTCTCCGAACCCTGTGAAAATCTAGTATGATTTTTTCTGGAATATTTGAAAAATACTGGGACAAAGAGTCTGTCTGGGAGCCACACTAGTGGGCCACATGCCCTAGGGCGCGGGCACCCCCCTAGTCGCGCCACCCAGTCTTGTGGGGCCCACAGGCACCCCCTCCACTCATTCTTGCTCTCATCTGCTTCTCCTACCTCCAGAAAAAATCGTCTCGTAGCTCAAACCCGTGTTCTTGCTCCTTTTGCTGAGATTTTCGATCTCTTTGCTCAAATCACCGTTCTCCAAACTGTTTTGGGGAAATTACTCCTTGGTAAGTGACTCCTCCATTGGTCCAATTAGTTTTTGCTCTAGTGCCTTATACTCCGCGTATTTTTGCTGTCTTGGTGATCATGTTCTTAAGCTTTGCATGCTGATTTTAGCTAGTCCCAAGTAGTTTTGACGCGTAATATGGTCTCTAGGCACTTGTGGGAGTAGTTGCTACGAGTTTCATTGAAAATTTGAGAAAAGGAAGATGTTCAGGAGAAACTTTCATGGTGGTTCCTCAAGCAAGAGAGGTCCCCGTCTTGCGATTCGGGAGCCTGATCCTTACCAATCAAGGGACGCGGAGGTACAACTATGTGAATGGCCTTCTGATGAATTTATGATTGAGGCAGGTTTCAAAGATGAGTTTGATGCACTTGTTCACAACGTCGGACTCGAGGAATTCATCTCCGATAAATGTGAACGGTCTGTTGCTCTCACTGCCTCTTTTGTTCGTAGATTCAAATTTTCAGCTGGCCGTGAGACATCGGTACTGTTTGATGTCTATGATAAATCTTATACCATGGATTTACAGGATTTCAATAGAATTTGCAAAATACCTATCTGGGGTAGTCTCAATGATCCTCATAAATCTTCGGTTAGAGATTTTTGCTCTCGTATTACTGTTGGAGAAACTAGATACATTATACAAGCTACCATGGGGAGTATTCATTTTCCCGCCTTGCATTACTTTGCCCTCTTCATAGGCACATGCATTAATGGCAAGATTGAACATTGTCACTTCTGCGCACCCGACCTTAGTATCCTTAAGAGCGCAGTGACGGGTGACAAAAGCTTCAACATGGGAGCTATTATAGCAAGGAGGCTGAATAAGAATACTATTGAAGGGGATTTCTTTGGTGGGATCTATTCTACTTGCATAGCAAATTTTCTTGGAGTACCCATCCGCGAAGGAGATCCCCCGCTCCATACAGCTTTCCTTGACCGCGTCGCTTTGACACGCTACCAGTTCCTTGAGAGTGATGACGAATCCCTCCTATACCGTCTTATATTTAACCGGCAGCATGTTTTCCATATTACCCTTCCTGCTCCTGCCTTATTTGACTTTCAGGTAAAACGAAGATATTACATAACCAGAGGAGAGGCAGAGGAGTATGAGAGGGAGGCAAAGGCTGCTCGTCTCCGTGAGGCAGCTATTCAGGCAGTGGCTGCAGCGCTCCCGTATAACCCCCATTATGATTTTGGGTTTCGCCAGGACCATCCTTGGGAGTAGACCAACTTATGCCAAAAGCCTAAGCTTGGGGGAGTACGTGTTCTCACGGACTTTACATTCTTGGTTATGCTTTCACTTTGTTAGCCGGTGTTCACACTTTGCCACTGTATCATCCATGCTAGTTTATTTTCTTTTTCTCGTTTTCTTTTCGTGTGTCCATCTAGTTTGAGAAAAACCAAAAAGATTTTCTTTTCTTCTTTTGCTTGTTGGGAGCTTTCCAGTGTAGATAGTTTTTCTTTTTCTTTGGGTCAAGGTAGAAGATATTGGTTACAATGTTTAGTGGCTCTTGCATGCATACCTGTTTAGCTTTCAAAGAGCCATATTACTTTGTCTTCTCCTTTGTGTTTCCCTGCAGATTCCAGCTTTAGTCCAATGCACGAGCACGCTTATTATTGTTCACATTGTTCGATCGTGCAAGTGAAAGGCAATAATGACGATATATGATGAAGTGACTGAGCCTGGAAAAGCTGGTATGAACTCGATCTATTTTGTTTTTGAAAATATGACTAGCTCATGATGCCTGATTCAGCTTTATTGTGAGAGAAACATGTTTGCAATGACAACTTAGAGATTATAGTTGCTTATGCCATGCTTACTTAGCTAGGAGCTTATAATGGTTTGTCTTGATTGCCCACATGAATGTTGAGATGACTATGATGTAGTATGATAGGATGGTATCCTCCTTTGAATGTTTCAAGTGGCTTGACTTGGCGCATGTTCACGCATGTAGTTGAAAAAAAATCAACATAGCCTCTATGATGTTCATGTTCATGGTGATTTATGTCCTACTCATGCTTGCACTCAATGTTATTTAATTTCAATGCATTTTGATGACTGTTGTCGCTCTCTAGTTGGTCGCTTCCCAGTCTTTCGCTACCCTTCACTTGTACTAAGCGGGAATAATGCTTGTGCATCCACTCCCATAACCCCAAAGTTGTGCCATATGAGTCCACCATACCTACCTATGTGCGGTATCTACGTGCGGTTCCAAGTAAATTTGCATGTGCCACTCTCTAAACCTTCAAGAAATAATCTGTTTTGCATGCCCGAACCGCTCATGTGGTGACAAGGGGCTATTGGTATCTTCCATGCTAGGCGTGTTATCCTCGATATGTGTTTATTCACTATCATTCACAATAAAGGGGCCGGTAATTGGAATTCCCAGTTCCATGCTCAAATCGAAAAGATAATTTTAAACAAAACTCCCCCAGGTTTGATGTTGGTTTGGACGGTACCCGAGGATTCGGCTAGCCATGGAGTCTGATTGATTGGTGGTGGGGGAGTCAAAACTTTACTTTTCTGTTTGGGAACCGCCTATAGCATGTGTAGCGTGGAAGATGTTGAGAACTCTTAGTCATTGGGTTGACAATGAAAGCATGCCACCCAAAATTATTATCTCTGTTTTCAAAGCTTGAGCTCTGGCACATATGCAAATCAATGCTTCCCTCTGCGAAGGGCTTGTCTATTTATGTTCCTATTGAGTCATCCTCCTCTTACAAAAAGCACCAATTAGAGAGTACCTCTGTCATTTTTATGCTTTGCTTTTAACTGTGTTGAGTGTGACTATGACTGGATCTTCATTGCCTTGAATTACAATGTTTAGTCAGCCCTTGTTCTTTGAAGGTGCTCTGCATTTATGTTTTGCAGTCTCAGAAAGAGCTAGCGAGATACCATATATTTGTACTGCTTCATGTTGTTTTGATTGAAGTGTTGATGTTTGAGACTTATTATTATTTGCTCGCTAGTGGATTATGCCTTTGATATGAGTTTATCGTGAGACCTAGATGTCATTTGCTTATGTGGTTTGATTGTGATCTTGATGAGATTCTGGTTATGAGTTAGACATAGTTGCAACCATAAGATCAAATAGAGTTCGTCAAAGTTTTTCTTTTGTCTCTCTCAGTTTGTCAACTGAGTTGCTTGAGGACAAGCAAGGCATTAAGCTTGGGGGAGTTGATACGTCTCTGTCGTATCTACTTTTCCGAACTCTTTTGCCCTTGTTTTGGACTCTAATTTGCATGATTTGAATGGAACTAACCCGGACTGACGCTGTTTTCAGCAGAATTGCCATGGTGTTGTTTTTGTGCAGAAATGAAAGTTCTCGGAACGTCCTAAAAACTTACGGAGAATTTTTCTGGAATAAAAGAAAAATACCTATGCAAAGATCCACCGGAGGGGGCGTGCCACTGGGCCACAAGCCCACAGGCCGCGGCCACACCCTATGGCCGCGCCATGCAGGCTTGTGGGGCCCACATGGAACCACCGCCCCCAATCTCAGCTCTATATCTTCCGTTTCGCCTGGAAAAAATCAGAGAGAAGGTTTCATTGCGTTTTGCAATACGGAGGCGACGCCACATCCTGTTCTTCATTTGGAGGGCAAATCTGGAGTCCGTTTCGGGCTCCGGAGAGGGGAAATCATCGCCATCGTCATCATCAACCTTTCTCCGTCGACAATTCCATGATGCTCTTCATCGTTCATGAGTAATCTCATCATAGGCTAGCTGGACGGTGATGAGTTGGCTGAGATCTATCATGTAATCGAGTTAGTTCTTGACGGGGATTGATCCCTAGTATCCACTATGTTCTAGATTGATGTTGCTACTACTTGGCTATGCTTAATGCTTGTCACTAGGGCCCGAGTGCCATGATTTCATATCTGAACCTATTATGTTGTCGCCAATATATGTGTGTTTTAGATCCTATCTTGCAAGTTGTAGTCACCTACTATGTGTTATGACCCGGATTCCCAGAGTGACAATAGCCGGAACCACTCCCGGAGATGACCATAGTATGAGGAGTTCATGTATTCACCACGTGTTAATGCGTTGGTCCAGTTCTTTACTCAAAGGAGAACCTTAATATCCCGTAGTTTCCATTAGGACCCCGCTGCCATGGGAGGGATGGACAATAGATGTCATGCAAGTTCTTTTCCCTAAGCACGTATGACTACATACGGAATACATGCCTACATTAGATTGACGAACGGGAGCTAGTTACATATCTCTCCATGTTATAGTTGTTACATGATGAATCACATCCCTCATACTCATCCATCACCGATCCACTGCCTACGAGTCTTTTACTGCTAGTTCTCGCTATGTTACTTTGTCTAGGCTTGTCCCTTGCAACAAAAGGGATTGGGCCACTTTGCTGCTACTGTTGCTACTGTTGTCACTTTGGTGCTGCTGCTACTGCTGTTCCTTACTACTCCGCTGTTACTTGTTGCAAGACTTTTCTGGAGCCGTTGCTTGGGAAGAATAATCCCCCGTCAACGTGCTGGCACCATTCATACAACTGTTAGGAATAGTCTGCCGTGTCAACAGATCGTTTCCGGCCCTGTTGCTATCATACTACCTTGCTACTGATACTTTGCTTGCACACACTAATCTTTCTGGTGTGGTTGAATCTAACACATTCCGCTGCTAATACTTGAGAATATTCTGTCGCTTCCCGTCTTGGCGAATCAACAAATTTGGGTTCAAGACTCTACCCTCGAAAACTGTTGCGATCCCATACGCTTGTGGGACATCATCTACCAGCGTGGTAGTTCGAGGCTCCCGCTCGTGTCGGCGACCCACGAGCAGAGGTAGTCGATTAGGCCAAATGGGGACAAGTAACTTAATTTACTCTTATTTAACTCCAAAATGGTCTGTTTAATAAAACATGACCTATACTTAGCTAATTATCCTCGAAATGACATAATTAGCTCCAAAAAGGCATTCTTAGCTAATTTAGCCCGAAGAAGGGGACAAGAGGAGAAGAAAGAGGAAAAATGAAAAGAAGGAAGAATAAGAAGAAGAGAAGAAGAAGGACAAGAAGATGGACAAGAAGGAGAAGGAGCTCCTCCTTCTCCTTCTTCTTCCTCCTTCTCCTTCTCCTTCTTCTTTTCTTCTTCTTCTCTTCTTCCTTCTCCTTCTCCTCCTCCTCCTTCTTCTTTTACTTCTTCTTCTCTTCTTGCTTCTTCTCTTTCTCTTCTTCTACGTAGCTTAGACTCATCCAACAAAGACTAAATTGGCTAATTATCCTACAAAAGGACATAATTAGCTTAGTTAGGTGAAAACATCATCAGAACCTTGGTTAGCTCATTAAAATGACCAATTTAGCTAAAAAATGAAATAATAAGCTCAAAATGGCATAAGAACCTTGGTTAGCTCATGAATATTATATACTTAGCTAGGCTTCCACCTAAATGATATAAGTAGCCAATTTAGCTCCAATATGGCTTAATAAGCATAGTTAGCTCCAAAACGACATATTTAACCTAAGTGAGCTCCGAAACGACCTATAGTTAGCTAGGCTTCCACCTAAATGACATAATTAGCTTAGTTAGCTCCAAAATGACCTATTTAATAAAAAATGACCTATAGTTAGATAAGTTATCTCCTAAATGACATAATAAGGCTTACGTAGCTGCAAGATGACCCATTCCCCCTAACTTAGGTATTAAATGGCCTATAATTAGCTTAGCTATAGACAAAATGGCTTAATAAGCATATTTTGCTCCGAAATGACATATTTTACCCAAGGAGCTCCGAAATGACCTATAGTTAGCTAGGCTTCCACCTAAATGACATAATTAGCTTAGTTAGCTCCAAAATGGTCTATTTAATAAAACATGACCTATACTTAGCTAATTATCCTCAAAATGACATAATTAGCTCTAAAAAGGCATTGTAAGCTAATTTAGCCCGAAGAAGGGGACAAGAGGAGAAGAAAGAGGGAAAATGAAAAGAAGGAAGAAGAAGAAGAAGAGAAGAAGAAGAGAAGAAGAAGGAGAAGGAGGAAGAAGAAGGAAAAGGAGGAGAGAAGCTCCTTCTCCTTTTTCTTGTCCTTCTTCTTTTCTTCTTCTTCTCCTCTTCCTTCTCCTTCTCCTCCTCCTTCTCCTCCTCCTCCTCCTTCTTCTTCTTCTTCTTCTTTTTCTTCTCCTTCATCTTCTCTTCTTGCTTCTTCTCTTTCTTCTTCTACGTAGGTTATTTTCCCCAACAAAGACATACTTAGGTAATTATCCTCCAAAATGACATAATTAGCATAGTTAGGTAAAAACATCATAAGAACCTTGGTTAGCTAATTAAAATGACTAATTTAGCTCCAAAACGACATAATAAGGTCAAAATGGATTAATAATCATAGTTGGCTACAAAATGACATATTTTATCCAAGTTAGCTCTAGAATGACCTATACTTAGCTAAGTTCTCTCCTAAATGACATAATAAGGCTATGTAGCTCCAAGATGACCTATTCCACCTAACTTAGCTATTAAATGGCCTATACTTAGCTAATTTCTCTCCGAAATAACCTATATACTTCTTCATCTAGTATTATTCTTCTAACTTTCTTATTTGTCATTTTGCAGATTACATTCAGTTCACGGGAACCTTGGATTATATTAATGGAATGCTTGAAAATGATTTCTTGTATCATGGCTTCACGGAAGCTTGTATTGAAACTATTGTAGTATATGGATATATATGAAACTTCGTATGCATGTGGATGAAACTGGTGTAATATATGATTTGGTACGGATGGAACTTGCATAATATGTATGTACTATGGATGAAAGTTATTTTAATATGGTCATGAGTACGGAAACAATTTTTTTTTTCATATATATATATATATATCCTGATTATTGTGAAAAATGTTGGATATAATCTTTACCTATTAATAAAGCACATATTGCTTCTGTGGTACGTCATGGGAATTACCCCTGAAGTTTGCATAAATTACCCACCATGCCACCGGTAAGTAATAGAAAACGTTTCACAAAGCGAAAAATCTTAGACTAGGCCGGCCCATGTAAAAACCTCCTATATTACGCTCTGCACCCTCGGAGAATATCCAGCACACCGTATGGGCCGGCCCATGCATAGGCGCCAGTTTTTTTAGTTCCGTTTATTTATTTATCTTGAGTTCCATTTTATTTTTTTATTTTCAATAATTTATAACTTCAAATAACCTTTAAATTTTTAACAAACTTAAAATTTTAAATCAACATATTTAAAAAACTAAAATGTTTGTGACTTAAAAAACTGCTCGGAGTTTTTGTAAAAAATGCTCGCATATACAATAAAATGTTTGCAAGTTTGAAAAAATGTTTGTAAAATAAGAAAATTCCATGATCTCAAATCAAACTCCATGTATTAAAAATTATTAAAATCATTTAACAAAATTCTTTCTAATTCAAAATATGTTTATGCATTTAGAAAATGTCCTAAAATTTTAAAAATAGTTAATGCCAGTTTTGATAGTTTCTTTTTTTATTTAAAATTTTCCATTCCATTTTTGTTTACTTCTAATTTAAATAATTTAGAATTACAAAAGCATTTGCATATTAAAAAATAGGAATTTTGAATTAAAATGTTGACGAAAACATAAAATGTTTGTGGATTCAAAAAAGGCGTTGGATTTTTATATTTTTTTTGCAAATTCCAAAACAATGTTCGTGAATTGAATAAATATATTACTAACTTATAAAAATGTTTGTTTATTCAGAAGAACTTCATGCGTTTCAAAAATGATTGTGAATTTCAAGTAAAATCCTAAAACATAAAAAATTATGTTAGTCTTTTCTAGAATTGGTCGCCAATTCAAAAGAAAATATTTAAACCCGTTTGAAATATAAAAAATATTCACGATTTTTAGTAAATGTTTGTAAAATGTAAAAAATGTTCTCGATTTTAAAATTGTTCTCATATTTGTAAAATTGTTCATGAAAGATCTAATGTATGTAGTTAAACATTAATGCTTCTAAGTCTCTGTGAAAATATACCCGTGTGTTTTTTGAAGAATTAACTGTTGGATGGATTGGATTATTATTGTATGTTTTCTAAAAAAAATCTTGAAATTAAGAATAATTCTTTGAGTTACCAAGATTTTTGACAACCATGTTATTTTTTTTTGAAAATGTAAAGATTGCTTCAACTTGTGAATAAATTTAAAAGAAGAAACATTTTCTTGCATTTGTGCACAAAATTTCAAAATCAAGCGATGATGTGTGAACATAATGTGGTCATCATCATTGAAGATTATGTTCTTTTTTCTTCCGTTGAAACGCACGGGCCATTTTGCTAGTAAGAAATAAAATAAAAAGGGGCTGGTTCCCCCCTTTGCCGTCTACCCCCACAATGCAAAGGAGGGATGGCAGACGACAAAGAGGGGAGAGAGAGGGGCTTAGTGCCCCCCTTTGCCGTTTGCCCCCACATGGCAAAGGGGGGATCGCACACGACAAAGAGGGGAGAGAGAGGGGCTAAGTTCCCCCTTTGCCGTTTGCCCGAACATGGCAAAGGGGGATGGCAGACAGCAAAGAGGGGAGAGAGAGGGGCTTAGTTCCCCCCTTTGCCGTCAGCCCCCTCATGGCAAAGGGGGGAGGGCAGACGGCAAAGAGAGGAGGCCTGCCATTAACACTTAACAGGACCGTTGGTGTATCTGCCGTCCCATTTAATTTGCCGTCTGCCCCCACATGGCAAAGATTCTTTGCCGTCCGCTTTAAGAAAGCAGATGGCAAAGAACCTCTTCACCTGATTTTTTTTGTCGTCTACTTTGCCGTCTGCTGACCGACGACAAAGCCTTTGCCGTCCGTGGTTCCCCCCTTTGCCGTCAGCCATGGCAGACGGCAAAATGATAAATTCCAGTAGTGTGTACCACTACATCAACCGCGTTTCTTAGCGCTTCCCGCTTAGCAATCTACAAGGGTATGTGGATCTAATCTCCCCTCGTAGATTAACATCACCATGATAGGTCTTCGTGTGCGTAGGAACATTTTTGTTTCCCATGCAATGTTCTCCAACAGCATACAACTCCCTTACTCGAGCTTAAGCTTCTCTCACTCTAGCCACCCAATATAAGTGAATCATGAACATATTGCAAACCCTTCACTATTAATCCTTCACATGTGCGCCTCACTGAAGGCACCTTAGGGCAACACCATATCAACCAACAACTCATATCAATAACATCATATCACAATTAGCCCGTAGGACAAAACAAATCTACTCAAACAACATAGGATAACCACACATCATTGGGTAATAATATATAGCATTAAGCACCATGTTCAAGTATAGATTATAGCGGGGAAGAGAGGTTTTATACCGCAGCATAGAGGAGGAGAGAGTTGGTGGTGACAACGGTGAAGTTGGTGGTATAGATCGTCGTCATGATGGTTGCCCTGACGGCGCACCGGCGCCACTCGAAGAGAGGGGGGAGAGACACCCTCCTCCTTCTTCTTCCATGGCCTCCTCCCTAGGTGGACGGAGGCTTTCTCCTCTGGTCGATGGCCTCCATGGCACTCGGAGGGCAGCAGCCCGTCCAGGATTGGATCTCTCTCTCTCTCTCTCTCTCTCTCTCTATCGCTATCTCTCTCTCTCTCTCTATTTCTCTATTTCTCTCTTTTTTTCTGTGACTTATTTTCTCTCCCTTCACCGTATCTTAAATATCCGGAGATTTGTAACTCCAATCAGGATGAAATTTTTAGGGGATTTTTATCGTAAAATTATCTTTCTTACAGCCAAAGGAGAGCTCCAACCGAAGTAAGGGGGTGGGCACAGGCCATCGGCCGCACCCTCTTGGCTTGTGACTCCCTCAGGCACTGTGTTGCGTTTATTCCGACTCCCAGAATTCATATATATTCCGGAAAAAATATTTGTTAAATTTTATCGCGTTAGCGGTCCATTTGATATGGAATTTCTGTGAAACAAAAAACACAAAGAAACAAGAATTGGCAATTGGCACTCGATAAATAAGTTTACAATGTTGCCAAAAGTGTATGAAATTTATAGAATATTGGTATGCAACAATCAAAAATTATAGATGCAACGGAGACGTATCATCATCCCCAAGCTTAATGCCTGCTCGTCCTCGGGTAGGTAAATGATAAAAAGTTAACTTTTGATGTGGAATGCTACCTATCATAATCTTGAGCAAATGTCTAATCATGGCATGAATAGTAAGATACAAGTGATTCAAGGCAATAGTCTATTATTTAACAAAAAGACATCCATACTCAAGTTTACTAGCAAACAATCATGTCCTTTCAAAATAAAAATGCTTGAATAATATTATCCCTACAAAGTCATATAGCCTGTCATGCTTGGTCTTCCTAGCATAAAGTATAAATCATGAGCACCATGGTGTCAAACCAAGCAATTGGATCATACTTTTAACGCGACTCGACTTTTTATTACTCACACAATACATGAGCGTGAACCATGGATATAACATAAAGGTGGAATAGAATATTGTGGTAGGTTTCAAAGGGGTAAAAGTGGAGAAGAAAATCTTGCATCAACTCGGCGTATCAACGGGCTATGGAGATGCCCATCAATAGATATCAATGCGAGTAGTATGGAATGCCATGCAACAGATGCACTAGGTCCATAAGTGTATGAAAGCTCGACTGAAGCTAAGTGGGTGTGCATCCAACTTGATTGCTCATGAATACCTCGGGCATTCGAGAACGCTCGTCATCGGAATATATAAGCCAAGTTATATAATGAGAAATTCCCACAAGCATATGCAAGTGACAAAACAAGAGACTCTCTATATGAAGAAGACGATGCCACTTTGAGGCACAAGTGTGGTAAAGGATAGTTGCAAAGTCCCTTATCTCTTTTTCTCTCATTTATTTTATTTTTTATTTTTCATGGTGGGCTTTATTTTGCGTCCATCTTTTTTATGGTGGGCTCATTTGGCCTCCCCCATTTTTATCTCCTCACTAGGACAATGCTCTAATAATGATGATCATCTCACTTTTATTTACTTACAACTTGATATGAAAAACTGATAGGAAGATATGACTCTATATGAATGCCTTTGGCAGTGTACCAGGATGTGCAATGATCTAGCATAGCAAAAGTTAATCATCGCGCGACTCCGATTATAACAGCTCAAAGGATTTGAACCAAGGATAAATTATCATCCAATCTTCATAGTACAATTAGAGACTATATGTGCATGCTTTGGGAATCACAAACCTTAACATTAATATTCTTACTAATCCATAATCATTATCTAGTGCACACACATATTACTGTTTTAATATTTCAAAACTGTTGCAGGGAATCAAACATATCATATTCCATAATCGACAAGTTTTATGTAGGATTTTATAACTAACCATGTAAATGACCAATTCTTGTTGATTCTCTAAATAGGTATAAGTGAAGCATGAGAGTTTAATTATTTCTACAAAATACCTAACATGCTCTAATAAATATAAGTGAAGCAAAAGAGCATTCTACAAATAACGGTTTTTTATATGTAGAGAAACATGCATCCAAGTTCGAATGATATAAGTGAAGCATCCTATAAATCAATCATGAAATGAAAAGTGAAATGAAAAGTGCATCCTATAAATCAATCATGGACTTTCCCATACCAGCATGGTGCATTTATAAAAGGAAAATAAAAGGAACACGAAGCTCCAAGAATTTACGCATATCATGTGAACAAAAAAACATACTAATAGTTGTAGAAGAAGAAAGATGGCATGCCTTTCGGCGCATATCCAAGCTTAGACGCTTGTGTCTTCTTGAATTATTATTTGGGGTTCCTTGGGCACCCCCAAGCTTGATATCTTACCTCTCCTTATTCTTCTCATATCAATACCTCCTTGATATTCGAACACTTCATCCACACAAAACATAGCAAAACATTTATTAGAAACGTTAGTACATAATCATAAATCTCATCATGTCCATCCATAACATTATTGAATAATTATAATCTAACACTACCACTTTATGATATCATAATTATATGGTTACAAGTCAATGCGGCTCAATAAGAAATCAAAACATAAGCTCGCAAATCAACTATAACGGCAATTTATGAAAAACAGGATAGTCTAGAAAGATGGAGATGAAACATACACTTTTCTAACTCAGAAAATTCGGAAAATTTAGGCAGTGGTAACCAATTTGTATGATAGTACTGTGTAAAATTTTCAGATTTATTTCACGTTCTAGTAAAATATGAAAAACCAAACACTACATCCAAAGTTTCTGTTTTTGCACAACACATATCAAACAAGCAATTCAAACATCCTAAAGGAAAATCTTGGCACATTATTGTTATAATACAATGGATTTGCACAAGGCGATTCTTATTTTTGTTGAACAATTTCTTTAATCCCGATTCACAAAGTTTCAATGGGAATGAACAAAGTTCAAGGCTAGCCCCCACTTCAACGGTGCTCGTCCTTCTCACTTTCACTTTTCTTTTTGAAAAGTTTTAGGTGACCCACTTTATTTTTTTTTAATTATTTTAAAATCAGACAACATAAATAAATGGCTGAGTAAATCTTCAGTGTTATCTCCCTAGCAGCGCTTTCTTGAAAGCCATTAAGCTAGGCAAATAGTGCTCAAGTAATTGATCCACCCCGATCCGAAGGTATATCATAGCCAATTTTAATTAAGAATGATTTGTAATTTTGTAGTGAGCACAAAGTGACATATATCATGTAGCAACAAAGTCTAACTCCCTTCTTATGCATTGGTATGTCATAAAATAATAATTCATGCACATCAAGTAAATGCCAATACAAAGCATAGGTAGTTTCTTGCAATTTTATCGTATTGAAAACATAGAGAGGTGAAGATCCGGTTCCTCTGTCATAATAGTTGCAAGTAGGAGAACCAATGACATGCATATTATATCCATCAAAATCATCATGTGAAGTGGTAAAATGCAACCCATCAATATAATCCTTAATAAGTGCAAACTTTTGTGATATGGTGTAGTTGGGAGAATTCAAAAATATAATAGGACTATCATGTGTGGGTGCAATTGCAAAATTTCATGCTTAACATAAGGAACTACAACAAGTTTATCTTCATAAGTATAATTCATATTTGCATCATGCCCACAAGCATATCAAGCATCAAGTTCATGAAAAAGGGAAATTTTAAGCGAATCCAATGGATCATAGCATTTATCATAGCATTCATCCTTTGGTATGCATGAAGGGGAATTAAACAATGTATGAGTTGAAGAGTTACTCTCTTTAGAAGGTGGGAATGGGTAGCTAATCCGATCTTCCTCCTTTTGTTCTTCGTTCTCCTCCTCATCTTCTTCATCTAATGATCTCACAAATTCATCAATTTCTTCTTCCATAGATTCCTGCAAAATATTAGTCTCTTCCAAGGTAGTGGTCATTCCTTTAATAAATTCATTAATACCAGCATTGTATTCATAATTATCATATCAATATTTAAGTATGGCAAAAATTTCAGATTTGTAAGGAATATCATCTTACTTTTCAATTAAAGAAGCAATTTCATATGCATCCTTAAAAGCTACTAATTCTTCTATTTGTTCAACATCATAGTAATCCTATATACCATTACTATAAGAAGACAAGGTTTTATTATCATTATATTCATATTAGAAGGGAAGGTGTAGACCCTTACTCTTAGAGCAACAAGTATAAACACTTATCATGCATAAATCACAACCATACCAATGCAACATTCTAATTTGATCCCATAATTGTTTCCCTTTTGGAGACACCGATAATCCATAAAGTACACGAGTTGATCCAACATGTCTCCCATTATCAAGTTTAATAAGGATTTCTCAGGATTATCAAAGCTGTAAATAATGTGTTTCACATAACCAACATCGAGGGTTTTAGTAGGTTCCCCATCTCCGTGAGTAGTAAGTACAACTAATTTGTTTGGTGCTTTGTGTTCCATATCCATAACTAAATATATAAAACAACTAATAACAGAAAATAAAATTACTTAGTGATAAAGCAAACAAGCACACACGATAATATAAACCACTAAGCTACCTCTACCTGGCAACGGCGCTAGAAAAAGGTCTTGATAACCCACAAGTGTAGGGGATCATTTGTAGTCGTTTTCTATAAGTAGGAGTGTTGAACCCAACGAGGTGATAAAGGTAGAATTAATATTCTCTCAAGTTCTATTTCCCACCTATACAACTCTACGCATGCTAACGCTTACTTTAAGTAGAACAAGTATGAAACTACTTTGCGAGAAAGAAACTAGAAGTACTTAGTAGGTGTAATAGATAGTTCTGCAAGAAAATAGAGCGCAAGTAAATAAAAGTTTGGGGTTGTTTAGTAGAAAGCTTTTTGTGTAACGCTAGAGAAATATTTTCCATAGGTAATTGAATATAACATGATAGATACTTCTCATATGCAATGAGGGACAAACCTACGCTAACACACTTCTGTACTTCGATCATATGCACTTATGATTGGACATCTCGCAAGCATCCGCAACTACTAGCAATCATTAAGGTAAACCCAACCATGGCATTAAACATTAATTTCTCTTTACTCCCATATGCACACAACTCCCTTACTCAGGTGTATGTGTATGTCCCTCTAGCTAGCCACTATAAACAAATCATGAACATATTGCAAACCCTCCTATGTTAATCCTTCACGTATGTGCTTCACGGAAGGATCCTTAGGACAACACTGATGACCCACAAGTATAGGGAGTCAATCATAGTCCTTTTGATAAGTAAGAGTGTCTAACCAAACAAGGAGCGGAAGTAAATGGCAAGTGGTTATCAGCAAGGTAAATTCTGCAAGCACTAAAATAGTGGTAACAAGTTGTTTGATAGCAAGATAATTGTAACAAGTGACAACTAGCAATAGTAACAATAGGTGCAGAAAGGTAGCCCAGTCCTTTTGTGGCACAGGACAGTCCAGAACAATTTCTTATAATAGGCAAAGCGTGCTTGAGGGCACACGGGAATTTCATCTAGTCGCTTTCGTCATGTTGGGTTAATTCACGCTCGGTATTTTGATATATTGATATGTGGGTGGACCAGTGATTGGGTGATGTTCTTACTTGAACAAACCTCCCACTTATGATTAACCCTCCTGCAAGTATCCGTAACTGCAAGAAAAGTGTTAAGAACAAATTCTAACCATAGCATTAAATTTAGGGATCCGAATCAGCCCCTTACGAAGTAGTACATAGACTGGGGTTTAAGTTTCTGTCACTCTCGCAACCCACCCTCTAATTACTACTCCACAATTTATTCCCTTAGGCCTAAATATGCTGAGATGTTATGTAGTCGACGTTCACATAACACCACTAAGGGAATCAAAATATTCATATCATAAAAAATCGAATGAATATCAACTTCACATGAATACTTGTACCATGATTTCTGCCGTGGCCTCAAGAACAAAAGTAACTACTCACAAGTGATAAACATGTTCATGATCAGGGAGGTATTAAATATCATAATGGATATGAACATATGATGTTCCACCAAATAAACCATAACATCAACTACAAGATGTAATCAACACTACTAGACACACCCGAGGTACCAATCCGAGGTTCCGGCACAAGATTGAGTACAAGAGATGAACTAGAGTTTTGAGAGGAGATGGTGCTGATGAAGATGTTGATGAAGATTGGCCTCCCCCAAGATGAGAGGGTTGTTGGTGATGATGTGGGCCTCGATTTCCCCCTCCGAGAGGGAAGTTCCTCGAGCGGAATCGCTCCGCCGAAGTACAAAAGTGCTCCTGCCCAGGTTTCGCCTCGAGTCGGCGGCACTTCATCCTGAAAGTCCTCTCTTTAATTTTTTAGGGTAAGAGGATTTTATACCAGAAAATGATCAACAGAGGTGGGCCAAGTGGCCAACTAGACATCAGGCCGCACCAGCGGTGCGTGGCACGCCATGGCGTCTAGTGAGCGCCTCCGGCACTTCTTCACTCTAGTATTTTTTTATTATAAAATAAATCTCCATAAACTTTCAGCGTAATTGGAGATGTGCAGAATAGGTATATATGACGTAGCATTTGCAGGTCAAGAATTGCATCTGCCGGCATTCTCCCACTTGATGTAAACCTTGCATATTATGAGAGAAAAGGCATTAGAATTACTGCACCAAGTGGCAAAATGCCTAAAAAACTATAAATAACAGTAAGAAAACATGATGCAAAATGGACATATCAACTCCCCAAGCTTAGACCTCGCTTGTCCTCAAGCGAACTTTGAGAGAGAGGTGTTGATAAAAACAAAATATGATCATTATTATAACAACAAATAAAACTTTATAAAATACTTCATCACACCATTCTCATCATATAACTTTTGTCGTCAAGGCTTCTTATAAACAACATTGAAGTATGAAGCATAAACTCTATTGAAAACTAAAAAACTATGTTCTGAGTCAACTTTGCAACACAATTCATCATATTTTCATGAAGGGTCACATGTCGGAGCTTTTAAGCAAGTCTACAGACTCAATCACCATTTAGTCTTCTATGACTGCTAAAACTCACCGCATACGTATGAGCAAAAGGTTTCAACCGGACATATCAAAAGATAGGGGCTTATAGGGTTGCCTCCCAACGTATTCACCTCAAGGGCGATGTCAACAATAATAACTCATGGCCACCCACATTAAGCTGGATATATATGTTTAGATTTTTTTCCCCGGCGCATAATGCTTGCCAAAGAGAAGATTAAGCAAATAGAGGAAAATACTTTGAATTTTGCACATAAGTAAATACATAAAAGTAAAAGATCGGCCCTTCGCGTAGGGAAGCAGAGATTGTCATGCACTTTTTGGTTGTATGCTAAATCTCTTAGTGCAAAGGAATGTTACGCTATATTACCCCGTGTGATGGCAACCTTTATTATGTAGTCTGTCACTTTTATTATCCCCATTACAAGTTTGTAAAACGCTTAACTTCCCTTACTCTAAATGATCAAACATGTTTAGAAGCAATTTTATTGCTTTGTGCACCGATGACGACTTACTTGAAGGATCTTACTCAATCCATATGTAGGTATGGTGGACTCTTGAGACATGGGTTTGGTTTTAGGTTTTCAATGCTCAAGTAGTATTTCTACTTAGTGCGGAGTTTTGGCTAGGAAAGTATTGGT
This sequence comes from Hordeum vulgare subsp. vulgare, assembly GCF_904849725.1. Taxonomy (NCBI): domain Eukaryota; kingdom Viridiplantae; phylum Streptophyta; class Magnoliopsida; order Poales; family Poaceae; genus Hordeum; species Hordeum vulgare. The sequence goes on along the minus strand of NC_058518.1, from coordinate 264,077,911 downwards.
CAAGCACCACATGTTAGAGGATCTATAACAATATAAATTCTATGTGAATGTGAACAAGCATAAATCATTACGTTTTCTTCCTTGTCAAATGTCAACAGTTTTGGCATATTATAATTAATGGGGGCTCACAATCATAAAAGATGTCAAGGTTAGTGTATTTGCATGTAAATCTTCTCTTCCCTTATGAATTCTTTCATGTGTTGCATCACCGACCAATGCTATGTTTGTCAACTTCAACAAATTTTACCACTTATACTTTTCCTTATGTGATGTCACAACTTACTATAAGGTTGGTATATGATATTTATCGCAATTTTCCTTTATTTTGGTTACAACAAGGAAGTAAATAAGAAAAACTAAAACTAAACTTTATTATATAACTTTCACTCATTACATAGATAGATAGATAGATCACGAAACTAGCACTCAAAAGAAAAAGATTGAACTAAAATTTTATTTGACTAGATTTCAAAATGGCTCAAGATCAAACTAGATGGATAAACATAAACAAGAGTGATGGTGATACAATACCAAGGCACGTCCCCCAAGTTTGGCACAAGCCAAGGGGAGTGCCCATATGTGTCTACTCAAGTCTCCTTCTTTGGTCATTAAGATGGAGGTGGTGGTGTATTTTTCTTCTCCAACTTGCATCGGAGGCTGAAATTATCCTCCCTCAGACCCTCATTATCCAACGCTATCTTTAATATATTTTCACATAACACCACTTTGCTCTCTTGCAAAAAATGGGAAGGGATAAACTGTACCTTAAGGTTTGTACTTGTTGAAGTGGCTTGACTTCTTTAATTCCACGTGCATATCTCCAAGTTGGGGTAATAGATCTTCCTCTTCCCAGGAGATATCCCCCTTTGCTTATTTCATAGCCTCATCTTCCTCCTCCGTAGTCCAGCCGTAGTGATCCACCTCTCCATAGACCTTAGGGTTCACAACAAAATCAGTGATGTAGCTCTCTCCCTCCCACTCTTGAGATGATATAATTTCACATCTTCCAGGAAAAAAAGCTCGAAACAAGAACAGAGGATTTCTTCGTGGTACTGGGGTAAAATCATCAACGGATATATATAGAGAGAATTTTTATACAAGGAATACATGTTCCACAAGAAAACCGAGCGAGGAAGGTACCCGAGGGGCCCACTAGACATCATGCCGCATGAGGGGGGCCTGGTGCACTCTGATGTCTAGCGGACACCTCGGTTGCCTTCCCATGTGTTTCTCAGTTTCCTATTTTTTCTAATATTACAAAACTACTAGGAAATATTTTGCGAATTTTTCTGAGACCATTTACCTACCGTATCACATACCTCTTCCTTTTAAGAATTTTGAAGTGCTCTGGAAGGTCACTCTAATGTGCTCCTCTGGTGTCATGGTTTCGATAATATTTGTTTCAACATAAATTGGTGTGCCTGAAATATAGTGCTTTATTCTTTGTCCATTGACCACCTTTGGGTTAGTGCCTTCGGGATTGTTGACATTAATAGCTCCAGAACGATAAACTTATCTAAAGATATATGGTCCTTCCCATTTGCATAGAACTTTCCTGCAAAAAATCTAAGACGAGAATTGTACAATAGAACATATTCACCAACTTTGAATTCTCGCTTTTGGATTCTTTCGTCATGCCATCTTTTAACTTTTTCTTTGAATAGTTTGGCATTTTCATAAGCTTGGGTTTTCCATTCATCAAATGAGCTAAAATCGAATAACTTCTTTTGACCGGCAAGTTTGAAATCATAGTTGAGTTCCTAAATTGCCTAATAAGCTTTATGTTCTAACTCAAGAGATAAATGACATGCTTTCCCATAAACCATTTTGTAAGGAGACATACCCATAGGATTTTGATAAGCTCTTCTATAGGCCGACAATGCATCATCTAATTTCTTAGACCAATTTTTTCGGGACCTGTTGACAGGGTTCTGCAATATTAATTTTATTTCTCTATTGGTTAATTATACTTGACCACTATACCGAGGATGATAGGGGGTGCAATTCGCTGGTTAACATCATTTCTAGCAAGAAGCTTACGAAAAGCACCATGAATAAAATGTGGAACACCATTGGTCATTATATATCTAGGGACTCCAAAACGTGGGAAAATAACTTCCTTAAGCATCTTAATAGAGGTGTTATGATCAACACTATTGGTCGGAATGCTTCTACCCATTTAGTGACATAATCAACACCAACCAAAATATGTGTATACCCATTAGAGGAAGGAAAAGGTCCCATATAATCAAATCCCAGAACATCAAATGGTTTAATAACAAGTGAATAATTCATAGGCATTTCCTGACGTCTACTAAGGTTACCAATTCTTCGACATTCATCACAAAAGATTACAAACTTACGAGCATCTTTGAAAAGAGTAGGCCAATAAAATCCAGACTATAGTACCTTGTGTGCAGGTCTATCTCCCGCATGGTGTCCTCCATAAGCCTCACAGTGCCACTTCCAAAGGATTTGTTCCTATTCATGCTCAGGTATACAATGTGTAATTATACCATCTACTCCCTATTTATAAAGATGTGGATCATCCCAAAAGTAATTTCTTAAATCAAAGAAGATTTTTTTGTTTTGTTGATAGGTAAAACTAGGTGGTATGTATTTACCAACGATGTAATTAGCATATTCAGCAAACCATGGTGTGTTATGAGAAACATTGAGCACAGCTAGTTGTTCATCGGGAAAGCTATCATTAATACTGTGGGGACCCCAAGTTCTAAGTCGTGATCACCGAACGCACGTGTACACTGATCCCAGAGATCAATGCTCAGTAAACACACAGAAGCTGAATAACAAGAGTCTTACATGCATATATACCATCTGAAACAAATAAGGACCATTAAGGCAAAGTCTTACATAGATAGGGCCTTGAAGGCCAACAAACCAAGCATAACTAACGGCGGAAATCTTGAAGGAAAGCGTGAACCCATGCCATCTGCCATAACCTATAGGCATTCTCACTCGGAAGTGCCCTAGTTCGCATGTTCGTCACACACAAACTGTTCTCCAAATTCCTGTTCTTCAATGCCTGGCCAATTAAATAACCAGTGGCAAGCCAATGAGTACTGTGAATGTACTCGCAAGCAACCCATGATATGGAACAAGGCAATAATGAAACATGCTCTAACACTATTACGAAATTTTTGTGGAAAGTACGTAGGATCGAAAGTATGTCTACAGGTGGGTGATTAGACTACTTGAAAAGATATTTTTTGCCTTTTACCAATTTTAGTTGAGAGGCAGCTATGGCAGTTATAGCAACTCAAGTACACCCTACACATGCAGTTCTAAGAGTATAGCAGCGGCATGTAAAACATGCAAGTGTAAAGTAGAGGAGTAAGGTAGGGAGATCAAAGGCATGAGGTTGAGACGCGATTTTTGGCATGGTTTCGATAGGTGGAGGTATCGTACGTCCATGTTAGTGGAGACTTCAACCCACGAAGGGCAATGGCTGCGAGAGTCAACAGAGGGCTCCACCCACGGAGGGTCCACAAAGAAGCGGCCTTGTCTATTCCACCATGGCTTCCGTCCACGGAGGACTAGCCTTACTCACGGTAGATCATTACGTAGTAGGAGATCTCCTTTCCCCTACAAACATCTTGGTTCAACTCCACAACACGAAGTAGGAGGCTCCCAAGAAACACCTAACTAATCTAGGAGGCACCACCCTCCAAAAGGTAATAGATATGGTAGATCAATGAACTCATTGCTCTTGTGCTTGTAAAGATAGTCTCCTCAACACCAAATCACTCTCTCATAGAATATGCATGGGTAGGAGAGATTGATTTGGTGGAAAGCTGTTTGGGGAGGCTTGAGATCAAGTTTCAAATGATTGGATTGGACTATCTTGGTCTCAACACATGAGTACGTGGTTCTCTCTCAGAAAATGGATCTAGCAATGAAATGTGTGTTCTGAGTGCTTCTCCCATGAATGAGAGGTGGGTGAAGGGGTATATATAGGAAGCACACAAAATCCAACCGTTACACACAAAGTGGTAGACTCGGTGATACCAAAGTCAAAAACTCCGTGGTACCGATTAGCACAAAGGTAGAAACTTTTGAATCTCGGTGAGACCAATATATGAAACTCGGTGGCATCGAAAAGGTGGCTAACGGTCAGATGGCCAAACTCAGTGACACCTATACTCAAACTCATAAATTCTTATTTTGTGTATCGAGGCACGTGAAAGTTGGTCACCCTAACTTGGTAGCACCGATTTGGTGGGAATGGCTAGGGTTTTTGTCTAAGATCAAACTCGGTGGGTCCAAAATGTGGAAGTTAGTGACACCGAATTTTTGTATCTGGATTTTGACAGAATGGTTATGAAGGAAAATGACTGAGTATTTTGGTGGCCAACTTTGAGGACTTTGAGAAATCAGTTCATTCTACTACATCACCCCTTTTAATAGTATTGGCTTTCCTATGGAACTAAAAGTGATTTATCACAAATATGAAATGAATATTCTTCTATCTTGAATTTTGAGTCAATATTATTCCTTTCTTGCATCAAGGGGCATCTCCACATAAGCCTTTAGACATTGCATCTTTTGAACTTTTCTGAAATATACTTGGAAAACATATTAGTCCAATGATGCATATGTTGTGATCAATTATCAAAACAACCCTAGGGAGCAATTGTACTTTCAATCTCCCCCTTTTTGGTAACTGATGACAACATATAGATCAAAGCTTCGACAAACGATATAATCAATGATTAGCATCAACGCTTTGAGAAGTATGTGAAAAGCAAGAGCTCCCCCTAAATTTGTGCATTATTTAAAATTTGTGTTTGAATGCAAATGCACAATCGATTAGGATCATGGGTTACACTTCCATGTCACATACATCTTGGTGGTGCACATACATGATAAGAATGAATAGCATGACAACAACAAGATAAGTGAATGATCATCACATAGATAGCTAAAAGATAATAGTGTAGCATCAGTCAAGCAAAGCGTATGATTAAACAAAGATAGCAGGATAAAGTCATCCAAAAGACCAAAGTTTTTAAAACCAAATGAGAGAAAATAAAGTCAAAATCTCTCTCTCTCTCGAAGTCTAGGATCTATACATTTCTCCCCCTTTGGCAACAAGTTGCCAAAAAGTTCAAAAAGTATAGAACTACTCGTCTCTGGGCAGCTGATGATGGAGTCGACACAGGAGAAACAACGAAGGCATATACTGAGTGTCCTGGAGATGGAGGAGTTGATACTGGAGGTGCTTGAGCTGGAGGAGTTGATACTGGAGGTGCTTGAGCTGGAGTTGGTGCTGAAGGTGCTGATGCTCAAGCTGAAGATGTCTTCCTTATCTCCTCATTAGGAACGACAACTGATCTAGGCTGAGTGCTAAACCATGTGGCAATGAGAAGAAGAGTCTCTTCTTCGTCATCATCCTCTTCATCATCTTCATCATGTGAGAACGGGATCTCCACTAAGTCAACTCCATGTTGAAGTTGTTTGACTATACTGGTCAACTCAGTAACCTTCACATCCATGTCATGAAACTTTGTTTCCATGACTCTCTCAAGGCTTTTCTGACTTTGCTGTATCTCCTGGATGTTCTTCTCCATGCCTTGGACAAAGCTAACTAGAAATGCCAGTTTCTCAGCTTGAGTTCTGAGTTGTGGAACTGGTGGTGGCCTATTTCTAGCAGCCTCAGCTTCTACGCCTCTGTTGCCATTCTTGCTGCAGCCGAGCTGGGATCATTGTCATCCATTACCACTTCATTGTCTTCAAACACTAGCTGAAGAGGTAGATGGGGACGATCAAGTAGATATACATGCTTGCCTAGCTTGGCATTGATAAGCATATCAATGTAATGGGCATATCCGCATGATATCTTTTGATCAACAGCAGTCCTCCGGATAATCTCTACTATCAATTCCATAATTCTGAATCTGGTGTGTGTGTCCAAAAGGTGCAGCAGGTTGATGGAGTCTCCTGTGATCATCTTATCATCACCTGATTTAGGCATCAAGGTGTGTCTCATAATAGTGTTAGTAGTGGGTATGTCTGCTTTCAGAAAGTACATTAAGCCCATCTTGTGACTAGCCAAATACTTGTGAGGAATTGGCTTGTACATATTGGCCATAGAGTTGTGGCACTTCTTTGCTTCAGAATACACATCAACACCTCGATCTTCTTACTTTGGGGCACCAATGATAGTGTCCTACTCATCAATCGTAGACTCGTACCTGTGACCATCAGTCATCCAGACCAAAGAACCATCTCTATAGAAATGAATAGTTGCGTAAAATTGCATGATCAGCTCATCATTCCATGGGGTCATCTCCTTTCCAACAAAATCTTCAATGTCCTTCTAACCTGAACTTTTCTCGAACATGGGGAAAGAAGTTTTCACTCTCCTTGATATATTCCCATTCAACATATATCATATCACTGACAACAGGACTCTTGTCAAACAAGAAAGTCTCATAAAAATATTGGTGTTCCTTGGTGTGAAACCTTGGATCCACATCAGTTCTTCTTCTGACAGCATATGGGTCAACAACTCCCCATTTCCTCAAACCAACATCCTTTCTCTTCCTCATATCTTCTTCTACAGGGTGAGCAGTGTTGTGTAGTGGCAGATGTGGTTGGAGCTTCTTGAGAATGGGTGAATTCTCCTCTTCTTCCTCTGTAGCAAGGGTACTAGAAGCTGGACCTTTCTCCTTGGCAGCTGTAGGAATGTCCTTTGTAGTCCTCTTGGGAGCTACAACCTTCTTTGCCTTGGATGGAGGCTTAGGAGCAGATTTCATGGCATCTTACATGAGCTTCTTCTTCTTAGGAGGAAATAGGATCTCATTAGGAACATCTTCTTTAGAAGTGTCTTCAGGGTCTTCATACATAGAAGTTGGTCTCCCCACCACATGAAGTATAATTTTCCTTCCTCTCTTCACTCCAGCCTTCGTGATAGGTTCAACACAGGAAAGAGTTGTGCTTCTCCTTACATAAGCAGGTTCTCTTAAATCAGTAGGATCAATAGTTATCTTTTTCACAATCTTCCTTCGAGCCTTGGGAGGAGCTGAAGTTTCCTCTGGCACAAAGTCTAAGTCCTCTTCATCAGAATTCAGTTTCTTCCTCTGCCTGGTGGCTGCCTTGGGCAAACCATTGGAGCTGTAGGATCCAGGGTCAGAGTCAGATTTCTCTGGACTAGTGCCTAAGTCCATCTCAGCACTTGGTTCTCTGAAATCGTTCTGACTATCTTTTGAACCAGACATCTCTGACAGACAAGCAGAAATTGAGCAGCAAATAGCAAAACTTGTGAAGTAGATATAGAAAAGATAGAAGGGTTGAGCATCGCAAAATTCAGATGTTTCCAAAAGTTTGAACAAAGAAATCCTTAGTTTTAGCTTTCTGCAGATCACATTTCGGTAGCACCGAGTTTGAACTTTCAGAGTCACCGAGACACATGAACTCCTTAACAGAAAATGGTCATCATTTTGGTGGAACTGAAATTGACAACTTGGTCTCACCGAGTCCATTCTGAGTAACCCTAGGTTCAAAATTGGTGGAACCAACTTTTGCAAATCGGTTTCACCGAGATGAGTTCTGTGGATGGATAACACTAAAAACTTCCTCGTTCTCTGATATGTGGGAGCATCTCGTGGATAGAGGGATTGCACACTGTGGCTTGTGGATAAATCTTCTAATGCACATGAGATAGATTGGGGAGCACAAAAGAAAGAGATGGATCTGTACCCTAACTCGGCGATGGTCTGGCTACGACGACGATGGTAGTGGAGAATCCATCGACGACTGTGATTCCCTGCGGCGGAGATGCACGGGGAGTCAACAACAACAACGAGGGGTCCAAGGAGGCATCTTAGGGCATGAGACGAAACGACTTTGACGAACTAAAATCAAAGATCCAGTCCACTGGAATATATACCCTTGCGCTGTTAGTATCGCCAAGATGACGAAATCGGTGTCACCGAGTTCCTCTACTGTCAGTTGGCAGGGAAACTCGACGTAACGAAGTTTGTGATTTCGGTGGTACCGAGATGGAATACCAGATCAGCTTTGACAATTCGGTGGAACTGATTTTGTGAAGTTGGTCACACCAAGATTTTCAAAGAGGTTTTGGAGGTCAGCCATTGACGATACGGAACTTCGAGTGCACCTTCACACAGAGGGATCGACAAGTGCTTCTTCAAGTTTTGTGATGAAGCATAAATATAACTTGAGATGAGATAGCATAGATAGCTAGAGAAGGGTCCTAGGGATTCTTCTCCATCCAATTGGCAAAAGATAAATCAAAAGCCAAATAACAACAATTGGATGTCCTCGAATGAGAAAACATGTGCAGACTCACATGCTCACACAATAATAATGATAGATAAAACATGGTGAACATGCACAAACATCCTAGCAGCTATCAAGCACTTGGGTGATGACAAAGTAATCTACATATGAGTATATTGACTTAGGATCCAAGTAAGAATACTTGATCGTAGGTCATACTCATCGTTAAGCACAAGTGGGTTACCACTTTTACAGAAGCTTTAATGTGTTCATAAGACTTAGAGTAAAGCTCCCCCTTGATATGACATCCACCCTAAGAGGGATCAACTAACCTTGGGTTTTGTCGTAGAAGACTTCAAGTAGGTGAAGTAGTGGTGGATGCTCAATGTTGATGAAGATCATCTTTAGTTGGGAGCAATCCTAGTTGTTTCTTATTCTTCTCACCTACATGGGTTAGTCCCAAAGCACGAGGAACATATGCAATAATATCTATGGACATGGAGTGAAACACAAACGGAATGATAGCCAACGAAGCATTAATTACCTTGGTCCTTTCTTACCTTTTAGGGAATGTGTGACTCCATGAACTAATGCATATGGTTAAGGTTGATTGCAAATAGTTCTTGCCAAATTGAATAAGACTCAATTTGATTGGCGGAGCCAGCCCTCAAGAACTTCTAGTTCTTCCTCTTGGGAATCCGCACCAACTTGATGGGGATTCTTGGAGTTGTGGTAGCACTAGATGAGGTAGAGCTAGTAGTGTCCTTGGTTACCCAGTTGACCTTGACTTGGGGTTCTTCTTCAAATAGGTCAATGTCATCTTGAAGCTTTCCCTTGCCTTTGTGGTCTTGTGGTAGAAGGCCATATTTGTGATCTTGGGATGAGTAGGATCATACTTTTATTCTTGGGAACAAACTTAGGAATCAGATATGGATCTTCTTCCCAATCATCTCCATTGACGTTGAAGTAGACAACACCTTACTTATTCCTATGTCCTCCTTGCTTGCACACATTTTCCTTGAATTGCTTACTTCCGGCAAGACTCTTGAAGACACCTCTCTCTATAATCCCTTTCAAGAAATCATTTTCTTGCTTAAGTGTAACTTGGCTAAGAGAATCATTAGTGCAATCAATCGAGCTACTAGCAACAACATTATTGGATTTAGCTTTAGCATTGTTGTTACTAGATGAAGAAACTTTCTTGCCTTTGTTACTAGTGTTCCTAGGTTTAACTTGTGGAACAAAATTAGACACGGGTAATCGTTTGGCTAGATAAGAAGAACTCTTGTTTCGAACATCACCATTAATCGCTTTTAAGAACTCATGCTCTTGCTCCAAATTGAGCTTCTCGAACCGTCGCTTCTCATGCGCTCTTGCAAGCCCTCTATGATCTTCTAGAGTAATCTCATGAGCTAACTTAAGAGTGTTTAATTCTTCAGTTAGTCGTTCATTCTTTCTTATCATCATCATTCAATTTCTCTTGACTAGCATGATAATTAGCAAGTTCATTTTCATTGCAATCACTAGTTTTGTCAAAGAGCAAGTCATCTTCTCCTAACAAGTCATCCTCATCACTATTAAAATCAAGATACTCGGGGTTTGATACTGTCGGGGAAAAACACCTATGGGAGCCTCGAGGGTCCCTTGCTGGTTTGGTGGGGAGAGCGATCACGCCTAGAGCAGAGCTAGCTATCAGCATCTGGGAGACGCTTTTACCCAGGTTCAGGCCGCCTGAGCGTAAAAGCCTACTCCTGCATGTGTATTAAAATGCATTGGCGGTTTATTGTAGGCCTGTATCTTCTCCTTATTGTCTACCCCTTAGAACTGAGCCTTAGGCCTCCTTTTGTAGGCAAAAGGGGTCGCCAACAGTGGCCGAATAGTGGGTTCACGGGTAGCACACTGAACAGGGTTCACTGCTAGGTTACAGTATTACTGTTGGAAATATGCCCTAGAGGCAATAATAAAAGTGTCATTATTATATTTCCTTGTTCATGATAATTGCCTATTATTCATGCAATAATTGTATTAACCGGAAACAGTAATACATGTGTGAGTATATAGATTACAATGTGTCCCTAGTGAGCCTCTAGTTGCCTAGCTCGTTGATCAATAGATGATCATGGTTTCCTGGTCATGGACATTGGATGTCATTGATAACGGGATCACATCATTAGGAGAATGATGTGATGGACAAGACCCAATCCTAAGCATAGCACTAGATCGTGTTTGTTCATCTGCTAAAGCTTTTCTAATGTCATGTATCGTTTCCTTAGACCATGAGATTGTGCAACTCCCGAATATCGTAGGAGTGCTTTGGGTGTATAAAACGTCACAACGTAACTGGGTGATTATAAAGGTGCATTACAGGTATCTCTGAAAGTGTATGTTGGGTTGGCACAAATCGAGACTGGGATTTGTCACTCCGTATGACGGAGAGGTATCTCTGGGCCCACTCAGTAATACACCATCCTATTGAGCTCAATGTGACTAAGGAGTTAGTCGCAGGATCATGTGTTACGAAATGAGTAAAGAGACTTACCCGGAACGAGATTGAACAAGGTATGGGGATAGCAACAATCGAATCTCGGGCAAGTTATATACCGGTAGACAAAGGGAATTGCATACAGGATTGATTGAATCCTGGACATCGTGGTTCATCCAATGAGATCATCGTGGAAGATGTGGGAACCAACATGGATATCCAGACCGCGCTGTTGGTTATTGACCGGAGAGGTGTCTCGGTCATGTATGCCTGCTTCCCGAACCCATAGGGTATACACACTTAAGGTTCGATGACGCTAGGGTTGTATGGGAATAGTGTACGTGGTTACCGAAGGTTGTTCAGAGTCCCGGATGAGATCCCAGACGTCACGAGGAGCTCCGAAATGGTCTAGAGGTAAAGATTGATATATAGGAAGTCCTGTTTTGTTCACCGAAAAAGTTTTGGGATCATCGGTAGTGTACCGAGAGTGTCGTGAGGGTGCCGGAGGACCCCCGGGAGGGGTGTGATGACCAAAGTACTTCATGGGCTGTTAGAGGAGGTGGACAAGCCCTTATTGGTTGGCCAAGGCCTTCCCTAAAGGCCCATGTGGCTAGGGATAAAGAGATAAGGCAAAACAGGATTTAAAAGGAAGCGATCCACCTCCATTGTGGGAGGTGGACTCCTCCCTAGCTCGGTCGAACCTCTCCTCTTGGAGGAGGGGCCATGGCAGCCCTCCCTCTCCCTCCTCCTATATATACTTGAGGTTTTGGCCCTTTTGAGACACACAATTGATCTCTCCACGGCGCAGCCATAATCCTCCTCCTCGTCGTCCTCCGTAGCACTTAGCGAAGCCCTGCCGGAGTACCACGTAGCTCCACCGACACCATGTCGTCCTGCTGCCGGAGCTTGATACGTCTCCAACGTATCTATAATTTTTGATGGTTCCATGCTATTATCTAGTCAACTTCGGATGTTTTGTATGCATGAATATTCTATTTTATATCTTTTTTGGGACTAACCTATTAACTCAGTGCCAAGTGTTAGTTCCTGTTTTTTCCGTGTTTTTGACCTTTTCCACAGGAGAATATTAAACGCAGTCCAACGGAATAAAACCCGCGGAATGATTTTTTCCATAACAGAAGACACACATGAAACTTGAGAACCAAGGCAGGGGACCTCGGAGGAGGTCCCAAGCCACCCAAGCCCGGCCTAGGGGGCGGGCCTAGCAGGCTTGTGGGCCCCCTGTGGTTCCCGTGCCCTACTTCTTCTTCCTATAAATTCCCTAAAAATCTGAAACCATGGAAGAGAGCCACGAAAATACTTTTCCGCCACCGCATGCTTTTGTCTCCGCAAGATCCCATCTGAGGTACGTTCTGGTTCCCTGCCAGAGGGGGGATTCGAACACGGAGGGCTTCTCCACCAACACCATTGCCTCTCCGGTGATGCGTGAGTAGTTCACCACAGACCTTCGGGTCCATAGCTAGTAGCTAGATGGCTTGTTCTCTCTCTTGGATCTTCAATACAAAGTTCTCCATGATCTTCATGGAGATCTATCCGATGTAATCTTCTTTTGTGGTGTGTTTGTCGAGATCTGATGTATTGTGTATTTATGATCAGATCATCTATGAATGTTATTTGAGTTTCCTCTGATCTCTTATATGCACGATTTCGTATCCTTGTAATTCTTTTCGAGTTGTGGGTTTTGTTTGGCCAACTTGATCTATAATTCTTGCAATGGGAGAAGTGCTTGGTTTTGGGTTCATACCGTGCGGTGTCCTCATCCAGTGACAGAAGGGGTAGCGAGGCACGCATCGTGTTGTTGCCATCAAGGGTAAAAAGATGGGGTTTATATCTATTGCATGAATTTATCCCTCTACATCATGTCATCTTGCTTAAGGCGTTACTCCGTTTGTTATGAGCTTAATACACTAGATGCATGCTGGATAGCGGTCGATGTGTGGAGTGATAGTAGTAGATGCAGAACATATCGGTCTACTTGTCTGTTACATGATGCCTATATGTATGATCATTGCCTTAGATATCATCATGACTTTGTGCGGTTCTATCAATTGCTTGACAATAATTTGTTCACCCACCGTAATACTTGCTATCATGACAGAAGCCTCTAGTGAACACTATGGCCCCCGGGTCTACTTCACATCATATTTTCAGCTCTACACTTTTACTTTGTTGCACTTTCCACCTTCAGATCTCACCTTGCAATCAATCGTGAAAAGGATTGACAACCCCTTTATAGCATTGGGTGCAAGTTTGTTTGTTTTGCGCAGGTACTTTGGAGACTTGCCTTCATACTCCTACTGGATTGATACCTTGGTTCGCAAACTGAGGGAAATACTTACTGCGACTGTGCTGCATCACCCTTTCCTCGTCAAGGGAAAAACCAGCGCAAGCTCAAGAGGTAGCAGAGGTCTCCCCCAACCTCTCCTCCCTCCTTGCTGGTTCAAGGAATTGGAGACGTCACCGGGCTGCACGTGTGTTGAATGTAGAGGTGCCATTGTTCGACACTTCGATCAAAATCCACTGCGACCAGAATCGCTGCGAGTACAACTCCATCAACGACGTTCATAGTAACGCTCCCGCTTAGCGATCTTCAAAGGTATGAAGATGATCTACTCCTGTGCTTGTTGCTGGTTTCCCCATAGATAGATCCTTGCATGACGTAGGAAATTTTGAAATTACTATGTTCCCCAAGAGTGGCGTCCGAGCCAGGTTCTATGCCTAGAATCTATGCACGAGTAGACCACAAAAGTTGTGGGCGATGATTTTGTCAATTTCTTGTCGTTAGTAGTCTCATCTTTTTTCGGCGGTATTGTGGGATGAAGCAGCCCGGCCGACTTTACACGTACGCTTACATGAGAGTGGTTCCACCGCCTGACATGCACTTGGTGCATAAGGTGGCTAGCGGGTGTCTGTCTCTCCGACTTCAGTCGAATTGGATTCGATGAAAAGGGTCCTTATGAAGGGTAAATAGCATTGGCATATCAACATTGTGGCTGTCACGTAGGTAAGAAGCGTTCTTGCTACAAACCCAAATCAGCCACATAAAACTTGCAACAACAACTAGAGGACGTCTAACTTGTTTTTGCAGGGTATGCCATGTGATGTGATATGGCCAAAAGAATGTGATGTTACATGTGTGATGTATGAGATTGATCATGTTCTTGTAGTAGTGTTCACGACTTGCATATCGATGAGTACGACAACCGGCAGGAACCATAGGAGTTGTCTTAATTTATTGTATGAGATGCAATGCCATGTGGTTACTTTACTGCTAACGGTTAGCTATAGTAGTAGAAGTAATATTTGGCGAGACGACTTCACGGAGACACAATGATGTACATCAGGATGATGGATATCATGGTGTCATGCCGGTGACAATGATGATCATGCGATGCCCCGAAGATGGAGATCAAAGGAGCAAGATGATAATGGCCATATCATGTCACTATATGATTTCATGTGATGTTTATCATGTTCTTCATCTTATTGCTTAGAATGACGGTAGCAAAGATAAGATGATCCCTCATAAAATTTCGAGATAAGTATATCCCTAAGTGTGCACCATTGCGAAGGATCGTTGTCTCGAAGCACCACGTGATGATCGAGTGTGATAGATTCTAAAGTTCGCATACATCGGGTGTAAGCCAGATTTACACATGCAAAACACTTAGGTTGACTCGACGAGCCTTGCATATACAAACATGGCCTCGGAATACAGGAGACCGAAAGGTCAAACATGAGTCGTATGGTTGATACGATCAGCATGGAGATCCTCACCATCGACGACTTGTCTGTCTCATGTGATGATCGGACACGGGCTAGTCGACGTGTATCATGTTGAGCTTGGATGAGTAGAGGGATGTCGATCTAAGTGGGAGTTCATTATATAATTCGATTAGATGAACTTAGTCTAAAATTGTCTTTTCAAATATTGTAGATCACTAGCTCGCAGTGTAGCCCCTATTTTAATATGTTCCTAGAGAAACCAAGTTGAAAGATGATGGCAGCAATTATGCGGACTAGGTCCGTATACTGAGGATTGTCCTCTTTACTGCACAGAAAGCTTATGTCTTTGGTGCACCGCTCGGTGTGCTACCCCAAGCGTCGATTGTGGATGTTGCGAACATCTGACAGACACATTTTTGATGACTACATGATAGTTCGGTGTGTCATACTTCACGGCTTAGAATAGTGTCTCACAACATTTTTTGAAATGTCACAGAACATGTGACATCTTCCAAGAGCTGAAATAGGGATTTCAGGCTTGTGCCCGCGTCGAGAAGTATGAGACCTTCAACAAGTTCTTTGCCTGCAAGATGAACGAGAATAGCTCAATCATTGAGCGTGTACTTAGATTATCTGGGTACTACAATAGCTTGAATCGAGTGGGAGTTAATCTTCCAGATGAGATAGTGATGGTTCTCCAAAGTCACTGCCATCAAACTACTAGAGCTTCGTGATGAACTACAACATATCAAGGCTGAATATGATGATCCCTCAATTGTTCGCGATGTTTGACACCGCGAAAGTAGAAATCAAGAAGGAGAATCAATTGTTGATGGTTAGCAAAACTACTGGTTTCAAGAAGGGCAAAGGGTGAGAAGGGATATTTCATGAATAGCAAATTAGTTGCTGCTCTAGTGAAGAAACCCAAGGTTGAACCCAATCCCAATACTAAGTGCTTCTATTATGACGGGGACGGTCACTGAAGCGGAACTACCCTAGATACTTGGTAGATAAGAAGGCCGGCAACGTCAATAGCCAGATATTTGATATTCGTGTTATTGATGTGTACCTTACTAGTAATCCTAGTAGCACTTGGGTAATAGATACCGGTTCAGTTGCTAAGTGTTAGTAACTTAAAATAAAAGCTATGGATTGAGAGAATACTAGCTAATGGCGAGGTGACGATGTGTATTCGAAGTGATTCCAAGGTTGATGTGATCTACATCGCACGCTCCCTCTACCATCGTGATTGGTGTTGAACCAGAATAAAAGTTATTTGGTGTGTGCGTTGTGAGTAAGCATGATTAGATCATGTTTATTGCAATATGGTTGTTCATTTAATTCAGAGAATAAAGGTTATTCTATTTACATGAATAATAACTTCAATGGTCATTCACCCAATGTGAATGATTCATTTATAATATTGATGTCAATGGATGCAAAGTTAATAATGATAGTACCACATACTTGTGGCACTGTAGCTAAAAGGTCATAGTCGTGTAAAGAGCATGAAGAAGTTCCATGCTGATGGATTTTTGGAATCACTTGATTTTGAATCACGTGATACATGCGGACCATGCCTATTGGTTTAAAACACATGAAGAAACTCCATACTGATGGATCTTTGGACTCACCTGATTTTGAATCACGTGAGACATGTGAACCATGCCTCACCGGCAAGATGACTGAAAGCCTCGTTTCTGCAGTAAGATGGAGCGGGCAAGTGACTTATTGGAAATAATACATGTTGATGTATGCAGTCCAATAAGTGTTGTAGCACGCCCTGGATATCGTTATTTCCTAAACTTTCACTAACGATTTGAGTAAATATGAGGATGTTTACTTAATGACTTACTAGAAACGTTTGAAAAGTTCAAAGCAAATTTCAGAGTGAAGTTGATAGTCGTCATAACAAGAAGATAAAGTTTCTACGATGTGATCGTGGGAGTGTATGTCTGAGTTATGAGTTTGGCACTCATTTAAGACATTGTGGAAATTGTTTCACAACTCATGCCACCTGGAACACCATAGTGTGATGGTGTGTCCGTACGTCATAGTCGTGCCGTATTGGATTGATGCGTACTGTGATGTCTCTTATCGATTTGCCACTATTGTTTTGGGGTTATGCCTTGGAGACAACCACATTCACTTAAATAGGGCACCATCAATTTCCGTTCAGATGGCACTGTATGAACTATAGTTTCACAAGAAACCTAAGCTGCTATTTCTTAAAGTTTGGGGCTGCGATGCTGGTGTGAAAAAGGTTTCAACCCGATAAGCTCGAACCCAAAGCAGATAAAATGCATCTTCATAGGATACCCAAAGGAGAAAGTTTGGTGTTCCTCCTATCTGAGATCCAAAGGCAAAGTGTTTGTTCCTAGGAACGTGTCGTTTCTCGAGAAAAGGTTTCTCTCGAAACAATTGAGTGGGAGGATGGTGGAACTTGATGAGGTTATTGAATCGTCACTTCAACCAGTGTGTGGCAAGGCGCATGAAGTTGTTCTTGTGGTGCCTACACAAATTGAAGTGGAAGCTGATGATAGTGATCATAATGCTTCAGATCAAGTTACTACAAAACTCGTAGGACGACAAGGTCACGTACTGCTGCAGAGTGGTACAATAACCCTATCTTGAAGGTCATGTTGTTGGACAACGATGAACCTACGAGCTATGAAAAGGCAATGGTGGGCCCAGATTCCGACAAATGGCTTGAGGCCATGAAATCCGAGAGAGAATCCATGTATGAGAACAAAGTTTGGACTTTGGACGAACTACTTGATGGTCGTAGGACAGTTAAGTACAGATGTATTTTTTAAAGGAAGACAAACGATGATGGTAAATGTCACCATTAAGATAGCTCGACTTGTCGCAAAGATGTTTCCGACAAAGTTCAAAGAGTTGAGTACGATGAGACTTTCTCACCCGTAGTGATGCTAAAGTCTGTTGGAATTATGTTAGCAATTGCTGCATTTTTCAATTATGAAATCTTGCAGATGGATATCAAAACATTGTTTCCTCGACGGTTTTCTTGAGGAAAGGTTGTATGTAATACAACCAGAAGGTTTTATCAATCCTAAGGATGCTAACAAGTATGCAAACTCCAGCAATCCTTCTTAAAGACTGGAGCAATCATTTCGGAGTTGGAATAGGAACTTTGATGAATGATCAAAGCTCTTGGGTTTATACAAAGTTTATGAGAAACTTGTATTTCACAGAAAGTGAGTGGCAGCACTATAGAATTTTTGATAAGTATATGTGGTTGAAATATTACTGATCAGAAATGATATAGAATTTATGGAAAGCATAAGGGTTGGTTTGAAAGGAGTTTTTCAAAGGAAAACCTGGATTGATCTACTTGAACATTAAGCATCAAGATCTACAGAGATAGATCAAGAAGCTTGATAGAACTTTCAAATGAATACATACATTGACAAGATTTTGACAAGAGTTAAAAATGGATCAGTCAAAGAAGGAGTTCTTGACATATTCTAAAGGTGTGAAATTGAGTAAGACTCAAAGCCCGACTGCTACTTCTCAAACAACAACGCCAGAATTGGCACGTTGACGGAGACTTGCTTGTGTTGGTTTTTCCATTGAAGAGGAAAGGGTGATGCAGCATAGGAGCAGTAAGTATTTCCCTCAGTTTGAGAACCAAGGTATCAATCAGTAGGAGCATCTCGTCAAGTCTAGAGTACCTGTGCAAACACAAAAGAGCTTGCACCCAATGCTATAAAGGGGCTGTCAATCCCTTCGATATTGATTGCAGAGTGAGATATGAAGGCGGAAAGTGCAACGAAGTAAAAGAGTAAGGCTGAAAATATGATGTGAAGTAGACCCGGGGCCATTGTTTTCACTACAGGCTTCTCTCAAAATAGCAAATAATACGATGGGTGAACAAATTACTGTCGAGCAATTCATAGAACCGCGCAAAGTCATGATGATATCTAAGGCAATCATCATACATATAGGCATCACGTCCGAGACAAGTAGACCGATACTTTCTGCATCTACTACTATTACTCCACACATCGACCGCTATCCGACATGCATCTAGTGTATTGAGTTCATGACGAACAGAGTAACGCTTTAAGCAAGATGACATGATGTAGAGGGATAAACTCAAACCAATGATGAAAACCCCATCTTGTTACCCTTGATGGCAACAACATGATGCGTGCCTTGCTACTCCTTCTGTCACTGGGTGAGGTCACCGCATGGTAGGAACCCAAAACCAAGCACTTCTCCCATTGCAAGAATCATAGATCAAGCTGGCCAAAAAAAACCACAACTCGAAGAGAATTACAAGGATATGAAATCATGCATATAAGAGATCAGGAGAAACTCAAATAAGATTCATTGATAATCTGATCATAAATCCACAATTCGTCGGATCTCGACAAACACATTGCAAAAGAAGATTAGATCGGTTAGATCTCCATGAAGATCATGGAGAACTTTGTATTGAAGATCCAAGAGAGAGAAGAAGCCATCTAGCTACTAGCTATGGACCCGTAGGTCTATGG
This sequence comes from Hordeum vulgare subsp. vulgare, assembly GCF_904849725.1. Classification (NCBI taxonomy): domain Eukaryota; kingdom Viridiplantae; phylum Streptophyta; class Magnoliopsida; order Poales; family Poaceae; genus Hordeum; species Hordeum vulgare. Next base: position 264,058,894 of record NC_058518.1, on the reverse strand, counting down.
TGAACTACTCACACATCATCGGAGAGGTCATGGTGTTCATTAAGAAGCCCTCCGTGTCCGAATCCCCCCTCCGGCAGGGCACTAGAACGTGCCCCAGATGGGATCTTGCAGAGACAGAAGCTTGCGGCGGCGGAAAAGTATTTTCGTGGCTCCCCTGGTTTTTTCTGAGATTTTAGGGAATATATAGGCGAAAGACCTAGGGCAGAGGAGGCCCAGGGAGCCCACAAGCCTGGGTGGCGCGGGCCCCCTGGCCGCGGCTAGGGGGCTTGTGGGGTCCCTGGTGGCCCTCTGCCTTGGTTCTCAAGTCTCCCGATCGTCTTCTGTTTCGGAAAAAAATCTTTTCAGAAGTTTTATTCCGTTTGGATTTCGTTTAAAATCATCCTCTCAAAAGGGTCAAAAACACGAAAAAAACAGGAACTGGCACTTCGCACTGAGTTAATAAGTTAGTCCCAAAAAAGATATAAAAGGCATACAAAACATCCAAAGTTTGACAAGACAATAGCATGACACCATAAAAAATTATAGATACGTTGGAGACGTATCAAGCATCCCCAAGCTTAACTCATGCTCGTCCTCGAGTAGGGAAGTGATAAAGACAGAACTTTTGATGTAGAATGCTACCTATCATCGTTGTCCTTTGTAACTTATTTCATGCGACATGAATGTTCAGATCCGTAAGATTCAAAACAATAGTTTTCTATTGACATGAAAACAATAATACTTCAAGCGAACTAGCAAGGTAATCATGAACTTTCGAAATAACAAGGCCAAAGAAAGTTATTCCTACAAAATCATATAGTCTGGCTATGCTCCATCATCCCCACACAACTAATTTAAATCATGCACAACCCCGGTATTGGCTAAGTAATTGTTTTCACACTCTTACTTTCTCAAACCTTTTACAACTATCATGCAATGCATGAGCGTGAGCCATGGATATGGCACTATAGATGGAATAGAGTGTGGTGGTGGTTATGAGACAAACAAGGAGGAGATGGTCATATTGACTCGGTGTATCAAAGGGTTATGGAGATGCCCATTAATAGATATCAATGTGAATGAGTAGGGATTGCCATACAAAGGATGCACTAGAGCTATAAGTATGTGAAAGCTCAAAAGGAGAACTAGTGGGTGTGCATCCAACTTGCTTGCTCACGAAGACCTAGGGCAATTTGAGGAAGCCCATCATTGGAATATACAAGCCAATTTATATAATAAAGATTCCCACTAGCATATGGTGGTGATGAAACGAGAAGCTCTCAATCATGAAGAACATGGTGCTATTATGAATCACAAGTGTGGAAAAAGGTAGTAGAGTTATCCCTTCTCTCTTATTCTCTTTTTTTTAGTTGGCCTCTTTGGCCTCCTTTTTTTATGTGGGAAACTTTGGCCTCTTTTTTCCTCACATGGGACAATGCTCTAATAATGATGATCATCACACTTTTATTTACTCACAGCTCAAAGCTCGGAACGATGATGACTCTATAGGAAATGTCTCCGGTAGTGTATCGGGATGTGCAACGATCTAGCTTGGCGTATGACGTTGAAACATCTCGCTAGCTATCTTAAGATCATGCAATGGCAATATGAGAGTGACGGCACAAGTCATGAGACGGAACGGTGGGAGTTGCATGGCAATATATCTCGGAATGGCTATGAAAATGCCATAGTAGGTAGGTATGGTGGCTATTTTGAGGAAGGCATATGGTGGGTTAGTGCACCGGTGAAAGTTGGGCGGCACTAGAGAGGCTAGAAATGGTGGAAGGTGAAACTGCATCTATACCATGGACTCACATTAGTCATGAAGAACTCACATACTTGTTGCGAAAGTTTTTATTAGTAATCGAAGCAAAGTGCTAAACACATACTCATAGGGGAAGGGTTGCTAGGTGTTAACCATCGCGCGATCCCGACCTCAACACAAAGGATGACAATCGATAGATCAATTATGCTCTGACTTCCTAACATAGCGGTTTACCATACGTGCATGCTACGTGAATCACTAACTTCAGCACAAGTATTTCTAGATTCACAACACCCTACTAACATAACTCTTAATATTACCAAATTCACGTCTCAAAACTAATTGAGAGGAATCAAAACTTCTCTTTCTACTCGATGCACATGAAGATGGAGATTTTTGTATCCCATTTGGGTACCTATCACCTTTGGGACTACTTTATAGCACAAGCCAACTACCAAGTCATGCACCGCCGTGCTCTAAAAGATCTAAGTGAAGCACATAGAGCAAATTTATCTAGCTCAAAAGATATAAGTGAAGCACAATGAGCATTCTTGCAAAATCATGATGAGTGCATGTCTCTCTAAAAAGGCGTACAACAAGGATGATTGTGACACAACAAAAAGAAAATACTCCTACGATACAAGACGCTCCAAGCAAAACACATATCATGTGGTGAATAAAAATATAGCTCCAAGTAAAGTTACCGATGGACTGAAGACGAAAGAGGGGATGCCTTCCCGGGGCATCTCCAAGCATGGGCTTTTTGGTGTCCTTGAATTTGGCTTGGGATGCCTTGGGCATCCCCAAGCTTGAGCTGTTTCCACTCTTGATCCCTTTGTCCATGAGAACATCACCCAAAACTTGAAAACTTCACAACACAAAACTTAAACCGAAACTCGTGATATCATTAGCAAAAGAAAACAAACTACCACATCTTTAGGTTCTGTAGAAATCTTGAATTCTATTCATATTGGTGTTATATTACTGTATTATCAATTTTCCATGTCTAGTACCCCCCGATACTATCCATAGTTTCATCAAAACAAGCAACCAACTCGACAAGAACAGAATCTGTCAAAATCAGACCAGTCTGTAGCAATCTGTATACTTCATATACTTATGGTACCTCCAAAATTCTGAAAACTTACGAGTTCCTAGGAAAAAGGCATATCAATCAGCAGCATAAAGAATCAACTCAAAATCTCTTTCTAAGTAAAAATGAAAAATAATCTCGTGAGCGAAAAGTTTCTGTCTTTTTCCAGCATGATCAAACAACCATCACCAAGCTAGTCATAAAGGTTTTACTTGGCTCCAACACAAAGAGAAACACAAAAGACACAATCATAACAGAATTATGATGGTGTGGACGCAACAAAACAGAAAGCAAAAAGCAAAGATAAATTCATTGGGTTGTCTCCCAACAAGCGCTATTGTTTAACACCCTTAGCTAGGCATTGATAATTCAATGATGCTCACACAAAAGACAAGAATTGAAGCACAATGAGATCATCAAAAAGCATGTGAAAATCACATCTAAGTCTAATATACTTCCTATGCATAGGCATTTTATAGGAAAACAGATTGTCAAGAAAACCAATAGTTACCATATACAAGGAAGAAGAAAGAGACAATATCAATCTCAATATAACGAGATGTGATTTGGTAACATGAAAGTTTCTACCACAATATTTTCCTCTCTCATAATAATTACATGTGGGATAATATTCAAATTCAACAATATAGCTATCACATAGGATATTATTTTCATGATCCACATGCATGCAAAGTTGACGCTCTTCAAAAATAGTGGGATTATCATCAACTAAAGTCATGACTTCTCCAAATCCACTTTCAATATTATTGCAAATATCATTGCAACAAGTAGTGGACATAGCAAAACTAGCATCCCCAAGCTTAGGGTTTTGCATATTTTTTAGCATGATTGCCATTAATAGAATTTATAATGAAATCATTGCAATCATGCTTTTCATTCAAGGAGCCCACGTGAATCACTTCATAAATTTCTTCATCACGATTTTCAGATTCACGCATCTCAAGCAAAACTCCATAGAGAAACTCAAGTGCACTCAATTCACTAGCAATTGGATCAACATCATTGGATCTCTTAAAAAGATTAGCAAGTGGATGAGGATCCATATCACTAGATTTTCAGCAAGCGAAGATGCAAGCATATTGAAGGCACATAGCACACAAGCAAAGGAAAGCAAGCGAAAAAAAGGGCGAACGAAAAGGGCAAACGAAGAAAAGGGCAAATATTTTTTTGTTTTTCGGAAGTGGGGGAGAGGAAAACGAGACGCAAAAAAGTAAATGCAAGAGATGAGTTTGCGACACTTACTTGGATGAGTTCTTGACTTGATCCTCCCAGGCAACGGCGCGAGAAATCCTTCTTCTACTTCTCAAAAAACAGCGCCAGAATTGACACGTTGATGGAGACTTCCTTGCGTTGGTTTCCCCTTGAAGAGGAAAGGGTGATGCAGCACAGGAGCAGTAAGTATTTCCCTCAGTTTGAGAACCAAGGTATCAATCCAGTAGGAGAATCTCGTCAAGTCCAGAGTACCTGCGCAAACACAAAAGAGCTTGCACCCAACGCTATGAAGGGGCTGTCAATCCCTTCAAGATTGATTGCAAAGTGAGATCTGAAGGCGGAAAGTGCAACGAAGTAAAATAGTAAGGCTGAAAATATGATGTGAAGTAGACCCGGGGGGCATAGTGTTCACTAGAGGCTTCTCTCAAAATAGCAAATAATACGGTGGGTGAACAAATTACTGTCGAGCAATTGATAGAACTGTGCAAAGTCATGACGATATCTAAGGCAATGATCATACATATAGGCATCACGTCCGAGACAAGTAGACCGATACTTTCTGCATCTACTAATATTACTGCACATGCATCTAGTGTATTGAGTTATCCAGCATGCATCTAGTGTATTGAGTTCATGACGAACAGAGTAACGCTTTAAGCAAGATGACATGATGTAGAGGGATAAACTCAAACCAATGATGAAACCCCCATCTTTTTACCCTTGATGGCAACAACACGATGCGTGCCTCGCTACCCCTTCTGTCAGTGGGTGAGGTCACCGCACGGTATGAACCCAAAACCAAGCACTTCTCCCGTTGAAAGAATCATAGATCAAGCTAGCCAAACAAAACCCACAACTCGAAGAGAATTACAAGGATATGAAATCATGCATATAAGAGATTAGAAACTCAAATAAGATTCATAGATAATCTGATCATAAATCCACAATTGATGGGATCTTGACAAACACACGGCAAAAGAAGATTACATCGGATAGATCTCCATGAAGATCATGGAGAACTTTGTATTGAAGATCCAAGAAAGAGAAGAAGCCACCTATCTACTAGCTATGGACCCGTAGGTCTATGGTGAACTACTCACGCATCATTGGAGAGGTCATGGTGTTTGTGAAGAAGACCTCCGTGTTCGAATCCCCCTCCGACAGGGCACCAGAACGTGCCCAGATGGGATCTTGCAGAGACAAAAGCTTGCGGCGGCGGAAAAGTATTTTCGTGGATCCCCTGATTTTTTCTAGGATTTTAGGGAATATATAGGCGAAAGACCTAGGGCAGAGGAGGCCCAGGGAGCCCACAAGCTTGGGAGGCGCTGGCCCCCTGGCCGGGGCTAGGGGGCTTGTGGGGTCCCCGGTGGCCCTGTGCCTTGGTTCTCAAGTCTCCCGATCGTCTTCTGTTTCGGATAAATCTTTTCGGAAGTTTTATTCCGTTTGGACTCCGTTTAAAATCCTCCTCTGAAGAGAGTCAAAAACACGGAAAAAACAGGAACTGGCACTTGGCACTGAGTTAATAAGTTAGTCCCAAAAAAGATATAAAAGGCATACAAAACATCCAAAGTTTGACAAGATAATAGCATGAAACCATCAAAAATTATAGATACGTTGGAGACGTATCACCGACCATGACAGAAGAAAGAGAAAGGACGAAGGTCGTCCCTTATGCATTAGTCGTAGGCTCTATAGTATGCCATGCTGTGTACCGCACCCGATGTGTGCCTTGCCATGAATCAGTCAAGGGTTACAGAAGTAATTCAAGAATGGATAACTGGACAATGATCAAAGTTATCCTCGGTAACCACTGGACTACGGAATATTTCTCAATTATGGAGCTGATAAAAGGGTTCGTCGTACATAGTTATGTCGATGCAAGCTTTGACACTAATATGGATAACTATGAGTAGTAAGCCAGATTCGTATAGTGGGGAGGCCTGTTAGAATTGTTCTAAATGGAGCATAGTAGGAACGTCTACAGTATGACAAAGAGATTTTTAAGGTACACACATATCTTAATGTGTGAGGCCCGTTGACTAAAACCTCTCTTACAAGCAAGATATGATCAAACCCCACAACTGTATGGGTGTCAGATTCATTACAATCACTTAGTGATGTGAACTAGATTATTGACTCTAGTGCAAGTGGGAGACTGTAGGAAATATGCCCTAGAGGCACTAATAAAATGGTTATTATTATATTTCCTTGTTCATGATAATTGTCTATTATTCATGCTATAATTGTATTAACCGGAAACAGTAATACATGTGTGAATATATAGATTAGAATGTGTCCCTAGTGAGCCTCTGGTTGGCTAGCTCGTTGATCAATAGATGATCATGGTTTCGTGATCATGGACATTAGATATCATTAATAACGGGGTCACATCATTAGGACAGTGATGTGATGGACAAGACCCAATCCTAAGCATATCACTAGATCGTGTTTGTTCGTCTGCTAAATCTTTTCTAATGTCAAGTATCGTTTCCTTAGACCATGAGATTGTGCAACTCACGGATATCGTAGGAGTGCTTTGGGTGTATCAAACGTCACAACGTAACTGGTTGATTATAAGGGTGCACTACAGGTATCTCCAAAAGTGTCTGTTGGGTTGGCACGAATCGAGACTGGGAGTTGTCACTCCAAATGACGGAGAGGTATCTCTGGGCCCACTTGGTAATCCATCATCCCATTGAGCTCAGTGTGACTAAGGAGCTAGTCACAGGATAATGTGTTACGGAACGAGTAAAGAGACTTGCTAGTAATGAGATTGAACAAGGTATGGGGATACCGATGATCGAATCTCGAGAAAGTTATATACCGGTAGAAAAAGGGAATTGCATACACGATTGATTGAATCCTTGACATCGTGGTTCATCCGATGAGATCATCGTGGAACATGTGGGAACCAACATGGATATCCAGACCCCGTTGTTGGTTATTGACCGGAGAGGTGTCTCGGTCATGTATGCATGCTTCCCGAACCCATAGGGTAAAGATTGATATATAAGAAGTCATGTTTTGGTCACACAAAAAGTTTCGGGCTCATTGGTATTGTACCGGGAGTGCCGCGAGGGTGCCGGAGGACCCTCGGGAGGGGTGGGATGACCAAAGGACTTCATGGGCTGTTAGAGGAGGTGGACCAACCCTTATTGGGTTGGCAAAGGCCTTCCCTAAAGGCCCATGCGGCTAGGGTTAAAGAGATAAGGAAAATGAGGATTTAAATGGAAGGGATCCACCTCCCATGTGGGAGTTGGACTCCTCCCTAGCTCGGCCGAACCTAACCTCCTTCGAGGAGGGGCCAAGGCTGCATTTATACTTGAGGTTTTGGCCCTTTTGAAACACAAAATTGATCTCTCCACGATGCAGCCATACTCCTCCTCCTCCTCCTCCTCCGTAACGCTTGGCGAAGCCCTGCCGGAGTACCACGTAGCTCCACCGACACCACGCCATCGTGCTGCCGGAGCTCTTCCTTAACATCTCCTCCCTCCTTGCTGGTTCAAGGAGTTGGAGAAGTCACCGGGCTGCACTATGTTGAACGCGGAGGTGCCGTTGTTCGGCACTTCAATCGGAATCCACCGCGATCTAAATTGCTCTGAGTACGACTCCATCAACCACGTTCATAGTAATGCTTCCGCTTAGCGATATTCAAAGGTATGAAGATGCTCTACCCCTTTTCTCATTGTTGGTTTCTCCATAGATAGATCCTTGCATGACGTAGGAAATTTTGAAATTACTACGTTCCCCAACAGTTACTGTGTTGTCAGGGTGCAGTAACTGCTTCGTCATACTCTCCTAGACCTCATCAGGAGGGTGTTGACACGTACCCAGGTGTTTCAAAACCTGGGCATTGCGCTGGCACGCGGTGGATGTGCTGGTGCAGCAGTTGTCGGTTGTGTCTAGCTCGGGGAGGTGCTTGCCGGACGAAAGGGGCATGCCGGGCCTGCACCTCGCGGGGCTACGTTTGTCCTCCCGGCAAGGAACGCTTGTCAGGGCCTTGTATATCCTTCCCGGCAAGGATGATTGCCAGGGTCTCGTGGTTTGTTCTTGGTGCAACTTGGGCTTGTCTCCCTCTGAATCCCACATCGTGCCTTGCTGCCGCGAGGTCTACCGGTGTCCGTGCACGAGTCTGGGGTACTGGAGACCCCAGTCTTCAGTGCACCGACAGGAGCCCCCGGGACTGGGCCATACAGCATGTGAGGTGCTGTTGGGCCAGGCCCAAAGCGGTGTGCGGGGCCCTGTGCCTGGAGAATCTTCAGGATCAAGCCATTGTAAATTTTCTTTCCCCACATCACGCATTGAACGTGCAAAGTGGGGAGTGTGCGGCGTGCAAATGGTGGCCGAGGTAGCCGCGTGCGCGCAGAGCCGTTGGTTGGGTAACCAAGGCCGACCCATGCCTCCCCATAAAAGGGGAACTGTGGTAGCATTAGCCCCTTATTCCGTGTTCCCTTCAATCTCAAAGTTGCCACCGTCTTCTTCCTCGAGAGAGAGCTCTCATCTTCCCCACTCTCTAAGTCGTTCCCTGGGCAGTTGCCGTCCCTACGGCCGCTATGCCACCGAAGGGAAACAAAGCCAAGAAGGGGAAAGCAGCCAACGTGGAGAAGGAATTAGCGAAGATGCGGTGGGAGCTCGCCTACTTCCCCTCGGGCGTTGACCCGTTCGCCTTGAAGGACTGCTACCAGTTCATGTGGGCAGCCACCACGACAGCGCATCCGGCCACCCGCATGACCCCGGGGGTGGTCGGCAGTGCCCCAGATAAGTATCCTTTCTTTGTTGATTACTTCTATTGTGGGATTTGCCCGCCCTTCTCTGAGTTCTTCATCGACTTCATGCATACATAGGGCTTCCACCTCCTGGATTTCATGCCGAATGCCGTGACATGCATGTCCATATTTGCGCATCTTTGTAAGAATTTTGTCAGCATCACCCCCAACACAGGCCTCTTTCGCCACTATTTCATCCCTCGCATTCAAGGAGGGGACACCCTTTCTGGCTCCATTACTTGGATTCCAAGGTCCAGGTGCAAGGAGGCCTACTTGGATGGGGCCCTTCACGAGAAATGGGAGGAATGATGGGGGAAGTGGTGCTGGATCCGGGAGGAGGGATATCTGCCCTTCTGCGAGCCCATGACTGTCAAGATAGAAGCCCGCGGCGATAACTGGAGCAATCTCGACCTGAACGACGGGAAGTTGACCATCGCCGTTAATAGGATATTGCGTCTTAGGGTCGCAGGATTGACAATGGACATAGTGGGCGCAAACTTTGTCTGCATGCGCATTGCCCCCCTCCAAAATAGGGGAGGGAGGCTGGCGTCGGCCTATTCAAACGTGGCGGACATCAAACGGCTGCGGACGGGGCTGAACAATAATCTCACGGTCATGCAGCATGCGTTCGTGTGCCAGAAGTTGTTCAAGTTTGACCCGATGCTCCAATTGCCGGCGTGCGTCATCCCCTTGTTCAACAACTCGGCCCTGAGCACGCTTACAACAATAATGCCGGAGGGCAATGCCCATGGCATGGTTGCGAATTGGATTGAGCTGTCGGAGGAGGATGTCTTATCCTTCTTCGACCGCTTGTCAGAGAAGCCCATCAGGGAGGGGATTGAGCTCGCTCACCCCGCTACCCCGGGACAGGTGGCGTACATCGCCAGCCGATTCGAGGAAAAGGACCTCGTTGAGGCAGCTGGGAAGGTCGATTTCTTCAACGAGAAGTCATGCAAGGAGCAGGTGCCACTGAAGGAAACGCCTGCCGGGGTCCCGGTGGTTCATCCTCGTGTGGCCCTTTGGCTGAGTGCGTGCCTGAAGACGGGGGAGGGGGAAGGGGATGTCTAGGATCCCTTAGTTCCTCGAAGGACTAGGCGGGTTCTCCGACATGCTGACTCCGGGCTACCAGTTCGGCAGGCCTCGGCCTCCGTCCCCGCCAAGCATTCCAGGGACGCGTCTTCTTTTGTGGGCGTCGAGGCGGTCGTGGACTTTGACTTCTCGACCTTCAGTTCGGAGGAGGAGGAAGAGTACGTACTCGACCCCTGATTCTTCCAAACCTCATATTTCACTATTCTTGTTCGTCTTGTTTTGACTTGTCTCCGCAAGGAGACGGAGACGCTGGCCCGAAGGATGGCGAAAAGAGCGAGGATGTCGGCCAGCGACAAGCCCTCAGCAAGCACCTCCGAGGCGCCGGAGATGGCTTCGATCACTCCAGAGCCCAGCCCTCGGCTGAGCCCCCAGCGTGGGTTCATTACCCACTTTCGTTTGACGAGTGTTGGAGACGTCATCTTCACTGCTAACATTACTTAGCGTGCAGGGGAGGACCGGCAACATGGAGAGTCACCAAAGACTGCGCCGCCTTGAGGCGAGCCCCCGGTTGGGACCAGCCCCACCAAGGATGTCTTAGTTGAGCCGGGAGTTGACGATCCTGCGCCGGCAGTCGATGTCGCCGGAGGGAGGGAAGCCACTCCACCTCGCTTGACGAGGGTAAGCGACCCACCAGGGAACGCATGCGCCTTTCTCTCTTTCTTAATTTTTTGTGTCTTCTTGAACTTCTATCCGGATCTGATTGTCTTCCTACTCATTCTGGGCTTCAGATCTCTCTCTTGTGGAAGAGGCGGATGTCGACTTTGTCAACTAAGAGCTTGCCCAGGACGCTGTAGCCGAGGCCGGCAAGGTTGTTGCCGGGGAGGCCGCTAAGGAGGCGCAGGAACGGGCCGCCCAGGGATCGACGGAAGAACCCATCGAGTGGCCCGAGGTGCGTGTCGACGACCCTTCCACTGCCGGGGTGGAGGATGCCATGCCGAGTGTGGGGTCCCCTCTTGCCGGCGGGGGAGTTGGCGATGACCAATCGTCCTTGTCCGAGGCCCCCTTCCCGAGCGAGTATCTCCATGCCGGCAAGGGGCTATTCATCACCTCGTTGGGGACGGCTCGCACCGGAGCGATCACGGAGGGGGAGATCTTTGACGCCGAAATCTCAACCGTCGCGGGGCTCAAGGTCGTGGGCACACCGGAGGCCAGCGGTGTAAAACTTAATGAGGAGAAGCTCTTCCTATCCATGAAGGACAATCTTAGCCAGCTCCAGGCTCTCTATCGCGCCCGGAGGGAGAAAGTGGACTCCCATGCGGCGATCGTCGAGGCGACGAGGAGGCGTTCCAAAAGCGTGTGGATGAGACGTATGCTTGGTTCACCTATGCCTGCCAGGGGCTGCAGGACGAGCACGCAAAGCTGAAGGCTGATCGGGAGGAGCTCCTCCTGAAATCTTATGATATCGGAAAGGAGCATGAAGCGACTCAGGGCCGCATTACCGCTGAAGAGGTTCGCCTCAACTCGCTCTACGTCAGCCTCGAAGCCCATGACAAGGAGATCGCCGACCGCAAAAGGCCGCTTGGCGACAGCATCCGTGCCAAAGATGAAGAGGTTCAGAAGCTCGTGGTGCAGCATACCAAGAAGCTGGTGGAGCAGCGCAAGAATGCCCTTGCCACCCAGGCTTCAGAATATGCCGACGAGATGAAAAAGGTGGTGGACAAAGTTGTTGCCGCCGAGGCGACCAGGGAGGATCTTGCCGGCAGGTGAAGGAGCTAGAAGAGAATCTTGAGAGCCTCGGCAAGGAGGCATCTGCGCTCAAAGCCGAGAGGGAGAAGATTCGCTCCAACTTGACGGAGACCCAGGCTGCCGTTTCTGACAGAACTACCCAGCTCTCCTCCGGCAACAACACCATCGCCACCCTGCAAGAGAAGTTGTCCTCCCTGGAGCAGGCCCTTAAGGACGGCAAGGCCCGAGAAGGGGTCCTGGCCAAAAATCTCCACGATGAAACCAGCCAGCTTGAGACCGCCACTACCGCCCATGTAGATTATGTGGACGACATGAATTTATGGACCGAGCGTCTCGTCGATGTGGCCGGGAGGGTGATTGCAATCTCTAGCGATGGCTAGACGAATGCTGATGACAACAAACCTTCCCCTGCAACGGCACCAGAAGAATGCTGCTAGCACTCCTCGGCAACGAAACTAGAAGAATGTTGTTGATGGCCCACCAGCGCGTGGGTTCGCAGCAGTTTTCGAGGGTAGAGTATTCGACCCAAATTTGTTGATTCGCCTATAGGAGGTGAGAGGATACTCTCAAGTATTAGCAGCTGAATATGTCAGATTCAACCACACCGGAAAGATTAGTATCTGCAAGCAAAGTATCAGTAGCAAAGTAGTATGATAACAATGGTGTCAGAAACGATCTATTGACGGCAGACTATTCCTAACGATTGTATCAATGGCGCCAAGTTGCCTCGTTGACGGAAATTCTCAGTTCCTGTCAACGATCAGCGAATCAAGATTGTAGCAGGTAGCAGCAGTGTAACGAGCAATAGCAGCGGCAAGGAACAGCAGTAGTGACAGCAGTAGCAAGTAGCAACAGCAGCAACCAACAGTAATAGCAACAGTAGCAGGAGAGCAAGACAAGTAACAGCAGTAGCAATAGTAGTAGCAGCAGCAGCAGAGCAAGACAAGTAACAGCAGTAGGACAAACTCGTAGGCAATTGGTCGGTCATTTGTTTGGATGATATTCATCATGCAAGAGCTATAACACGGAGAGATATGTGGCTAGCTCCCATTCGTCAATGTGATGTAGGCATGCATTCCGTGTATCATCATACGTGCTTAGGGAAAAAACTTGCATGGCATCTATTGTCCATCCCTCCCGTGGCAGCGGGGTCGAAAAGGAAACTCCAGGATATTAAGGTTCTCCTTTAAATAAAGAACTGGACCAACGCATTAGCACTTGGTGAACACATGAACTCCTCAAACTATGGTCATCACCGGGAGTGGTTCCGGTTATTGTCACTCCGGGGTTGCCGGATCATAACACATAGTAGGTAACTACAACTTGCAAGATTGGATCTAAAACACACATATATTGGTGACAACATAATAATTTCAGATCTGAAATCATGGCACTCGGGCACTAGTGAGAAGCATTAAGCATGACAAAGTAGTAGCAACATCAATCTCAGAACATAGTGGATACTAGGGATCAATCCCCATCAAAACTAACTCGATTACATGATAGATCTCATCCAACTCATCACCGCCCAGCGAGCCTACGAATAGATTACTCAAGAATGACGAAGAGCTTCATGGAATTGGAGAGGGAAGAAGGTTGATGATGACAATGGCGACGATTTCCCCTCTACGGAGCCCAAGACGGACTCCAGATCTGCCCTCCAGATGAAGAACAGGTGGTGGCGGCGCCTCCGCATCGAAAACGCGACGAAAGCTTCTCTCCTTTTATTTTTTCTTGGATGAAAGGGATCTTATAGAGCTGGAATTGGGGGCGGCAGAGCCGTGTGGGCCCCACAAGCCTGCCCATCGCCACCAGGGGGTGGCGGAGCCAGGGCTTGTGGCCCACTGGCCCACCCCCTGAGGTGGAACTTGGCACATATATTTTTCTTATTTTCCAAAACTGCTCCCCGTAAATTTTCTGGACATTTAGAGAACTTTGATTTCTGCACAAAAATAACACCAAGGCAATTCTGCTGAAAACAGCGTGAGTCCATGTTAGTTCCCTTCAAATCATGCAAATTAGAGTCCAAAACAAGGGCAAAAGAGTTTGGAAAAGTAGATACGATGGAGACGTATCAACTCCCCCAAGCTTAAAACCTTGCTTGTCCTCAAGCAACTCAGTTGACAAACTGAGAGAGAAAGAAAAACTTTGACAAACTCTGTTTGATCTTGTTGTTGCAACTATGTCTAACTCATAACCAGAATTTCAGCAAGATCACAAGTTAACCACATAAGCAAATGACACAAAGGTCTCACGGTAAACTAATATCAATGGCATAATCAGCTAACGAGCAAATAATAATGAGTTTCAAATACCAACACTTCAATCAAGACAAGCATGAAGCAATATGAACAGGTGGTATCTCGCTAGCTCTTTCTGAGACCGCAAAACATAAATGCAAAGGACTTTCAAAGATCAAGGGCTGACTAAACATTGTAATTCATAGCAACGAAGATCCAGTCATAGTCATACTCAATATCAATCAAAAGCAAAGCATAAAAATGACAGAGGTGCTCTCTAATTGGTGCTTATATAAGAGGAGGATGACTCGACAGGAAAATAAATAGACAGGCCCTTCGCAGAGGGAAGCATTGATTTGCAGAGGTGCCAGAGCTCAAGCTTTGAAAACAGAGATAATAATTTTGGGTGGCATACTTTCACTGTCAACGCAATGACCAAGAGTTCTCAATATCTTCCATGCTACTCATGCTATATGCAGTTCCCAAACAGAAAAGTAAAGTTTTAACTCCCCCACCACCAATCAATCACACTCCACGGCTAGCCGAATCCTCGGGTACTGTCCATACTAACATCAATCCAGGGGGAGTCTTGTTTTACAGTTATGTTTTCGATTTAAGCATGGAAATGGGCATTCCAATTATCGGCCCCTTTCTCGTGAATGACTGTGAATAAACACATGTCGAGGATAACACTCCTAGCATGGAAGATACCAATAGCCCTCTGTCACCACATGAGCGGTTCGGGCATGCAAAACAGATTATTTCTTGAAGGTTTAGAGAATGGCACATGCAAATTTACTTGGAACGGCAGGTAGATACCGCAAATAGGTAGGTATGGTGGACTCTCATGGAAAAACTTTTGGGTTTATGGAAGTGGATGCACAAGCAGTATTCTGCTTATTACAAGTGAAGGCTAGCAAAAGACTGGGAAGCGACCAACTAGAGAGCGACAACAGTCATCAAGATGCAATGAGTTTGACTAACATTAAATGCAAGCATGAACAGGATATAAATCACCATGAACACGAACATCATAGAGGCTATGTTGATTTTCTTTCAACTACATGCATGAACATGCGCCAAGTCAAGCCACTTGAAACATTCAAAGGAGAATACCATCCTATCATACTACATCATAGTCATCTCAAAATCTATGTTGGCATTCAAGACAAACCATTATAAGCTCTCAGCTAAATAAGCATGGCATTAGAAACTATGATCTCTAAGTTATCATTGCAATCATAGTTCTCTCACAACAAAGCTAAATCTGGGTCGACAAGCTAGTCATATTTACAAAAACAAAATAGATAGAGTTCATACCAGCTTTTCAGTCTCAGTCACTTCATCATATATCATCATTGTTGCCTTTCATTTGCACGATCGAACGATGTGAACAATAATAAGCACATTGGACTAAGCTGAATCTGCAGGCAAACACAAAGGAGAAGACAAAGTAATATGCCTCTTTGAAAGCTAAACAGGTAAGCATGCAAGAACCAATAAACATTGTAACCAATATCTTCTACCTTGACACAAAGAAAAAGAAAACTATTTACACGGGAAAGCTCCCAACAAGCAAAAGAAGAAAGAAAAATCTTTTTGGGTTTTCTCAAAAGGACACAAAACAAGAAAACAAGAAAACAAAAAGAAACTAGCATGGATAATACAGTGGCAAAGTGTAAACACCGGCTAACAAAGTGAAAGCATAAGCATTAATGTAAAGTCGGTGAGAACACGTACTCCCCCAAGCTTAGGTTTTGGCCTAGCTTGGTCTACTCCCAAGGTGGGAAATAACCAGCTCCAGGATACTCCGGACCAGACGGTGGATGCCACTGCTGTGTGAGCTCCTCTGGCTCCCACTGATAAACTGGCGTCTGGTACTCGACTTGCGGCTCGGGCACGAGCGCCTGTGGTTGGGCCAAGCCCCAATATGCGTAGATGTCCGCGGGCATAATAGTGTACCTGCCTTCATGAAGATCAAACAAAGAAGGAGGAGGCAAATTAATAGTCTCTCGAGTACCCTGACTAAACACCAGGTTATAAATCATCCGTCTACTAGCATCTCTATCCAGAAAATCATGGCGAACCATGCTGTCATAATCCAGATATCTCTCAGGGAGAAGCATCTCTCCTTCCTCTCCCAGTCTAATGGGTATCTCAAAGTATCTGGCAAGGTGGGTAACATAGATACCTCCATAGACAACACCTTTAGAACGGTTCAGGTTCAACCGTTGAGCTACTATAGCGCCCAGGCTATAAGTCTTATCGTTATAAAGGCCTTCGCGCAAAACCGCATGGTCTGGAGAACTAAGTGATCCAGCCTCCCCACGGCCAATCAAAATTTTCCCACAAATAATGAGAAGTACCGAAGCACAGGAAAATGTATGCAAGCAATTCTAGCGTGAGACACTCCTCTCTCCTCTCCAACAGCAATAGAACCAATGAAATCCTCCAAGTCCCGTGGACGAGGGTCACGGATATCCCCAACATAAGGTAATTTGCATACATTGCAAAAGTCCTGCACCGTCATGCACTGGGGGACATCGTATATCATGAACTCAACCTTGGGAGGATTCTTCCTCGGATAAAAGTTGGAGATTTGAATGAAAATATTGGTGAGGAGGACATATTGTGGGCACTTATCTTCAACAAACGCAGTAAGACCTCCATTCTCCACCAAGTAATAAAAGTCTTCATAAAGTCCGGCGGCGCGCAAAAGTTCATCACTTGGCCACTCGCACGCTCAAACTTCTGTGACTCGAGGGACTACGTACTTGGGGTGGTTTTTCTCATCCTCCTTGGGGTTACGGCTTGCAGAGCCTCTCAAGAACCTCCTCATCTTTCCCTTTTCTAGCTCTGAAAAATTCTGAAATTTTTAGAGACTTAGAAAGAAAAGTGAATAAGGATTAACCCAACTTGTAGCAATTACTCCTACTAGTACCTAGAGACCGTATCACACGCTAAAACTACTTGGGACCAGCTAAAATCAACATTTCTAGCGCAAGAACAGGGTCACCAAGGTAGCAGGAATACGCGAAGGATAAATCACTACAGCAAAAACTAATTCGACCAATGGAGGAGTCACTTACCAAGGAGTAATTTCCCCAAAACAGTTCGGAGAATGACGCTTTGAGCAAGGAGATCAAAAATCACAGCCAAATGAGCAAGAACACGGGTTTGGGCTGCGAAACAATTATTTCTGGAGGTGGAAGAAGAGGCCGAGAGATGGAATGAGTGGATGAGGTGCATGTGGGCCCCACAAGCTTGCACCCCGCCACCAGGGGGTAGGTGGCAGTGGCAGGGCTTGTGGCCCACTGGTCTGGCCCCCAGGCCAGCTCTCACGCCCAAAAAATTTCAAAAATTCCAGAAAAAATGATACTAAATTTTCAGGACCATCGGAGAACTTTTATTTTCGAGGTATTTTTCTTCGGGACGCTAAAATAGAAAACAGGAAAAACTAAACTAATTCTATCATTTTTCTTCTAAGCAATAGAAAATAAAATCTCAAAACAGAGGTATGTGACTCTTCGATTCATCCGTTTCATGGTCATCGAAAGAAATCCGTCAATGGGATTGATCAAGTACTTATGACAAAACCTTCTCGAATCGCAGGAGAGAATGAAGAATTTTCGAATAGCTAATAAGTCACCTCAATGGGGATATGTATCTCCCTAACAAGCAAATCATACTTCATCTTGACACGAGGAATAGGGCATTCAAAGCTCCCAATGAGAATCGATGAAGTCTTTTCGATAGCATTGATGCAATGTCCTGGATATCGTTTTCTCGGAAAGTGCACTGTGTGCTCATTACCGTTGACATGGAAAGTGAGTTTGCCTTTGTTGCAATCTATAACAGCCCCTGCAGTGTTTCAACAGGGTCTGCCGAGGATGATAGCCATGGCATCATCCTCGGGAATATCCAAGATAACAAAGTCTGTTAAGATAGTGGTATTAGCAACCACAACACGCACATCCTCGCAAACGCCGATAGGGAAAGCAGTTGATTTGTCGAACATTTGCAGAGAAATTTCAGTGGGTGTCAACTTATCCAACTCAAGTCTACGATAAAGAGAGAGTGGCATAACACTAACACCGGCCCCAACGTCACATAAGGCAGTTCTTAAGTAGTTTCCTTTGATGGAGCAAGGTATAGTGGGCACTTCGGGATCACCAAGTTTCTTATGAGTTCCACCTTTGAAAGTATAATTTGCAAGCATGGTGGAGATCTCAAGGTCTGCTATCTTCCATTTATTTGTCACGATATCTTTCACGTACTTGGCATATGGAGACATCTTGAGCATATCAGTTAACCGCATCTGCAGAAAGACGGGTCTTATCATCTCAACGAAACGCTCAAAATCCTCATCATCCTTTTTCTTGGATGGCTTAGGAGGGAAGGGCATAGGTCTCTGAACCCATGGCTCTCTTTCTTTACCATGCTTCCTAGCAGTGATGTCATTCTTGTCGTATCTCTTAGGTTGTGGATTATCAGGATTAACCGTAGGTTCAATCTCCACATCCTCATCATTGCTAGGTTGAGCATTATTATGAACATCGATGTCCACGTTGTCAAGGTTTATGTTCATCACCTGATTGTGTTTCTGCATCAGACATAGAAATATCATTAGGTTCTTCAGGTGTGACAATATTTGGTGAACTGGCGTGCAGGTTTATACCATCCTTCTTATTCTCCTTAGGATTATTGGGTGTATCAGCATTGATTCCTTGAGAATCTTGATCAATTCTCTTAGGATGACCTTTAGGATACAAAGGTTCCTGAGTCATTTTTCCTCCTCTAGTAATGGCACTGACAGAGTTGTCATTTAATTCATTGAGCAGGTCATTCTGAGCTTTAAGTACTTGTTCTACCTAATTAGTAATCATAGAGGCATGTTTACTCAGAAGCTTCGGATCATTGACATTTCTGTCTACACAAGCAATTAAATGGCTAAGCATACGAGTACTTTGTTCCAAATGTCTGCTAACATAATCATTGAAACTCTATTGTTTGGCAACAAAGTTGTCAAATTCATCAAAGCATAGCCTACCACGTTTATCAAAAGGAATATCACTCTATCAAACCTACGCGGAGAGTCTCAGCTTGTTCTACAGTTTGTTCCCTAAAAACAAAACCGGCACAACTATCTAGGTGGTCTCTAGAGGCATCGGTAAGTCTGTTATAGAGGATATCAAGTATCTCGTTCTTCTTAAGAGGGTGATCAGACAAAGCATTCTGTAACTGGACGAGCCTCCCCCAAGCTTGTGGAAGACTCTCTTCTTGGAGTTGAGCGAAGTTGTATATTTCCTGCAAGGCAGCTTGCTTCTTATGGGCAGGGAAATATTTTTCACATAAGTAATAGACCATCACCTGGGGACTACGCACACATCCAGGAGCAAGAGAGGTGAACCAGACTTCAGCGTCATCATTTAGAGAGAAAGGAAACAACTTAAGGACATAGTAGTGGCGGATCTTCTCCTCATTAGTGAAAAGGTTGGCTATTTCGGATAGTTTGGCAAGATGGGCTATGACCATCTCAGACTCATAACCATGAAAAGGATCAGATTCGACTAGAGAGATTATCTCAGGGTCGACAGAGAATTCATAATTCTTATCGGTGACAAAGATAGGCGAAGTGGCAAACTTTGGGTCATTTTTCATCCTAGCTTCCCGAGATTTTTCCTTCCACTTGAGAAGTAATTTCTCAGCGTCATAGGCATCCTTACACGCAAGAAAATCCTCATCTATCTCTCCCTCCATAACGTAACCCTCAGGTATATCAGGCACTTCATATCTAGGAGAGCTAGATCTAACAGGAGCAAAAGCAGGTTCTATCTCAATAGTATCTGCAGTTTCATAAGCATCACGAGCATTGGCAGTAACTCTAGCAATATGAGCATCAAGGAACACTCCGAGTGGAATATCAGGAAAACGAGTATCTCTAGCAGTATCAAGCATAGCATCATCAGGCAAAATAGCACCTCTAGCATCATCAGGCAAAGCAGTATCAAGCATAGCATCTCTAGCAGTATCAGGCATAGTATCAAGCATAGTATCATCAGGCATAGTATCAAGCATTGCATCTCTAGCAGTAGTATCACAAGCATCATCAAGCATAGCGCGACATATCAAGATTTCTAGCAGGAGGTGATGTCGCAAACTTACTCATAACTGAAGGTGAATCAAGTGCAGAGCTAGATGGCAATTCCTTACCTCCCCTCGTAGTTGAGGGCAAGACTTTGGTCTTCGGATCCTTCAGATTCTTCATAGTGATCAGCATATATAAATCCCAAGTAACTCAGAGAATATAGCAATACCTCCCCTGCAACGACACCAGAAAAATGCTGATTGAAACTCTGGCGATGGCTAGACGAATGCTGATGACAACAAACCTTCCCCTGCAACGGCACCAGAAGAATGCTGCTAGCACTCGTCCGCAACGAAACTAGAATAATGTTGTTGATGGCCCACCAGCGCATGGGTTCGCAGCAGTTTTCGAGGGTAGAGTATTCGACCCAAATTTGTTGATTCGCCTATAGGAGGTGAGAGGATACTCTCAAGTATTAGAAGCTGAATATGTCAGATTCAACCACACCTGAAAGATTAGTATCGGCAAGAAAAATATCAGTAGCAAAGTAGTATGATAACAACGGTGTCAGAAACGATCTGTTGAAGGCAGACTATTCCTAGCGATTGTATCAATGGCACCAAGTTGCCTCGTTGACGGAAATTGTCAGTTCCCGTAAACGACCAGCTAATCAAGATTGTAGCAGGTAGTAGCAGTGTAACGAGCAATAGGAGCGGCAAGGAACAGCAGTAGTGACAGCAGTAGCAAGTAGCAACAGTAGCAAGCGACAGTAATAGCAACACTAGCAGCAGAGCAAGACAAGTAACAGCAGTAGCAACAGTAGCAGCAGAGCAAGACAAGTAACAGTAGTAGGACAAACTCGTAGGCAATGGGTCGGTGATTTGTTTGGATAATATTCATCATGCAAGAGCTATAACACGAAGAGATATGTGGCTAGCTCTCGTTCGTCAATGTGATGTAGGCATGCATTCCGTGTGACGTCATACGTGCTTAGGGAAAAGAACTTGCATGACATCTATTGTCCATCCCTCCCGTGGCAGAGGGATCCAAAAGGAAACTACGGGTTATTAAGGTTCTCCTTTTAATAGAGAACCGGACCAAAGCATTAGCACTTGGTGAACACATGAACTCCTCAAACTATGGTCATCACCGGGAGTGGTTCCGGTTATTGTCACTCCGGGGTTGCCGGATCATAACATATAGTAGGTAACTACAACTTGCAAGATTGGATCTAAAACACACATATATTGGTGACAACATAATAATTTCAGATCTGAAATCATGGCACTCGGGCCCTAGTGACAAGCATTAACCATGGCAAAGTAGTAGCAACATCAATCTCAGAACATAGTGAATACTAGGGATCAATCCCCATCAAAACTAACTCGATTACATGATAGATCTCATCCTACTCATCACCGCCCAGCGAGCCTACGAATAGATTACTCACGAACGACGAAGAGCTTCATGTAATTGGAGAGGGAAGAAGGTTGATGATGACGATGGCGATGATTTCCCCTCTCCGGAGCCCAAGACGGACTCCAGATCTGCCCTCCAGATGAAGAACAGGTGGTGGCGGCGCCTTAGTATCGAAAACGCGACGAAAACTTCTCTCCTTTTATTTTTTCTGGGATGAAAGGGATCTTATAGAGCTGGAATTGGGGGCGGCAGAGCCGTGTGAGCCCCAGAAGCCTGCCCACCACCACTAGGGGGTGGTGGAGGAGCCAGGGCTTGTGGCCCACTAGCCCAGCCCCTCAGGTGGAACTTGGCGCAGATATTTTTCTTATTTTCCAAAACTGCTCGCCGTAAATTTTCGGGACCTTTAGAGAACTTTGATTTCTGCACAAAAATAACACCAAGGCAATTCTGCCGAAAACAGCGTCAGTCCAGGTTAGTTCCATTCAAATCATGCAAATTAGAGTCCAAAAGAAGGGCAAAAGAGTTTGGAAAAGTAGATACGATGGAGATGTATCAGAGGGTTGCCGCATAGATGTCTTCCATGGGTCTTCACAGCTTCGGTTACCCTTTGGAGCCAGCGTGTCCCAGAGCGCCCGACTGACCCAGTTCTTTGAAGGCGTGGTGGACGCCTTAAAGCAGCGCCAAGCCAATGATACAACACATCTAGCTAGTGAGTCTCGCAAGCTGTGCCAAGGTGTTCTCCTCAAGGTGCTCACCAAGCTGGCGTACAGGAACCCCGACATGGACCTCACTCTCGGACGCTTGCCGAAGTACGTGGACCACAAAGCGCTCGAGGAGCTCATCATGCCCATCATCGACAAGGTGGACCAGGTCAAGAGGGTGCAAGGCCGGCGCCGGGACTGACCGCTCCATGTATCCCTGTTGCTGCAACTTCAAGCTATAGACAGTTTTATCTTAAGTATGCTTACTAGCATTGTAATATACTTGATATCTTTCCTGTATGAGTGTTATCCCCTCTTGGTCACTCTTTCTTGTATGGTATACCCTTATGGCTTGCCGGGAGTTTATCGGCGCCGTTAGCCTTGCCGTTAGTGCCACAAGGAGCGGGCTCTGGGCCGCTTGCCGGAGTCGTTACTGCCGGCAAGGTGCCCTGCCGTCCATGGGACCTCCTCCTAAACTATCGAGCACGCCCTTTCTCAAAGGAAGAGGTCCACCAGGCGCCGCCCAAGTTGCCGAGCACGCTTGAAAACAGTGTTTAGGATACTCGCGACTAGGTTCCCTCGTGCACGGGTTTTCCATACAAAAATTTAAGACGCCTCATGGGAATAATACCTCAACTTGAGAGCTTACTTAGAGTTTTTGCCACTTATCTCTAGGGCGCGACCCTCCTTTCCGTCTCGAGTAGACCATCCTTGTCCTGCCGTGAGTGCCCCCGCTATCTTCCCCCCTGTGAACTTGTGCGTAGGGAATCTCCTGTTCTTTGAGAAAAAGAAAGAAGAGAAAATAGACATAGGGACCTTGGCGATTCGTTAGTTCAGGCGCTACATGGAATCTTAGATTATGCATGTATATGATCTAACATGGAAAATCTAAATGATGATGGGGAACGATAAACTTTATTTAACTGCGCATAGGGTCTTCGCCTCGCTTTGTACAAAGGATTACATGCCTTGCCAGCAAGACTTGCACAAAAGGTGGTTACCGGTAGACCCGGCAACCTTTGCCTACGGGTAGAACTTGCGAAGATGTCCTATGTTCCAGGAATTGCTCACCGGAATGCCATCCTAGATCTCCAGGCGGACTGCGCCAGGCCTGGTGACTCGTACTACCCGATATGGGCCTTCCCACTTCGGCGTCAACTTGTTTGAATTCTTGGCCGACTAAACATGCCGAAGTACAAGGTGTCCTTCCTCCAGACTTCTGGCTCGTACCTTGCGGTTGTGATAGAGGCGCAATGCTTGATGATAGCGAGTGGCTCGCACAGCTGCCTGAAGACGTCTTTCCTCGAGAAGCATGGCGTCGTCCTGGCGTAGTTGCTCTTGCTCAAACTCATCATAAGCGAGCACCCGAGGTGACCCGTAAATGATTTTTGTGGGAAGAACTGCCTCTGCCCCATAGACTAGGGAGAAGGGTGTCTGGCTAGTAGCTCGATTTGGCGTCGTTCTGATCGACCAAAGAACCGCCGGTAGCTCATCAAGCCAGTGCCTTCCATACTTGCGCATCTTGTCAAAAGTTCTTGTTTTGAGCCCCCGCAGCACTTCAGCATTGGCTCTCTCAGCTTGTCCATTGCTCCTCGGGTGGGCAACAGAAGCGAAGTGTATTCTACTTCCAAGATCTTTGGCGTATTGCATGAAGGTGCGACTCGTGAACTGGGTGCCGTTGTCCGTGATGATCCTGTTTGGTTAACCAAAGCGGCAGACTATTCCCTTGAAGAACTTGAAGGCTGATTGCGCTATCACCTTTCTCACTGGCTCCACCTCCGGCCACTTTGTGAACTTGTCAATTGCCACGTACAAGTACTCGAAGCCCCCGGCGGCGCGGGGTAAGGGTCCGAGGATATCAAGCCCCCATACCGAGAATGGACAGGAGAGAGGGATTGTTTGGAGAGCTTGGGCTGGTTGATGATCTTCTTTGAATGGAACTGGCATGCTTCACACTTGGTTACTAATGCCGTTGCATCCTGGAGGGTTGTGGGCCAAAAGAAACCCTCCCGGAATGCTTTGCCAAAAAGGGCTCTTGACCCTATGTGGGAGCCACATATTCCTCCGTGTATCTCTACCAACAGCCCCAGTCTTTCCTCCTGGGGGATGCATTTCAGTTTTACACCGTCCAGTCACCTTCTGTAAATAGTGTCGTCTATGAACTGGTACATGCTGAACTGGTGGGCTACTCTTGTTGCCTCTTCCTGCTCCTTGGGAAGGTCCCTAGTTTGGAGGTACTCGACGATGTGTTGCGCTCGTGCCGGAGCGCGAGGCTCGACGGCAAGGACTAAAGGCATGTCTTCTGCCAGGGTGGTATCCCCCCGGTAGGCTTGGCGTCACCCCGGGCAACTTACTTGCCAGCAAGATCCTTGTCGGTAGCCCCCGGCATGTCTGCAGGAAAGTACTGGCCGAATTTTAGCTTTCTTCTCTTTTCTCGCTTGGCCGATGGCGTTACAAAGGGTTGAGTGAGTCGTAGCACAAAGGCCCCTGGTTCCACAGGTAACTTAAGGGGTGCAAATTTTGACAGGTCATCAGCGACGGTGTTTTCGGCATGGGGGATGTGCTCTGTCGACCGTCGAAGCGCTCTTCCAACTTCCTCACTTCCTCCACGTAAGCTTCCATCAGCGTGCTTTGATAGTCCTTGTTGACTTGCCGGACGAATAGTTGTGAGTCGCCTCTGACGATAAGCTTCCTGATTCCGAGGTCTGCCGCGATTCTAAGACCGGCAAGCTGCCCTTCGTATTCAGATGTGTTGTTGGTTGATATCTCCCAGGGAAAATACATTTGTATCATGTACTTGAGTTGTTCTCCAGTGGGTGCGACAAGCAGTACGCCGGTCCTAGAACCTTGAAGTGAGAATGCCCCATCAAATTACATGATCCACTCTCGATTCGTTTCCTTGTCGGGGAGGGTTGTTTCTTGGATTTCTTCGTCTGGCGTTGCAGTCCATTCGGCAATGAATTCTGCTAATGCTCTACTCTGGATGGTTGATGTGATTTGGAACTTGAGACCAAAGCTAGATAGCTCCAAAGCCAACTCCATGATCCTGCCGGTTGCATCGGGGTTCCGCAAAACCCTTCGCAGTGGAAAGCGGGTGACGATGGTAATCTCATGTGCTTGGAAGTAGTGGCGCAGCTTTCTTGAGGACATGAGGAGGCCAAAGAACAAGTTTTGCACACTAGAGTATCTCGACATGGCCCCTTGCAAGAGGGAGCTGATGAAATAGACTGGGCACTTCACCATTTTCTTCTTCTGCACTGGCTCGCCCAGTGCCGGGGGCCTCGCTTTGTCACCCCCATGCTCTATCGGGGGCCCTTAGTTGTTGGTTGCCGCCACCTGTGTGCTTGACGGCGTCGCCACTACCGGAGTGCCTCCGACGTCTTCCCTCTGCGCCACTAAAGCGGCGTACCCACTTGGTTGGTTGCGGCTAGATACAGGAGCAGTGGTTCCTGTGGCCTAGGCGCTACCAGGGTCCACGTAGAGGAAAGGTATTTCTTCAAGTCTTGCAGCACCGCTTCTGCTTCGGGGGTCCACTCCATGGTTGTAACACCCCGAAAATCGGTTATCGATTTCTGTGTTGTTATGCCTTTCTAGCTTTTCTCTCCCGGATTTTTCCTCTGGAATTTGGCAAATGACCAGGTGAACCTAGTCTATCCCCAACCTTTCCATGCTTTTCCCATGTCCTTGTGCCAGGTTTTCCCTGCTGAGAAAACCCCGAAACCCCTTTCGAAACCCTAGCTCCGAAGTATTGGAACTGGGAATCGTGTCTTTTTGTTTTCAAAGGAGCCATCATTTCCTTGCTCTGTTGATCCTCCAAGTCTTCCCAGAGATCCTCATTACCTCATAGACCCCAGATGTGCAAAAATATTGCAAAGTCATATGCAATATTTCTCCCCTAGAATTAATTCCTGCTTCTGCTTGTCTGAGGAATTAAATCTTGGAAAATATCTATTCATCTCCAATGCTCATGAAATCTTGCAGAGATTTCTTTGTGATCCTATGAAGCTCTCATGAAATATTGTCTATCATAGAATAAAGGAAAATTGCATTTTTCCTATTTTATGCCAATATAGCATTTTGGGGCCTTTTCAAAGGAACTACCATTTTGGTAGCTAGGAACCCAAATAATTTGTGGAGCTTCTCATATCCATATAATCCTCATTTCCATCAAAAGATCAAGTTCCCCAATTCTAGAATTGAGCACAATTACCCTTTGCAAATTCTGTCTAGATCATCTGTTTGCAAAGCAAGTGCTTCCCCTTGAGTTTAAATTTTGCAGAGTGGTTCATCATGTTAAATCATCTTTGTCCACCAAAATTTAGCCCATTTCATCATTTCATTCTTCCCCAGCAAATTATTTAAGATCTTGTCCAGAAAGAAGCATTGTGAAAGAAGTACCATTTGCATTTGTGCAAATGGTATGAATTTTTGCCAGTGCCTTCATATGCCTAATTCATGAGTCTCCTCCAAACTTCAGCCATTTCCATTTAGAAAATTGACCCCAGCAACAACTTCTTCATTCCTGGTCAGTATGCCAAGTTGCAAAGGAAGTGCCCCATAGACTTATTGGATTGAGCTGCATTTTGGCCAGTATAGTGACCTTAGTGAGTGGTCAACCTCAGCCAAGTATCATGCCAAGAGCTGCACTGTGGTGGTGACACCACAGCACAAACACCTTGTTGTTGGAAACTATTTGACCTTGGTGTGGTCACCTCAGTGCTCCCGAGTGGTGTGTGATGTCTCATGTCACCTTAGAACTGTATGTAGATAAGCTTTGACAAGGCGTGACAGCTTGAGGGGCAAGGCAAGGCCATGGCCACGTGGTGACCATGGGCAGATCATGCCAAAACAGAGCTCTGTGCATTCGAGTTTATTTGAGCTTGATCACAGTGGGTTATAGCTTGTCTTGAGGTGTTGGCAAGATTCCCCCTGCTCTCCCGCACACTCTAGAGCTCTCTCCCCCTCGATTCCTTGCCAAGGAAGCCGCTGCCATGGTCCCGAAGCTTCGGCCACCTCCGCGAAACTTCCTTCCGAGGGTATTTAGGCGTGTCCCAAGTCCCTCCTGTCGAGGAGCAAGTCCCAGCAAGCCCCAAACCCTCTACCTAGACCCTGGAGTCCTCCTCGTTCTCTATTGCTGACACGGTCATCCTCGGCCGCCGCTTAAATTGGGACGAGCCGGAGCTCCTCTTGCCACCCTGCCTCCACCAGGAGCTTCCCTAGGTTTTGGGAAGCCTCCCTGCGCCTTCGCCCTCTCCTCCGGCGGCCTCTGGCCATGGGGCCCCGGAGCCCTCAAGCGCCCTCTGCCGTGACCAAGGCCTCGCCAGGCCCGGTGCTCCTTGGTGACAGCCTCCAGCCCAGAGGGAGGCGACACTCCCTTCTGATGCGGCCGGTGGCCTGGGCTTCACCAGGGAGGGCCCGGGGTGCCCGGGCAAGCGTCAGCGCCACGCGTCGTTCCCCTGGATCGCGGGGGCGCTAGGTAGACGATGGCCAGGTGAGAGGAGGGAGAGAGAGTGGGGCGGGCCCGCGCGCGTAAGTGGAGGCGTAAATGGTGAAATGCGCTGTCGATTTACCGAAAACGTATTTCCCCAAAAATTCGCTTTTCTATTTTAGCCCTGCCGGTCGAGCTGGTTAGTTGGTGGACGTTCACCCGTTAAGAGCTATAGTGAACACTATTATGTCCACTATTCAACTTAACGAATGAACGGCCATAACTTTGCGACCGTAACTCCGATTGAGGTAAACCAACGTCCACGTCTTCGTATGGTCAAGCCCACTTTGATAGTGTTATTTTCATTAGATGTTTGTGCAGTAGAAATGACCATTTTTCCCTTGCCTTTGTTTGAGCCTTCCGAGAGGGAAACCCTCTCAGGCAAAGCTTTCCGGTGTGTTATTGTGCTTCTTCCCGGAGTATACGTCGACCCCCTGATACGTCTCCAACGTATCTATATTTTTTGATGGTTTCATGCTATTATCTTGTCAAACTTTGGATGTTTTGTATACCTTTTATATCTTTTTTGGGACTAACTTATTAACTCGGTACCAAGTGCCAGTTCCTATTTTTTTCGTGTTTCTGACCCTTTTAGAGGAGAATTTTAAACAGAGTCCAAACAGAATAAAATCTGCGGAATGATTTTTTCCATAACAGAAGACACATGGGAGACTTGAGAACCAAGGAAGGGGACCTCGAAGGAGGTCACAAGCCCACCAGGCCCGGCCTAGGGGGTCGGGCCTAGCATGCTTGTGAGCTCCCCGTGGCTCCCCTTCCATAGGCCTTCCGCCTATATATTCTCTAAAATCCCAGAAAAAAATAAGGAGATCATCGAAAGTACTTTTCCGCCGCCGCAAGCTTCTCTCTCCGCAAGATCCCATGTGGCGCACGTTCTGGTGCCCTGCCGGAGGGGAGATTCGGATACAGAGGGCTTCTTCATCAACACCATGACCTCTCCGATGATGCTTGAGTAGTTCACCATAGACCTACGGGTCCATAGCTAGTAGTTAGATGGCTTCTTCCCTCTCTCTTGGATCTTTAATACAAAGTTCTACATGATCTTCATGGAGATCTATCCGATGTAATCTTCTTTTGCGGTGTGTTTGTCGAGATCCGATGAATTGTGGATTTATGATCAGATTATCTATGAATCTTATTTGAGTTTCTTCTGATCTCTCTTATGCATGATTTCATATCCTTGTAATTCTCTTCGAGTGGTGGGTTTTGTTTTGCCAACTTGATCTATGATTCTTGCAATGGGAGAAGTGCCTGGTTTTGGGTTCATACCATGCGGTGACCTCACCCAGTGACAGAAGGGGTAGTGAGGCACACGCATCGTGTTGTTGCCATCAAGGGTAAAAAGATGGGGTTTTCATCATTGATTTGAGATTATCCCTCTACATCATGTCATCTTGCTTAAGGCGTTACTCTGTTTGTCATGAACTCAATACACTATATGCATGCTGGATAGCGGTCGATGTGTGGAGTAATAGTATAGATGCAGAAAGTATCGGTCTATTGTCTCATACGTGATGCCTATATGTATGATCATTGCCTTAGATATCGTCATGACTTTGTGCGGTTCTATCAATTGCTCGACAGTAATTTGTTCACCCACCGTAATACTTGCTATTTTGAGAGACGCCTCTAGTGAATACTATGGCCCCCGGGTCTACTCCACACTATATTTTTAGTCTTACTCTTTTTCTTCGTTGCACTTTCCGCCTTCAGATCTCACTTTGCAATCAATCTTGAAGGGATTGACAACCCCTTTAAAGCGTTGGCTGCAAGCTCTTTGTGTTTATGTAGGTACTCTGGACTTGACGAGATTCTCCTACTGGATTGATACCTTGGTTCTCAAACTGAGGGAAATACTTACTGCTCATGTGCAACATCGCCCTTTCCTCTTCAAGGGAAAAACCAACGCAAGCTGAAGGGGTGACAGAAAGGTTTCTGTCGCTGTTGCAGAAGGATTTCTGGCGCCGTTGCTGGGGAGGATCAAGTCAAGAACTCATCCAAGTAAGTGTCTCAAACTCATCTCTTGCATTTACTTTTTTGCCTCTCGTTTTCCTCTCCCCCACTTCTGAAAAACAAAAATTTACAAAAACATTTGCCTTTTTCGTTTGCCTTTTCTCTCGCTTGCTCTTTGTTCGCATGTGTGCTTTCTTACTTGCTGAAGTCACCATGACTAAAAACACCAAACTTTGTGACTTCTCGAATACTAATAATAATGATTTTATTAGTACTCCGATTGCTCCTGCCACTAGTGCGGAGTCATACGAAATCAATACCGCTTTGCTGAATCTTGACATGAAAGAACAATTTTCCGGCCTTCCTAGTGAAGATGTCGCATCCCATCTTAATACCTTCATTGAGCTTTGCAATATGAAAAAGAAGAAAGATGTGGCTAATGATGTGATTAAATTGAAGCTTTTTTCCTTTCTCGTTGCGAGATCGAGCAAAAACTTGGTTTTCGTCTTTGCCCAAAAATAGTATCGATTCTTGGGATAAGTGCAAAGATGCTCATATATCCATGTATTTTCCGACGGCTAAGATTATCTCTCTGCGTAATGATATCATGAATTTTAAGCAACTTGATCTTGAACATGATGCAGAATCTTGGGAGAGAATGAAATTGATGATTAGAAATTGTCCCACTCATGGCTTGAGTATTTGGATGATTATACAAATCTTCTACGCTGGCTTGAAATTCACTTCTAGAAATATCTTGGACTCCACCTCAGGTGGAACGTTCATGGAAATCACGTTAGGAGAAGCCACAAAACTCCTAGACAATATCATGACAAACTACTCTCAGTGGCACACTGAAAGGTCACCTACTAGTAAGAAGGTACACGCAATAGAAGAAATTAACTCATTGAGTGATAAGATGGATGAGTTAATGAATTTGGTTGCTAGTAGAATTGCTCCTTTAGATCCTAATGATATGCCCTTGTCCTCCTTGATTGAGAGTAGCAACGCTAGCTTGGACGTTAATTTTTTTGGTAGGAATAATTTTCGCAACAACAATGCTTTTAGAGGAAACTATGTTCCTAGGCCTTTTCCTAGTAACTCCTCTAATAACTTTGGCAACTCCTACAACAACACTCATGGAAATTACAATAGATTACCCTCTGATCTAGAGAGTAATATCAAAGAGTTTATCAACTCGCAAAAAAATTACAATGCGTCCATAGAAGAGAAACTACTCAAAATTGATGATTTGGCTAAGAGCGTTGATAGAATGTCCAGTGATATTGATGCTTTGAAAGTTAGATGTGCTCCTCCCAAGATCAATATGGATGAAACTTTAAAAGCTATGCGTGTTTCCATGAGTGAGAGCAAAGAAAGAACCACCCAAATTCATGCTAGACATGAATGGCTTAAAAAGGCGTGTTCTCGTGATAAGCATCACGAAGATCTTAAAGTGCTTCGTCTGACTCCCATTGAATCCTTGTTTTCTTGTGTGAAACCTAATGATGATGGGGCTGGATATGAATCCACTTTGGTTGAAAAACGCCCCAATGATTCGGAGTCCATCTATCTTGATGCTAAAAGCATTGAAAGTAGAGTAGAAGATATTAAAACTTTGAGTAGTAATGAAATTACTACTTTGGATTTCAACAAATTCAATTATTATAGTTTCTCCTTGATTGAATGCATTTCCTTGATGCAATGCATGCTAAACTCTCCTCGCGCTTATAGCCAAAACAAGGCCTTTATCGATCATATCGTCGAAGCTATGATAAAATCTCTTGAAGAGAAACTTGAATTGGAAGTCTCTATCCCTAGAAAACTTCATGATGAGTGGGAACCTACTATCAAAATCAAAATAAAAAACTATGAATGCAATTCTTTCTGTGATTTGGGTGCTAGTGTTTCCGCGATTCCAAAGTCTTTATGTGATGTTCTGGGTTTTAATGAGCTTCAAGAGTGGTCTCTTAATTTGCATCTTGCGGATTCTACTGTCAAGAAACCCATGGGAAGGATCAATGATGTTCTTATTATTGCAAATAGGAACTATGTACCCATGGATTTCATTGTGCTTGACATTGATTGCAATCCTACATGCCCTATTATTCTTGGTAGACCTTTCCTAAGGACTATCGGTGCTATCATCGATATGAAGGAAGGGAATATTAGATTTTAATTTCCTTTAAAGAAGGGCATGGAACACTTCCCTAGAAAGAAAATAAGATTGCCTTATGAATCCATGATGAGGGCTACTTATGGTTTGAGTAGCAAAGACGACGATACGTGATTCTATCGCCTTATGTTTAGCTAAGGGCGTTAAACAATAGCGCTTGTTGGGAGGCAACCCAATGAACTTATTTCTTTTTCTTTCCGTTTTGTTGCGTCCACACCATCATAATTCTGTTATGATTGTGTTTTTTGTGTTTCTTTTTGTGTTTGAGCTAAGCAAAACCTTTATGACTAGTCTTGGTGATGGTTCTTTGATCCTGCTGGAAAAAGACAGAAACTTTTCACTCACGAGATGATTTTTCACTTTTATTCAGAAAGAGCTTTTGAGTTCATTCTTTTTTTTGCTGGTTGATATGCCTTTTTCCCAGATAGTCGTAATTGTTTAGAATTTCTGAGGTACCATAAGTATATGAAGTATACAGATTGCTACAGACTGGTCTATTTTTGACAGATTATGTTTTTGTTGAGTTGGTTGCTTGTTTTGATGAAACTATAGATAGTATCGGGGGGTACTAGCCATGGGAAAGTGAGAATAAAGTAACCTAAAACAAATATAAATAGAAATCAAGATTGCTATAGTACCTAAAGTGGTGGTACTTTGTTTTCTTGTGCTAATGTTATCACGAGTTGCTGTTTAAGTTTTGTGTTGTGAAGTTTTCAAGTTTTGGGTGATGTTCTCATGGAAAAAGAGATAAGGAGTGGAAAGAGCTCAAGCTTGGGGATGCCCAAGGCATCCCAAGCCAAATTCAAGGACACCAAAAAGCCTAAGCTTGGGGATGCCCCGGGAAGGCTTCCCCTCTTTCGCCTTCAATCCATCAGTAACATTACTTGGGGCTATATTTTTATTCACCACATGATATGTGTTTTGCTTGGAGCATCTTGTATCTTAGGAGTCTTTTCCTTCTGTTGTGTCAGAATCATCCTTGCTGCACACCTTTTGAGAGAGACATGCACTCATCGTGATTTTGCTAGAATAATGATCGTGCTTCACTTATATCTTTTGAGCTAGATAATTTTTCTCTATGTGCTTCACTTAGATCTTTTAGAGCACGGTGGTGCGTGACTTGGTAGTTGGTTTATGCTATGAAAGTAGTCCCAAAGGTGATAGGTACCCAAAGAGGATACAAAAACCTCCATCTTCATGTGCATTGAGTAGAAAGAGAAGTCTTGATTCCTCTCAATTAGTTTTGAGACATGGATTTGGTAATATTAAGAGTTATGTTAGTAGGGTGTTGTGAATCTAGAAATACTTGTGTTGAAGTTAGTGATTCCCGTAGCATGCACGTATGGTGAACCGCTATGTTAGGAAGTCGTAGCATAATTGATCTATTGATTGTCATCCTTTGTGTTGAGGTCGGGATCGCGCAATGGTTAACACCTACCAACCCTTCCCCTAGGAGTATGCGCTTAGCACTTTGTTTCGATTACTAATAAAAAAATTCGCAACAAGTATGTGAGTTCTTCATGACTAATGTGAGTCCATGGTATAGATGCACTTTCACCTTCCACCATTGCTAACCTCTCTAGTACCGCGCAATTCTCGCCGGTGCACAAACCCACCATATGCCTTCCTCAAAACAGCCACCATACCTACCTACTATGGCATTTTCATAGCCATTCCGAGATATATTGCCATGCAACTCCCACCATTCCGTCTCATGACTTGTGTCGTCACTCTCATATTGCCATTGCATGATCTTAAGCTAGATCATTGCACATCCCGGTACACTGTCGGAGGCATGTCCTATAGAGTCATCATCGTTCTAAGCTTTGAGCTGTGAGTGAATAAAAGTGTGATGATCATCATTATTGGAGCATTGTCCCATGTGAGGAAAGAAAAGAGGCCAAAGAGCCCAAAAAAGAGGCCAAGAGCCCAAATAAAAAAAAAGAGAAGAAAGAAAAAGAGAGAAGGGACAATGCTACTATCTTCTTTCACACGTGTGCTTGATAATAGCACCATGTTCTTCATGATTGAGAGTCTCTTGTTTCGCCACCACCATATGCTAGTGGGAATCTTCATTATATAACTTGGCTTGTATATTCCAATGATGGGCTTCCTCAAAATTGCCCTAGGTCTTCGTGAGCAAGCAAGTTGGATGCACACCCACTAGTTATCCTTTTGAGCTTTCACATACTTATAGCTCTAGTGCATCATTTGTATGGCAATCCCTACTCATTCACATTGATATCTATTAATCGGCATCTCCATAGCCCTTTGATACGCAGAGTCAATGTGACCATCTCCTCCATTTTTGTCTCACAACCACCACCACACTCTACTCCACCTATAGTGCTATATCCATGGCTCACGCTCATGTATTGCGTGATAGTTACAAAAAGTTTGAGAAAGTAAGAGTGCGAAAACAATTACTTGGCCAATACCGGGGTTGTGCATGATTTACATTAGTTGTGTGAGGATGATGGAGCATAGCCAGACTATATGATTTTGCAGGGATAACTTTATTCGGCCTTTTTATTTTGGAAGTTCATATTTACTTTGCTAGTTTGCTTGAAGTATTATTGTTTTCATGTAAATAGCAAACTATTGTTTTGAATCTTACGGATCTGAACATTCATGTCACATGAAATAAGTTGCAAAGGAAAACTATGCTAGATAGCGTTCCACATCAAAAATTCAGTCTTTATCACTTCCCTACTCGAGGACGAGCAGGAGTTAAGATAGGGGATGCGTGATACGTCTCCAACGTATCTATAATTTTTGATTATTTCATGCAATTATCTTGTCAAACTTTGAACGTTCTGTATTCCTTTTATATCTTTTTTGGTACTAACTTATTAACTCAGTGCCAAGTGCCAGTTCGTGTTTTTTCCGTGTTTTTGACCCTTTACAGAGGAGAATTTTAAACGGAGTCCAAAAGGAATAAAATCTGCGGAATAATTTTCCATAACAGAAGACACACGGGAGACTTGAGAACCAAGGAAGGGGACCTCGGAGGAGGTCACAAGCCCACCAGGCCCGGCCTAGGGGGGGCGGGACTAGTAGGCTTGTGAGCTCCCCGTGGCTCCCCTTCCCTAGGTCTTCCGCCTTTATATTCCCTAAAATCCCAGAAAATGTAAGGAGATCATCGAAAGTACATTTCCGCCGCCGCAAGGTTCTGTCTCCGCAAGATGCCATCTCGGGCATGTTCTGGTGCCCTGCCGGAGGGGGATTCGGATATGGAGGGCTTCTTCATCAACACCATGACCTCTCCGATGATGCGTGAGTAGTTCACCATTGACCTACGGGTCCATAGCTAGTAGCTAGATGGCTTCTTCTCTCTCTTGGATCTTCAATACAAAGTTCTCCATGACGTTCATGGAGATCTATCCGATGTAATCTTCTTTTGTGGTGTGTTTGTCAAGATCCGATGAATTGTTGATTTATGATCAGATTATCTATGAATTTTATTTGAGTTTTTTCTGATCTCTCTTATGCATGATTTCATATCCTTGTAATTCTCTTCGAGTTCTGGGTTTTGTTTGGCCAGCTTGATCTATGATTCTTGTAATGGGAGAAGTGCTTGGTTTTGGGTTCATACCGTGCGGTGACCTCACCTAGTGACAGAAGGGGTAGAGAGGCACGCATCATGTTGTTGCCATCAAGGGTAAAAAGATGGGGTTTTCATCATTGGTTTGATATTATCCCTCTACATCATGTCATCTTGCTTAAGGCGTTACTCTGTTCGTCATGAACTCAACACACTAGATGCATGCTAGATAGCGGTCGATGTGTGGAGTATTAGTAGTAGATGCAGAAAGTATCAGTCTACTAGTCTCGGAGTGATGCCTATATGTATGATCATTGCCTTAGATATCGTCATGACTTTGCGCGGTTCTATCAATTACTCGACAGTAATTTGTTCACCCACCGTAATACTTGCTATTTTGAGAGACGCCTCTAGTGAACACTATGGCCCCCGGGTCTACTCCACACTATATTTTCAGCCTTACTCTTTTTCTTCGTTGCACTTTCCGCCTTCAGATCTCACTTCGCAATCAATCTTGAAGGGATTGACAACCCCTTTAAAGCGTTGGGTGCAAGCTCTTTGTGTTTGTGCAGGTACTCTCGACTTGACGAGATTCTCCTACTGGATTGATACCTTGGTTCTCAAACTGAGGGAAATACTTACTGCTCCTGTGCTGCATCACCCTTTCCTCTTCAAGGGAAAAACCAACACAAGCTCAAGGGGTTACTGGAAGGTTTCTGTCGCCGTAGCACCCCCCAGGCAAGCCAACCTCTTACTATGAGCTTCGGACTTGCGTGATAACATTGCTTGCACTTTGTGTGTTTATCTGTATTGCCTCTTAGCCTGCATTGGCATATAACCACAATGATATTAATAGTATTTCTTAGTTCTACTTTTCATCCAACATACGCCCTCAAATGTTGCTCTTGCATATTTAATTTATAATGCCGGTGTCTACAGGTATAGTGATGTGTTGTGTGTGATGCTGACGAACCCTTGCTCGCATTTTCTTCAATACTGGCACCATGCCTGAGTCTGTGCTGTTTCCGACCGTCCAGGGTGGATGCCAAAGTTTATATTTCTTTTGTCAGCAGATGTCCCATGTTTTGAGCTGCTTTTCGGCCGTCACGGGCAACTGTTGAATTTCTTTCCGTAGTGGTGACCCTATGCTCTGAGTTGTTCTTCAGTAGTCTTAGGGAACTGCTACTTTCTTCTTATCAACACTGTCTCATGCTCTCAGCTGCTTTCCAGCCATCTTGAGCCGAGGTTGAGTTATTCCGGTAACATCCCATATCTTTGTTGTAACGACCGTTCTGGTGGCTACCGATTTATTTGCTGATTTTATGCGAGGGTTCCAAAGGTCCCACTTACAGCTATAATCGGTAAAGTAATAGTTTTCTATTTATATTGTAGTGTTGAGATTACTGTCTATGATTAGTTTGTGTTTTACCCGACAATCTATGAATATAGGTTAACAGTAGTGGCTTGATCTGATTATCGGATTGTGGTGACATCAGAGTGTCAGCTATGACAGATCATATTCAGGATAAGATACCTAGTGGGATGATCAGAATCACCTGTCCGGGCCCATCCGCACAACCACCTCTTGCTGATATGGGACGACCTTGACTTGAGCTGATCGCGTGCTCTTTCATCGGTACTTCCAAAGAGGGACGGTTATGCACTCGCGCTGACCCTGATCAGGTAGGCGGTTGAGTTGTGTTGTGCGCACGTCCCCGTTTGGGACAGTTTGTTTGGCCACGACGGTCGCAGGTGTCATGAGGACACATGTGCCATGAGGGCACAGGGCCACCCAGGGTAGGACTCCAAGGAAGGGAGTGGTTGCCGGTGGTACGATGGAAGAGTCACAGGTCAGGAAAGTCTCATTGGAGCAAATGCTGGTCCACCCGAATGGGATCACGAGGTCAGTGCTCCAGAGTGTGGGTAAAGTGTGCAACCTCTGCAGAGTGTAAAACCTATTCGAATAGCCGTGTCCACGATAATGGACAGCCCGACCAGACCTCAGTAAATAGTCAACCGTATCTATGATAGTGATGATGAAAGAACTCGTCTCGTGTGAACATCAGAGGATGTTGATGACATGATGTGTTAGTCAAGAGAAGGCTATATGAGGAGTGGTCAGATGACCGTGTGATGTGATCCGTTCAGGTTGGATCATGAGTATGTCGAGGGTTGTGGTACAACCCAGAAGAGAGTAAGTTGATATTCAGTAAGAGTGAACTAGTTAAGCACTTGTTGTGATCTTTGTAATGCTAGTGAGGTAGATTACATGTTTAGTCTATGACAGAATATGCTTGATTTATATTTTTCCTGTAGATTCCATGCCATGCTTAGAATAGCTATTATATAATCATTGTGCTTGCTTTGTTATCTGCTTGTTTGGATGCCACGTATTTGGAGATGAACCTACTTAGAGCGGCTACACAGCCAGCGAGGCGTCGCACATCCTTGACGCACTTTGGTGCCTCGATTTTCTCCATGGCCTTGATCTTGTCGGGGTTGGCCTTGATTCCACGTTGGGATACGAAGAACCCAATAAGTTTGCCGGATGGGACACCAAAGACGCATTTTCAGGGTTGAGCTTAAGGTTGATCTTATGTAGGTTGGCAAATGTTTCATCCAGATCTTGTATGAGCGTCGACTTATCCTTGGTTTTGACAACAATGTCATCCGTGTATGCTTCCAAGTTCCTTTGGAGCTGAGGCTCAAAACGAATTTGGGTCACTCTTGTAAATGTGGAGCCAGCATTCTTCAACCCGAAGGGCATTCACACAAAGCAGTATGTACCGCAGGGGGTAATAAATTCAGTTTTATCCTCATCTTCCTCCGCCATGAAAATCTGGTGATATCCTAAATAGGCATCAAGGAAGGATAGCAGATCACAGTGAGCAGTGGAGTCCACAATATGTACGATGCGCGACAAGGGAAAGGGGTCCTTCGGGCAAGCATTATTGACATTAGTGATGTCGATACAAAGCCGCCATTTCCTTTTCGCCTTGTGCACTACAACCGGATTGGCCAACCATGTAGGATGGATGACCCCTCTAACTAGGCATGCCGCTTCTAACTTCTTGATTTCTTCGGCAATGAATTCTTGGCGCTCGAGGGCTTGCTTCCTCACGTTCTGTTTGACTGGCCGCGCATTAGGGCGGACAGGGAGATGGTGCTCAATCACCTTCCTGGGAACGTCAGGGATATCTCATGGTTGCCAGGCAAACACATCCAGATTCGCTCGTAGGAAGGCGATGAGCGCGCTTTCCTATTTGCCGTCAAGGGTGGAACTTATGGTGAAAGTTCCTCCCGTGCCATCCTCCTTGGCGGGTACCTTCTTGGTCTCTGGTGGGGCAGCACTCGATTTCTTGCTCTTGCCGGTGGAGCTCTCTGGTGCATCCGGGTCGGTAGCGCAACACTCCGAGGAGGTGCGCTCGCCGGGGTCACACGAGAGGCCTTCTTGCCGGTCTTCTTCCCCCCAGGGAGCTCCAGCGGCAGGAGCGGGTGCCTTGCCGGAAGGCACTGCCACTGCCTCCTGGTAGAGGCGGTTGGTGAAAATGAGTGCATTCTTCCTATCGGTGTTGACGACGATGACGCCGATCGGTCCGGGCATCTTCAGCGTGTTGTAGGCGTATTGGGAGGCCACCATGAATTTCGCTAGTGCGGGACGCCCAAAGATCCCATTATAGGTGAATGGGTTGTCGACAACTTCGAAGACGACCTTCTCTGTCCTGTAGTTTTGGTCGCTGCCGAAATTCACCGACAACGTGATCTTCCCCTTTGGCTGGATCTTCCTGGGATCGATCCCTTGAAACATCACATCTCTTCGGGATCTTCGCCAGGAATTTGTAGCCTCCGGATCACGTCGGGGGAGATGAGGTTTAGGCCGGTTCCGCCATCCACCAACATCTTCGTCACCGAGATGTTGCGAATTGTCGATGAGTGGCAAACATCCATCTGCGATAACGCAATCAGTATGGTCCTCAGAGTCGAAGATGGTAGGTGTGTGCTACCACTTCAGGGGCTTATGCATGCCGATGGAGGTCTCTGTCACGCTCACTTCACGCGCCCCACCTTTTCACTTGGCGGTAGGAGGAGCGCAACGACGCGCCTCTATCAAGGCACATCATATTTGTCACCTTCTAAAACTCGTAGTCGCTGGAGTTGTCTTCTTGGCTATCTTCGTCCTCATTCTCCTCCTTTCTTCCCCGCCCTCGCGCGGGTTTCTCCTTCTTGTTCTTGGCCTTGCCGGGGTGCCCCCCGTGGCCACCTTTCTTCTTGCCGGACCCCTCCACGCCATCTTGGGCCTTGTCCTTGTCGCGCCTTTCGTATTCGTCCTTCTGCTTCTCGGCAAGCTTCTCAACTTGTCGGTAGTGTTGGAGATCATGACCCTTGGTGTTGTGGATCTTGTGGTACTGCTTGCCGGAGCCTTCCGGCTTGTCGGCGGCCACTAGGGCATGGCAAGAGTCGCATCCGGCAACATCCTTGCTGGGTGTCTCAGCCTTGGCCTTCTTGGCGGTGTCGGCGTTGACGGATCCCTCGACAGCGAATACAACTTTGTCTTTTCCCTTTTTGTTGCGCTTTTCCCCTTCTTCGTGGGGGCATTGGCGTCTTCGTCTTCGGATCGGCCTTTGTACCAGCGCCTTCGCTGGGAAGCCTCCTCCCTTCTTTGACTCACGCACACTGGTCTGCTGCTACCTCTTGAGCTTGCGTTGGTTTTTCCCTTGAAGAGGAAAGGGTGATGCAGCACAATAGCAGTAAGTATCTAGTGTATTGAGTTCATGACGAACAGAGTAACGCCTTAAGCAAGATGACATGATGTACAGGGATAAATTCATGCAATAGATATAAACCCCATCTTTTTAACCTTGATGGCAAAAACATGATGCGTGCCTCGCTACCCCTTCAGTCACTTGGTGAGGTCACCGCACGGTATGAGCCCAAAACCAAGCACTTCTCCGATTGCAAGAATCATAGATCAAGTGGGCCAAACAAAACCCACAACTTGAAGAGAATTACAAGGATATGAAATCATGCATATAAGAGATCAGAAGAAACTCAAATAAGATTCATAGATAATCTGATCATAAATCCACAATTCATCGGATCTCGACAAACACACCGCAAAAGAAGATTACATCAGATAGATCTCCATGAAGATCATGGAGAACTTTGTATTGAAGATCCAAGAGAGAGAAGAAGCCATCTAGCTACTATCTATGGACCTGAAGGTCTATGGTGAACTACTCACGCATCATTGGAGAGGCAATGGCGTTGATGAAGAAGCCCTTCGTATCCGAATCCCCCCTCCGGCAGGGCACCAGAACGTGCCCCAAATGGGATCTTGCAGAGACAGAAGCTTCCGGAGGCGGAAAAGTATTTTCGTGGATATCTCCTGTGGTTTTGGATTTTTTGGGGATTTATAGGCGGAAGAAGTAGGGAAGACGAGCCACAGGGGGCCCACAAGCCTGCTAGGCGCGGGCCCCCTGGCCGCGCCTAGGGGCTTATGGCCTCCCCTGGTGGCGTGTGCCTTGGTTCTCACGCTCCCTGCGTATCTTCTATTCCGAAAAAAATCTTTTCGGAGGTTTTATTCCGTTTGGACTCCGTTTAATATTCTCCACTGAAAAGTGTCAAAAACACGGAAAAAACAGGAACTGGCACTTGGCACTGAGTTAATAAGTTAGTCCCAAAAATTATATAAAAGGCATACAAAACATCCAAAGTTTGACAAGATAATAGCATGGAACAATCAAAAATTATAGATACATTGGAGACGTATCAAGCATCCCCAAGCTTAACTCCTCCTCGTCCTCGAGTAGGGAAGTGATAAAGACTGAATTTTTGATGTGGAATGCTACCTATCATATTTGTCCTTTGTAACTTATTTCATGTGACATGAATGTTCAGATCCATAAGATTCATTACAATAGTTTTCTATTGACATGAAAATAGTAATACTTCAAGCAAA
Organism: Hordeum vulgare subsp. vulgare; assembly: GCF_904849725.1. Classification (NCBI taxonomy): domain Eukaryota; kingdom Viridiplantae; phylum Streptophyta; class Magnoliopsida; order Poales; family Poaceae; genus Hordeum; species Hordeum vulgare. Next base: position 264,017,697 of record NC_058518.1, on the reverse strand, counting down.
CTAGCAAGGTAATCATGAACTTTCGAAATAACAAGGCGAAAGAAAATTATCCCTACAAAATCATATAGTGTGGCTATGCTCCATCATCCCCACACAACTAATTTAAATCATGCACAACCCCAGTATTAGACAAGTAATTGTTTTTGCACTCTTACTTTCACAAACCTTTTTCAACTCTCACGCAATACATGAGGGTGAGCCATGGATATAGCACTATACGTGGAATAGAGTGTGGTGGAAGTTGTGAGACAAAAAGGAGGAGATGGTCACGTCGACTCGGCGTATCAAAGGGCTATGGAGATGCCCATCAATAGATATCAATGTGAAAGAGTAGGGATTACCATGCAATGGATGCACTTAGAGCTATAAGTATGTGAAAGCTCAAAAGGAGAACTAGTGGGTGTGCATCCAACTTGCTTGCTCACAAAGACCTAGGGCAATTTTGAGGAAGCCCGTCATTGGAATATACAAGCCAAGTTATATAATTAAGATTCCCACTAGCATATGGTGGTGACGAAACAAGAGACTCTCAATCATGAAGAACATGGTGCTATTACGAAGCAGAAGTGTGGAAAAGATAGTAGCATTGTCCCTTCTCTCTTCTTATCTCTTTTTTATTTATTTTTTGTTTGGGCTCTTTGGCCTCTTTCCATATCTCTTTTTTCTCACATGGGACAATGCTCTAATAATGATGATCATCACACTTTTATTTACTCAAAGCTCAATGCTTAGAACAATGATGACTCTATAGGAAATGCCTCCGGCAGTGCATCGGGATGTGCAACAATCTAGCTTGGCGTATGACGTTGAACATATCTCGCTAGCTATCTTACGATCATGCAATGGCAATATGTAAGTGACGACACAAGTCATGAGACGGAACGGTGGGAGTTGCATGGCAATATATCTCGGAATGGCTATGAAAATGCCATGTAGGTAGGTATGGTGGCTGCTTTGAGGAAGGCATATGGTGGGTTTGTGCACCGGCGAAAGTTGCGCGGCACTAGAGAGGCTAGCAATGGTGGAAGGTGAAAGTGCATCTATACCATGGACTCACATTAGTCATGAAGAACTCACATACTTATTGAGAAAGTTTTTATTAGTAATCAGAACAAAGTGCTAAACACATACTCCTAGGGGAAGAGTTGGTAGGTGTTAATCATCGCGCGATCCGACCGCAACACAAAGGATGACAATCAATAGATCAATTATGCTCCGACTTCCTAACATAGCGGTTCACCATACGTGCATGTTACGGGAATCACTAACTTCAACACAAGTATTTCTAGATTCACAACACCCTACTAACATAACTCTTAATATTACCAATTCCATGTCTCAAAACTATTTGAGAGGAATCAAACTTCTCTTTCTAATCAATGCACATGAAGATAGATGTTTTATTGTATCCTCTTTGGGTACCTATTACCTTTGGGACTACTTTCATAGCATAAGCCAACTACCAAGTTACTGAGAGAGATCACTCTCAAAAAGATATAATTGAAGATCGAGAGTTATTATTTCTCCAAAATATAACACCGCCGTGCTCTAAAAGATCTAAGTGAAGCACTTAGAGCATAGTTATCTAGCTCAAAAGATATAAGTGAAGCACATGTGAGCTAAATTGCCTAACTCAAAAGATATAAGCAAAGCTCAAAGAGTATTCTAGCAAATTCACGATGAGTGGATGTCTCTCTCAAAAGGTGTGCAACAAGGATGATTGTGACACAACAAAAAGAAAAGACTCGTACGATACAAGACGCTCCAAGCAAAACACATATCATGTGGTGAATAAAAATATAGCTCCAAGTAATGTTACCGATGGATTGGAAACGAAAGAGGGGATGCCTTCCCGGGGAATCCCCAAGCTTAGGCTTTTTGGTGTCCTTGAATTTGGATAGGGATGCCTTGGGCATCCCCAAGCCTTTGCTCTTTCAATCTTTATCCCTTTGTCCATGAGAACATCACCCAAAACATGAAAACTTCACAACACAGAACTTAAACAGAAACTCGTGATATCATTAGCACAAGAAAACAATCTACCACCTCTTGAAATACTGTACCAAACTTTACTTATATTTATATTGGTGTTAGATTACTGTATTATCACTTTCCCATGGCTAATACCCGCGATACTATCCATAGTTTCATCAAAATAAGCAACCAACACAACAAAAACAAAATCTATCAAAAACAGACCAGTGTGTAGCAATCTGTATACTTCGTATACTTCAGGTATCTCACAAATTCTGAAAAGTTACGACAATTTGGGCAATTGGCATATCAACCAGTAGCAAAAAGAATCAACTCAAAATCTCTTTCTAGATAAAAATGAAAAATAATTAAGTGAGGGAAAAGTTTCTGTCTTTTTCCAGCAGGATCAAACAACCATCACCAAACTAGTCACGAAGGTTTTACTTGGCTCAAACACAAAAAGAAACACAAAAAACACAATCATAACAGAATTACAATGGTGTGGACGCAACAAAACAGAAAGCAAAAGGGAAAGATAAATTCATTGGGTTGCCTCCCAACAAGCGCTATTGTTTAACGCCCTTAGCTAGGCATTAATAATTCAATGATGCTCACACAAAAGACAAGAATTGAAGCACAACAGAGCATCATAAAGCATGTGAAAATCACATCTAAGTCTAACATACTTCCTATGCATAGGCATTTTATAGGAAAACAGATTTTCAAGACAACCAATAGTTACCACATGCAAGGAAGAATAAAGAGACAATAGCAATCTCAACATAATGAGAGGTGATTTAGTGATATGAAAGTTTCTACCACAATATTTTCCTCTCTCATAACAATTACATGAGGGATCATATTCAAATTCAACAATATAGTTATCACATAGGATATTCTTTTCATGATCCACATGCATGCAAAGTTGACGCTCTTCAAAAATAGTGGGATTATCATCAACTAAAGGCATGACTTCTCAAATCCCACTTTCAATATTATTGCAAATATCATAGTCATCATGAGGATTAAACAAATTTCAAGATAAGAAAAATCATTACCCCAATCATGATCATTGTAACAAGTAGTGGACGAAGCAAAACTAGCATCCCTAAGCTTAGGGTTTTGCATATTTTTAGCATGATTGACACTAATAGAATTTATAGTGAAACCATTGCAATCATGCTTTTCATTCAAGGAGCCCTCGTGATTCACTTCATAAATTTCTTCATCACGATTTTCAGATTCACGCATCTCAAGCAAAACTCCATAGAGAAAGTAAAGTGCACTCAACTCACTAGCAAAGTGAAGATGCAAGCATAATGAAGGCACATAGCACACAAGCAAAGGAAAGACAAACGAAAAAGGCAAATATTTTTGTAAATTTTTGTTTTTTAGAAGTGGGGGAGAGGAAAACTAGAGGCAAAAAAGTAAATGCAAGAGATGAGTTTGCGACACTTACTTTGATAAGCTTCACTTAGAACAATCCCCGGTGCCAGAAATTGACATGTTGACGGGAGACTATTCTTGACTTGATCCTCCCCGGCAATGGCGCCAAAAATTCTTCTTGCTACCTCTTGAGATTGCGTTGGTTTTTCCCTTGAAGAGGAAAGTGTGATGCAGCACACTAGCAATAAGTATTTTCCTCAGTTTTGAGAACCAAGGTATCAATCCAATAGGAGTATCAAGCCAAGTTTCCAAAGTACCTGCGCAAAAACAACAAACTTGCACCCAACGCTACAAAGGGGTTGTCAATCCCTTCACGATTGATTGCAAGGTGAGATCTGAAGGTGGAAAGTGCAAAAAAGTAAAAGTGTGGAGCTGAAAATATGATGTGAAGTAGACCCGGGGGCCATACTGTTTGATACGTCCCCAACGTATCTATAATTTTTGATGGTTCCATATTATTATCTTGTCAACTTTGGATGTTTTATATGCATGAATATGCTATTTTATATCTTTTTTGGGACTAACCTATTAACTCAGTGCCAAGTGCTAGTTTCTGTTTTTTCTGTGTTTTTGACCCTTTTCAGACGGAGTCCAAATGGAATGAAACTTTATGATGATTTTTTTGGACCAAAAGAGACCCCCGAAGCTTTGGAAGAAGGCCAGAAGAGCCACGAGGGAGTCACAAGCCCATGGGGCGTGGCCTACCCCCCTGGTCGCACCGTGTAGGCTTGTGACCTCCTCGTGGGCCCAACTAACGCCATTCCACCGCCGTAAATTCCTATAAATTCAGAAACCCCCAGAAAGAAACCTAGATCGGGTGTTCTGCCGCCGCAAGCCTTTGTAGCCACCAAAAACCAATCTGGAGCCCGTTCCAGCACCCTGTCGGAGGGGGAATCCATCTCCGGTGGCCATTTTCATCATCCCGGCGATCTCCATGACGACGAGGGAGTAGTTTTCCCTCGGGGCTGAGGGTATGTACCAGTAGCTATGTGTTTGATCTCTCTCTCTCTCGTGTTCTTGAGATATCTTGATCTCGATGTACCATGGGCTTTGCTACTATATTTGGATCTTATGATGTTCTTCCCCCTCTCCCTTCTTGTAATGAATTGAGTTTCCCCTTTGAAGTTATCTTATCGGATTGAGTCTTTGAGAACACTTGATGTATGTCTTGCACGAGTCTATCTGCTGTGATCAACTTGCGGGTTTGTGACAATTGGGAACCTATGCATATGGGTTGGCACACGTGGATTCATGTGAGTACTCGATGTATGTTTTGGTGATCAACTTGCGGGTTCGTGACATTGGGAACCTATGCATAGGGGTTGGCACACGTTTTGATTCTCCAGTGGAAACTTTGGGGCACTCTTTGAAGTTCTATGTGTTGGTTGAATAGATGATTCTAAGATTGTGTGATGCATATCGTATAATCATGCCCACGGATACTTGAGGTGACAATGGAGTATCTAGGTGACATTAGGGTCTTGGTTGATATGTATCTTAAGGTGTTATTCTAGTACGAACTCTTGAATAGATCGATCAGAAAGAATAACTTTATGGTGGTTTCGTACCCGACAATAATCTCTTCGTTTGTTCTCTGCTATTAGTGACTTTGGAGTGACTCTTTGTTGCATGTTGAGGGATAGTTATATGATCCAATTATGTTATCTTTGTTGAGATAACTTCACTAGTCAAAGTATGATCCCTAGGCCTTGTTTCCACGCATTGCAATACCGTTCGTGCTCATTTTTGTTACTAGTTACCTTGCTGTGTTTGTAATTTCAGATTACAAAAACCTATATCTACCATCCATATTGCACTTGTTTCACCATCTCTTCGCCGAACTAGTGCACCTATACAACTTACCATTGTATTGGGTGTCTTGGGGACAGAAGAGACTCTTTGTTATTTGGTTGCAGGGTTGCTTGAGAGAGACCATCTTCATCCTACGTCTCCCGCGGATTGATAAACCTTAGGTCACCCACTTGAGGGAAAATTGCTACTGTCCCACAAACCTATGCACTTGGAGGCCCAACCACGTCTACAAGGAGAAGGTTGCGTAGTAGACATCAAGCATTTTTCTGGCGCCGTTGCCGGGGAGGCTAGGTAAGCGGCACTCACCTCCCGTCAACGAAGCACTTTTCTGGCGCCGTTGCCGGGGAGGTTAGCGCTTGAAGGTATATCTTTAGATCTTGCTATCGAATCTTTTTGTTTCTTGTTCTTTCGCTAGAAAACTACAAAAAAATGGAATTGAGGATGCCTCATATGCTCCATCTTTTCAATGTCTTTTGTGAGCATGATGGGAAGGAAAATTGTGCTCAAGTGCTGAAAGAACATTTACATAGAATGCTTGGCATAGAATATGTGAATGATGAGCATGATTGCATTGTTGTTAGCACAAATTCTTTGTATACCCATGATGCTAATGATATGCAAAGCCACAAGCTTGGGGATGCTATATTTCATGAAGATGATCTTTTTAGTTCTTCCACTTTAAATGATCAAAATCATTTTGATGAAAGCATGCCCCCTATCTCTGATGATTATTGTGAGGATACTTATGCTTTGAAGAAGAGGGATGGTAAAACTTGTCATACTTTCGAAAACCCCTTTGCTAAACCTTGCTTTTTCATTGTGGACACAATTTGTAGTGCTCAAGTCTTTTACGATACTCCCACTACTATTCTTGAGAATAGATTTCCTTATGTGAAGAGTAGTAAAATTCCTATGCTTGTAGATCATGAAAAGAAAGCCTTAGGTGCTGGTTATATTATTGAATTCATTCATGATGCTACTGAAAATTACTATGAGAGAGGATCATATGCTTCTACTTATTGCAATAGCATCAAGCTTCCTCTCCATGTGTTGAAATTTTTGAAGCTATGCTTGTTTTGCCTTCCTATGCTAGTTGATTCTTGTTCCAATAAATTGTTTGATCAAAACATCCCTATGCATAGGAAGTGGGTTAGACTTAAATGTGCTAGCCATATGCTCCATGATGCTCTCGTTGTGTTTCAATCCTTATCTTTTATGTGAGCATCATTGAAATCAATGCCTAGCTAAGGGGGTTAAACAATAGCGCTTGTTGGGAGGCAACCCAATGAATTTATTTTTTATTTTTTTCTTTCTATTTTTCTTTTTCCACACCATCATAATTCCATTATCATTGTGTTTCTTTTAGTGTTTGTGCCAAGTAAAGCCTTTATGATAGCTTGGGTGATAGTTGTTTGATCATGCTGGAAAAAGACACAAACTTTCTGCTCACAAAATTATTTTTCATTTCTATGCAGGAAGAGATTTTGAGTTGATTCTTTTTGCTGCTGATTGATATGCTTTTTCCCCAGGACGTCGTAATTTTTCCTATTTTTCGAGGTACCAGAAGTATACGAAGTATACAGATTGCTACACACTGGTCTGTTTTTGCAGATTCTGTTTTTGTTGAGTTGGTTGCTTGTTTTGATGAAACTATGGTTCGTATCGGGGGGTACTAGCCATGGAAAACTAAGAATACAGTAGCCCATCATCAATATAGATAGAATTCAAGTTTGCTACAGTACCAAAAGAAGTGGTAGTTTGTTTTCTTGTGCTAATGTTATCACGAGTTTCTGTTTAAGTTTTGTGTTGTGAAGTTTTCAAGTTTTGGGTGATGTTCTCATGGACAAAGAGATAAGGAGTGGAAAGAGATCAAGCTTGGGGATGCCCAAGGCATCCCAAGCCAAATTCAAGGACACCAAAAAGCCTAAGCTTGGGAATGCCTCGGGAAGGCATCCCCTCTTTTGTCTTCAATCCATCGGTAACATTACTTGGAGCTATATTTTTATTCACCACAGGATATGTGTTTTGCTTGGAGCATCTTGTATCTTAGGAGTCTTTTCTTTTTGTTTGGTCACAATAATCCTTGCTGCACACCTTTTTGAGAGAGAGATACATGCACTCATCGTAATTTTTAGATTACATCGGATCTCGACAATTCATCTATTTTCAATTTAGTTTTCTCTATAAATTTAGGTTGAATTTTCTCTATAAATTCGCATCTATTTTCAATTTTTTTCCATTATTTTTGTGTTTTCCTTTATTTATTTTATTTTTTCCTACTTACACCTAATATTTAGTTTTCAAATTTCTATTAAAGATTTTGACAAAAAAACTTTATGAAAATTCTTTCGAGTTGATATTTTTTTTGTTTCTTTTTAGTTAATGTTTTACTTGATTCTTTTTAACAAATAAACACTTTGATAATATTAGTTGATTATTTTTAATTCATTCATTATAGTTAATGTTTTAGTTCATTCTTTTTAGTTGACTCTTTGTTTCTATTAAAAATTTTAACAAAAAAATTTATGAAATTTTTGACTTCATTTGGTATTTTCCGTGCATTTACTTTTTTTGAGCTAGTTGACCCTGAAATTGAAAAGCACTACAAATGAACTCTGAAAATGTTGAAAGTTGGCATGGTATCATCATTTTACCCACATAGAATGTGCTAAAAAGTTGAGAGGGTTTCGACAAAAACTAGATGCACTTCCTGTACAAAACGGACAATTTCTCTCGAAGTATCACGGTTTCGAACGAGAACTCATCTGTTACAAAGGGATTTCATTTATTTGAACTCCATACTTATTGTGTGTTCAAAATGCACCATTCAAAGGCACACCACAAATTTCCAACAATTTCTGACTTCATTTGGTATTTTTCGTGCATTTACTTCTTTCTTTTGAGCTAATTGACCCTGAAATTGAAAAGCACTACAAATGAACTCTGAAAATGTTGAAAGTTGGCATGGTATCATAACTTCACCCACATAGCATGTGCTAAAAAGTTTAGAGTATTTCGACAAAAACTGGATGCACTTCGTGTACAAAACGGACAATCTCTCTCGAAGTATTAGGGTTTCGAACAAGAACTCATTTGTTACAAAGGGATTTCATTTTTTTGAACTTATTTGAACTCCATACTTTTTGTGTGTTCAAAATGCACCATTCGAAGGCACATCACAAATTTTCAACAAATTCTGACTTCATGTGGTATTTTTCGTGCATTTAGTTTTTATTTTTGAGCTAGTTGACCCTGAAATTGAAAAGCACTACAAATGAAGTCTCAAAATGTTGAATGTTGGCATGGTATCATCATTTCACCCACATAGAATGTGATAAAAAGTTGAGAGGGTTTCGACAAAAAATGGATGCACTTCGTGTACAAAACGGACAATCTCTCTCGAAGTATGAGGGTTTCGAACGAGAACTCATATGTTAGAAAGGGATTTCATTTTTTGAACTTATTTGAACTCCATACTTTTTGTGTGTTCAAAATGCACCATTCAAAGGCACATCACAAATTTTCAACAATTTTTGACTTCATTTGGTATTTTTTGTTTATTTACTTTTTTAGCTAGTTGACCCTGAAATTGAAAAGCACTACAAATGAAGTCTGAAATGTTGAAAGTTGGCATGGTATCATCATTTCACCCACATAGCTTTTGGTAAAAAGTTGAGAGGGTTACGACAAAAACTGGATGTACTTCGTGTACAAAACGGACAATCTCTCTTGAAGTATCAGGGTTTCAAACGAGAATTCATGTGTTACAAAAGGATTTCAGTTTTTTGAACTTATTTGAACTACATACTTTTTGTGTGTTCAAAATGCACCATTCAAAGGCACATCACAAAGTATCATTAGTACACATCACATCAAGTTTAATACATTAGTACACATCACATAAAGTTTAATACATTACATAGATTTATATATCGATCCCTTGCCTATGATCGCATTGGCCGTAACCATGGAGCATCTTCATTATTTAACAGGATGCTTGGCTCAATTCTCACTATGAAGGGTGGAATTTCATCAAACTTATTATAATCTGCTAACATGTCAGTCTTGTCCACGATCCCCACGATGTTTCTTTTCCCTGAAAGAACCATGTGACGCTTTGGCTCATCGTCCGATGTATTCATTTGCTTATTTTTTTTTTCTTTTTTGGTCTAGAGGACATGTCTTTCACGTAGAAAACCTGAGCCACATCATTGGCTAGGACGAATAGCTCGTCTCTGTAACCAAGATTCTTGAGATCAACTGTTGTCATTCCGTACAGCTGGTCTACCTTTACCCCTTCTCCATTTATGTTCACCCAACTACACCGAAACAAAGGGACCTTAAAAGTAGGTGCGTGGTCAAGTTCCCATATCTTCTCTATGTAACCATGGTATGTGTCCTTTTTTCCATTCTCGTCTGTCGCATCATAGCGGACACCACTGTTTTGGTTGGTGCTCTTTTTATCTTGGGCGGTCGTGTAAAATGTATTCCTGTTTATCTCGTACCCTTGGAAATGTAATACAGTCGAAGAAGGTGACGCGGCCAACAAATAGATCTGATCTCCAACGGTGTTGTCATTCATGAGACGTTCTCGCAACCAACTGCCGAAAGTATCCATGTGTTTTTTTTCAATCCAGGAGATAGCCTTCCCCTGGAACTCGGAGCGTACAAAATTCTTGTGCTCCTCCATATACGAAGCCACGAAGGTGGAACTTTTTAGAACTGTGTATTGTGCTTGAGTGAAAGAATGCCCGTCCCTACATATCATTGCTTTCTTTCCTAGTGTGCCTTTTCCACTCAGTCTCCCCCTCATGTCGCGATTCAGGAACACCAATCGGCTTAAGGTCAGGAAGAAAGTCTAGACAGAACCCAATGACCTCCTCTATTTTGGAATTATGCCCTAGAGGCAATAATAAATATATAGTTATTATTATAATTCCTGTATCAAGATAATGGTTTATTATCCATGCTATAATTGTATTGAATGAAGACTCATTTACATGTGTGGATACATAGACAAAACACCGTCCCTAGCATGCCTCTAGTTGGCTAGCCAGTTGATCGATGATAGTCAGTGTCTTCTGATTATGAACAAGGTGTTGTTGCTTCATAACTGGATCACGTCATTAGGAGAATCACGTGATGGACTAGACCCAAACTAATAGACGTAGCATGTTGATCGTGTCATTTTGTTGCTACTGTTTTCTGTGTGTCAAGTATTTATTCCTATGACCATGAGATCATATAACTCACTGACACCGGAGGAATGCTTTGTGTGTATCAAACGACGCAACGTAACTGGGTGACTATAAAGATGCTCTACAAGTACCTCCGAAGGTGTTAGTTGAGTTAGTATGGATTAAGACTGGGATTTGTCACTCCGTGTGACGGAGAGGTATCTCGGGGCCCACTCGGTAATACAACATCACACACAAGCCTTGCAAGCAATGTAACTTAGTGTAAGTTGCGGGATCTTGTATTACGGAACGAGTAAAGAGACTTGCCGATAAACGAGATTGAAATAGGTATGCGGATACTGACGATCGAATCTCGGGCAAGTAACATACCGAAGGACAAAGGGAATGACATACGGGATTATACGAATCCTTGGCACTGAGGTTCAAACGATAAGATCTTCGTAGAATATGTCGGATCCAATATGGGCATCCAGGTCCCGCTATTGGATATTGACCGAGGAGTCTCTCGGGTCATGTCTACATAGTTCTCGAACCCACAGGGTCTGCACACTTAAGGTTCGACGTTGTTTTATGCGTATTTGAGTTATATGGTTGGTTACCGAATGTTGTTTGGAGTCCCGGATGAGATCACGGACGTCACGAGGGTTTCCCGAATGGTCCGGAAACGAAGATTGATATATAGGATGACCTCATTTGATTACCGGAAGGTTTTCGGAGTTACCGGGAATGTACCGGGAATGACGAATGGGTTCCGGGAGTTTACCGGGGGGGCAACCCACCCCGGGGAAGCCCATAGGCCAGAAGGGTGGCGCACCAGCCCTTAGTGGGCTGGTGGGACAGCCCAAAAGGGCCCTATGCGCCAAGGATAAGAAATCAAAGGAAAGGGAGGAGGTGGGAAGGGAGGGGGACTCCCTCCCACCAAACCTAGTCCAACTCGGTTTGGGGGGGAGAGTCCTCCCCCTTGGCTCGGCCAACCCCTTGAGGGTCCTTGGACCCCAAGGCAAGGCCCCCCTCCCTCCCACCTATATATACGGAGGTTTTAGGGCTGATTTCAGACGACTTTTCCACGGCAGCCCGACCACATACCTCCACGGTTTTTCCTCTAGATCGCGTTTCTACGGAGCTCGGGCGGAGCCCTGCTGAGACAAGGTCATCACCAACCTCCGGAGCGCCGTCACGCTGCCGGAGAACTCTTCTACCTCTCCGTCTCTCTTGCTGGATCAAGAAGGCCTAGATCATCGTCGAGCTGTACGTGTGCTGAACGCGGAGGTGCCGTCCGTTCGGTACTAGATCGTGGGACTGATCGCGGGATTGTTCGCGGGGCGGATCGAGGGACGTGAGGACGTTCCACTACATCAACCGCGTTCTCTAACGCTTCTGCTGTACGGTCTACAAGGGTACGTAGATCACTCATCCCCTCTCATAGATGGACATCACCATGATAGGTCTTCGTGCGCGTAGGAAATTTTTTGTTTCCCATGCGACGTTCCCCAACAGTGGCATCATGAGCTTGGTTCATGCGTAGATGTCTTCTCGAGTAGAACACAAAAGTTTTTGTGGGCAGTGATGTGCGTTTTGCTGCCCTCCTTAGTCTTTTCTTGATTCCGCGGTATTGTTGGATTGAAGCGGCTTGGACCGACATTACTCGTACGCTTACGAGAGACTGGTTTCATCGTTATGAGTAACCCCCTTTGCTCAAAGATGACTGGCACTCATAGATCTCCGTTGTGGTGTTTGCGTAAGTAAGATGCGATCCTACTAGATACCCTTGGTCACCACGTAAAACATGCAACAACAAAATTAGAGGACGTCTAACTTGTTTTTGTAGGGTATGATTGTGATGTGATATGGCCAACGATGTGATGTGATATATTGGATGTATGAGATGATCATGTTGTAATAGAAATATCGACTTGCACGTCGATGGTACGGCAACCGGCAGGAGCCATAGGGTTGTCTTTATACTAACGTTTGTGCTTGCAGATGCGTTTACTATTTTGCTAGGATGTAGCTTTAGTAGTAATAGCATAAGTAGCACGACAACCCCGATGGCAACACGTTGATGGATGATCATGGTGTGGCGCCGGTGACAAGAAGATCGTGCCGGTGCTTTGGTGATGGAGATCAAGAAGCACGTGATGATGGCCATATCATGTCACTTATGAATTGCATGTGATGTTAATCCTTTTATGCACCTTATTTTGCTTAGAACGACGGTAGCATTATGAGGTGATCTCTCACTAAAATTTCAAGACGAAATTGTGTTCTCTCCGACTGTGCACCGTTGCTACAGTTTGTCATTTCGAGACACCACGTGATGATCGGGTGTGATAGACTCAACGTTCACATACAACGGGTGCAAAACAGTTGCGCACGCGGAACACTCGGGTTAAGCTTGACGAGCCTAGCATGTGCAGACATGGCCTCGGAACACATGAGACCGAAAGGTCGATCATAATCATATAGTTGATATGATTAGCATAGGGATGCTTACCACTGAAAGTACTCTCGACTCACGTGATGATCGGACTTGGGATAGTGTAAGTGGATCATGAACCACTCAAATGACTGGAGAGATGTATTTTTTGAGTGGGAGTTTAGCATATAATTTGATTAAGTTGAATTCTAATTATCCTGAACATAGTCTAAGTCCACTTTGAATATATTTGTGTTGTAGATCATGGCTCACGCGACAGTCATCCTGAATTTTAATACGTTCCTAGAGAAAGCTAAGTTGAAAGATGATGGAAGCAACTTTGTAGACTAGGCTCGTAATCTTAAGCTAATCTTACAAGCTGGGAAGAAGGATTATGTCCTTAATGCTGCGCTAGGAGATGAACCACCCGCTACGGCTGATCAGGATGTTAAGAACGCTTGGTTAGCACGTAAGGAGGACTACTCAATAGTTCAATGTGCAGTCTTGTATGGCTTAGAACCGGGACTTCAACGTCGCTTTGAGCGTCATGGAGCATTTGAGATGTTCCAGGAGTTGGAGTTTATCTTTCAGAAGAACGCCCGGATCGAGAGGTATGAGACCTCCGATAAATTCTATGCTTGCAAGATGGAGGAAAACTCGTCTGTCAGTGAACATGTGCTCAAAATGTCTGGGTACTCAAACCGTCTAGCTGAATTGGGGATTGAACTCCCGCAAGAAGCTATCACTGACAGAATCCTTCAATCACTGCCGCCAAGCTATAAAGGCTTTGTGTTGAACTACAACATGCAAGGGATGAACAAGTCTCCCGGCGAGTTGTTTGCGATGCTGAAAGTCGCAGAGTCTGAACTCCGTAAAGAGCATCAAGTGTTGATGGTGAGCAAGACCACTAGTTTCAAGAGAAACGGCAAAGACAAGAAGGGCAATTCGAAGAAGAGCGGCAAGCCTGTTGCCAATCCGCCGAAGAAACCCAAGGCTGGACCTAAGCCTGAAACAGAGTGCTTCTATTGCAAGGGTATGGGTCACTGGAAGCGCAATTGCCCCAAGTATCTGGCAGATAAGAAGGCGGGCAAAGAAAAATCAGGTATATTTGATATACATGTTATTGATATGTACTTAACTGGCTCTCGTAGTAGTGCCTGGGTATTCGATACCGGTTCTGTTGCTCATATTTGCAACTCGAAGCAGGAACTGCGGAATAGACGAAGGCTGGCGAAAGATGAAGTGACGATGCGCGTGGGAAATGGTTCCAAGGTTGATGCAATCGCCGTCGGCACAGTGTCACTTCAGCTACCATCGGGATTAGTGATGAACTTAAATCATTGTTATTTAGTGCCTGCGTTGAGCATGAACATTATATCTGGATCTTGTTTATTGCGAGACGGTTACTCTTTTAAGTCTGAGAATAATGGTTGTTCTATTTCTATGAGTAACATCTTTTATGGTCATGCACCGAATGTGAGAGGTTTGTTCATATTGAATCTTGATAGCGATACGCATATACATAACATTGAGACCAAAAGAGTTAGAGTAAACAATGATAGCGCCATATTTTTGTGGCACTGCCGCTTGGGTCATATTGGTGTAAAGCGCATGAAGAAACTCCATGCTGATGGACTTTTGGAGTCACTTGACTTCGATTCACTTGACACGTGCGAACCATGCCTCATGGGCAAGATGACTAAGACTCCGTTCTCCGGAACAATGGAGCGTGCAAGTGACTTGTTGGAAATCGTACATACCGATGTGTGTGGTCCAATGAGCGTAGAGGCACGCGGCGGATATCGTTATTTTCTCACCTTCACTTACGATTTAAGTAGATATGGTTATGTCTACTTGATGAAGCACAAGTCTGAAACATTTGAAAAGTTCAAGCAATTTCAGAGTGAAGTGGAAAATCATCGTAACAAGAAGATCAAGTTCCTACGGTCTGATCGTGGGGGTGAATATCTGAGTTTCGAGTTTGGTGCTCACTTAAGACAATGTGGGATTGTTTCACAGTTAACTCCGCCTGGAACACCACAGCGTAATGGTGTGTCCGAACGTCGTAATCGTACTTTGTTAGAGATGGTGCGATCTATGATGTCTCTTACTGATTTGCCGTTATCGTTTTGGGGTTATGCATTAGAAACAGCTGCATTCACTTTAAATAGGGCACCATCAAAATCCATTGAGACGACACCATATGAACTGTGGTATGGGAAAAGGCCAAAGTTGTCGTTTCTTAAAGTTTGGGGATGTGATGCTTATGTCAAAAAGCTTCAGCCTGAAAAGCTGGAACCCAAAGCGGAAAAATGCGTCTTCATAGGTTACCCAAAAGAGACGGTTGGGTACACCTTCTATCTCAAATCCGAGGGCAATGTGTTTGTTGCTAAGAACGGAACTTTTCTCGAGAAGGAGTTTCTCTTGAGAGAATTGAGTGGGAGGAAGATAGAACTTGACGAGGTTGTCGAACCTCTCATCCCTCTGGATGGTGGCGCAGGGCAAGGGGAAACCTCTGCCGTTGCGACGCCGGTTGAGGAGGAAGTTAATGATGATGATCATGAAACTCCAGTTCAAGTTTCTGTTGAACCACGCAGGTCGACGAGATCACGCGCTGCTCCAGAGTGGTACGGTAATCCCGTCTTATCAATCATGTTGTTAGACAACAATGAACCTGCAAATTATGAAGAAGCAATGGTGGGCCCAGATTCCAACAAATGGCTAGAAGCCATGAAATCCGAGATAGGATCCATGTATGAGAACAAAGTGTGGACTTTGGAGATACTACCTGAGGGCCGCAAGGCTATTCAGAACAAATGGATCTTTAAGAAGAAGAGGGACGCTGACGGTAATGTGACCGTTTATAAAGCTCGACTTGTGGCAAAGGGTTTTTCACAAGTTCCAGGAGTTGACTACGATGAGACTTTCTCACCCGTAGCGATGCTTAAGTCCGTCAGAATCATGTTAGCAATAGCTGCATTTTTCGATTATGAAATCTGGCAGATGGATGTCAAAACGGAGTTCCTTAACGGTTTCCTTAAGGAAGAGTTGTATATGATGCAACCCGAAGGTTTTGTCGATCCTAAAAATGCTGACAAGGTGTGCAAGCTCCAGCGATCCATTTATGGACTGGTGCAAGCATCTCGGAGTTGGAACAAACGCTTTGATGAGGTGATCAAAGCATTTGGGTTTATACAAGTGGTTGGAGAATCTTGTATTTACAAGAAAGTGAGTGGGAGCTCTGTGGCGTTTCTAATATTATATGTGGATGACATATCACTGATTGGAAACAACGTAGAGCTTTTAGAGAGCATAAAAGGTTACTTGAATAAAAGTTTCTCTATGAAGGACCTAGGAGAAGCTGCTTACATTCTAGGCATTAAGATCTATAGGGATAGATCAAAACGCCTGATAGGACTTTCACAAAGCACATACCTTGATAAAGTTTTCAAGAGGTTCAAAATGGAACAGTCCAAGAAAGGGTTCTTGCCAGTTTTACAAGGTACGAGATTGAGTAAGACTCAGTGCCCAGCAACTGATGAAGATAGAGAGCATATGCGCTCCGTCCCCTATGCTTCAGCCATAGGTTCTATCATGTATGCGATGATGTGCACTAGACCGGATGTTAGCCTGGCCATAAGTATGGCAGGTAGGTTCCAGAGTAATCCAGGAGTGGATCACTGGACAGCGGTCAAGAATATCCTGAAGTACCTGAAAAGGACTAAGGAGATGTTTCTCGTGTATGGAGGTGACGAAGAGCTCGCCGTAAAAGGTTACGTCGATGCAAGCTTTGACACAGATCCGGACGACTCTAAGTCGCAAACCGGATACGTATTTATTCTTAATGGGGGTGCAGTAAGCTGGTGCAGTTCCAAGCAAAGCGTCGTAGCAGATTCTACATGTGAAGCGGAGTACATGGCTGCCTCGGAGGCGGCTAAGGAGGGTGTCTGGATGAAGCAGTTCATGACGGATCTTGGAGTGGTGCCAAGCGCACTGAATCCAATAACCTTGTTCTGTGACAACACTCGTGCCATTGCCTTAGCAAAGGAACCACGGTTTCACAAGAAGACCAGACACATCAAGCGACGCTTCAACCTCATCCGCGACTATGTCGAGGAAGAGGACATAAATATATGCAAAGTGCACACGGATCTGAATGTAGCAGACCCGCTGACTAAACCTCTTCCACGACCAAAACATGATCGACACCAGAACTGTATGGGTGTTAGATTTATTACAATGTAATTCACATGGTGATGTGAGGGCTAGATTATTGACTCTAGTGCAAGTGGGAGACTGTTGGAATTATGCCCTAGAGGCAATAATAAATATATAGTTATTATTATAATTCCTGTATCAAGATAATAGTTTATTCTCCATGCTATAATTGTATTGAATGAAGACTCATTTACATGTGTGGATACATAGACAAAACACCGTCCCTAGCATGCCTCTAGTTGGCTAGCCAGTTGATCGATGATAGTCAGTGTCTTCTGATTATGAACAAGGTGTTGTTGCTTGATAACTGGATCACGCCATTAGGAGAATCACGTGATGGACTAGACCCAAACTAATAGACGTAGCATGTTGATCGTGTCATTTTGTTGCTACTGTTTTCTGCGTGTCAAGTATTTATTCCTATGACCATGAGATCATATAACTCACTGACACCGGAGGAATGCTTTGTGTGTATCTAACGTCACAACATAACTGGGTGACTATAAAGATGCTCTACAGGTATCTCCGAAGGTGTTAGTTGAGTTAGTATGGATTAAGACTGGGATTTGTCACTCCGTGTGACGGAGAGGTATCTCGGGGCCCACTCGGTAATACAACATCACACACAAGCCTTGCAAGCAATGTAACTTAGTGTAAGTTGTGGGATCTTGTATTACGGAACGAGTAAAGAGACTTGCCGGTAAACGAGATTGAAATAGGTATGCGGATACTGACGATCGAATCTCGGGCAAGTAACATACCGAAGGACAAAGGGAATGACATACGGGATTATACGAATCCTTGGCACTGAGGTTCAAACGATAAGATCTTCGTAGAATATGTAGGATCCAATATGGGCATCCAGGTCCCGCTATTGGATATTGACCGAGGAGTCTCTCGGGTCATGTCTACATAGTTCTCGAACCCGCAGGGTCTGCACACTTAAGGTTCGACGTTGTTTTATGCGTATTTGAGTTATATGGTTGGTTACCGAATGTTGTTCGGAGTCCCGGATGAGATCACGGACGCCACGAGGGTTTCCCGAATGGTCCGGAAACGAAGATTGATATATAGGATGACCTCATTTGATTACCGGAAGGTTTTCGGAGTTACCGGGAATGTACCGGGAATGACGAATGGGTTCCGGGAGTTCACCGGGGGGGGCAACCCACCCCGGGGAAGCCCATAGGCCATAAGGGTGGCGCACCAGCCCTTAGTGGGCTGGTGGGACAGCCCAAAAGGGCCCTATGCGCCAAGGATAAGAAATCAAAGGAAAAAGAGAAAAAAAGGGAGGAGGTGGGAAGGGAGGGGGACTCCCTCCCACCAAACCTAGTCCAACTCGGTTTGGGGGGGGGGGAGAGTCCTCCCCCTTGGCTCGGCCGACCCCTTGAGGGTCCTTGGACCCCAAGGCAAGGCCCCCCTCCCTCCCACCTATATATACGGAGGTTTTAGGGCTGATTTGAGACGACTTTTCCACGGCAGCCCGACCACATACCTCCACGGTTTTTCCTCTAGATCGCGTTTCTGCGGAGCTCGGGCGGAGCCCTGCTGAGACAAGGTCATCACCAACCTCCGGAGCGCCGTCACGCTGCCGGAGAACTCTTCTACCTCTCCGTCTCTCTTGCTGGATCAAGAAGGCCGAGATCATCGTCGAGCTGTACGTGTGCTGAACGCGGAGGTGCCGTCCGTTCGGTACTAGATCGTGGGACTGATCGCGGGATTGTTCGCGGGACGGATCGAGGGACGTGAGGACGTTCCACTACATCAACCGTGTTCTCTAACGCTTCTGCTGTATGGTCTACAAGGGTACGTAGATCACTCATCCCCTCTCGTAGATGGACATCACCATGATAGGTCTTCGTGCGCGTAGGAAAATTTTTGTTTCCCATGCGACGTTCCCAAACACTCTATTCCATAGCCCTTGGAGATGCTTCCTTCTTTCCTAGCACTGTTATGAACATATTACTTTAAGACTCCCATGAACCTTTCGAAGGGGAACATATTGTGTAGAAATACAGGACCGAGAATGGAAATCTCGTCCATTAGGTGAACCAGGAGATGCGTCATAATATTGAACAAGGACGGGGGGAACACCAACTCAAAACTGACAAGACATTGGACTACATCCTTCTGTAGCCTTTCCAGATGTTCTCGATCGATTACCTTCTGAAATATTGCATTGAGGAATGCACATAGCTTCACAATGGGTAATCGAACATTTTCCGGTAGAAGCCCCCTCAATGCAACCGAAAGCAACTGCGTCATAATCACGTGGCAATCATGAGACTTAGGGTTCTGGAATATTTCCTCTGCCATATTTATTATTCCCTTTATATTAGATGAGAAGCCAGCGGGGCCTTCATACTCTTCAGGCATTCAAAAAAGATTTCCTTCTTTGCTTTGGTAAGAGCGTAGCTGCTTAAGTTTGATGCACTTTATCATTCCTCTTCTCGTATGGGTCTTTCATACATTGCTGCTCCTCCCGTTCTTCTGTTCTATCTTTTGTCTTCCCGTACACTCCCAGGAAGCCTAGCAGGTTCACACAAAGATTCTTCGTCACGTGCATCACGTCGATTGAAGACCGGACCTCTAGGTGTTTCCAATAGGGTAGCTCCCAAAATAAAGATTTCTTTTTCCACATGGGCACGTGCCGGTAACGTCGTCTTTCGGAACAGATTGACCGCCAGGACCCTTTCCAAATATTACTATTTGATCCAAATCCTAGACCATAGCCAATAACTCATCAGCAGTAGGGAGATTAGGATTCTTCCGGTGATGTGCCTCACTGTTGAAACGATTGCCTTCCTTTCTTATGGGATGATTGGTCGGAAGAAGCTCACGACACCCCAGGTAGACAACCTTATTAGATTTTTCCAGATATATACCTTTAGTCTTATCTAAACAGTGCGTGCTTGCATTGTATCCCTTGTTTGACTATCCTGAAATGTTACTAAGAGCAGGCCAATCATTGATGGTTACGAACAACAATGCTCATAGGTCAAATTCCTGCTGTTTGTGCTCATCCCACACACCTACACCTGGTTTGGCCCACAACTGCAGAAGTTCATCAACTAATGGCCTTAGGTACACATCAATGTCGTTGCCGGGTTGCTTTGGTCCTTGGATTAGCACTGGCATCATAATGAACTTCCGCTTCATGCACAACCAAGGAGGAAGGTTGTAGATAAATAGAGTCACGGGCCAGGTGATGTGACTGCAGCTCTGCTCCGTGATACGTCTCCAACATATCTATAATTTTTGATGGTTTCATGCTATTATCTTGTCAAACTTTGGATGTTTTGAATGCCTTTTATATATTTTCTGGAACTAACTTATTAACTCAGTGCCAAGTGCCAGTTCCTGTTTTTCCATGTTTTTGACCCCTTTCAGAGGAGATTTTGAAACGGAGTCCAAACGGAAGAAAATCCCCGAAAAGATTTTTTCTGGAACGGAAGAAGATCGGGGAGCTTGGGAGCCAAGGCAGGGGAGACCCAGGTGCCCCCACAAGCCCCCACCCCGCGGCCAGGGGGAGGCCACGCCATCCAGGCTTGTGGGCCCCCTGAGCATCCCCTAACCTAGGGGCGGCGCCCATAAATTCCCTAAAAATCCCAAAAAAGATCACGAGATCATCGAAAGTACTTTTCTTCCGCCACAAGCCTCTGTCTCCGCAAGATCCCATCTGGGGCACGTTCTGGTGCCCTGCCGGAGGGGAGATTCGGACACGGAGGGCTTCTTCATCAACACCATGACCTCTCTGATGATGCGTGAGTAATTCACCATAGACTTATGGGTCCATAGCTAGTAACTAGATGGCTTCTTCTCTCTCTTGGATCTTCAATACAAAGTTCTCCATGATCTTCATGGAGATCAATACGATGTAATCTTCTTTTGCGGTGTGTTTGTCGAGGTCCGATGAATTGTGGATTTATGATCAGATTATCTATGAAT
Source organism: Hordeum vulgare subsp. vulgare (assembly GCF_904849725.1). Classification (NCBI taxonomy): domain Eukaryota; kingdom Viridiplantae; phylum Streptophyta; class Magnoliopsida; order Poales; family Poaceae; genus Hordeum; species Hordeum vulgare. The sequence continues at coordinate 263,996,685 of NC_058518.1, read as the reverse complement.
CTTATTTGAGTTTCTTCTGATCTCTCTTATGCATGGTTTCATATCCTTGTAATTCTATTCGAGTTGTGGGTTTTGTTTGGCCAACTAGATCTACGATTCTTGCAATGGGAGAAGTGCTTGGTTTTGGGTTCATACCGTGTGGTGACCTCACTCAGTGACAGAAGTGGTAGCGAGGCACGCATCGTGTTGTTGCCATCAAGGGTAAAAAGATGGGGTTTTCATCATTGGTTTGAGATTATCCCTCTACATCATGTCATCTTTCTTAAGGCGTTACTCTGTTCGTCATGAACTCAATACACTAGATGCATGCTGGATAGCGGTCGATGTGTGGAGTAATAGTAGTAGATGCAGAAATTATCGATCTACTTGTCTCGGCTGTGATGCCTATATGTATGATCATTGCCTTAGATATCGTCATGACTTTGCGTGGTTCGATCAATTGCTCGACAGTAATTTGTTCACCCACCGTGATATTTGCTATTATGAGAGAAGCCTCTAGTGAACACTATGGCCCCAGGGTCTACTCCACACCATATTTTCAGCCTTACACTTTTTACTTCTTTGCACTTTCCGCCGTCAGATCTCACTTTGCAAACAATCTTGATGGGATTGACAACCCCTTTGAAGCGTTGGGTGCAAGCTTGTTTTTGTTTGTGCACGTACTTTGGACTTGACGAGGCCCTCCTTCTGGATCGATACCTTGGTTCTCAAACGGAGGGAAATACCTACTGCTCCTGTGCTGCATCACTCTTTCCTCTTCAAGGGAAAAACCGACGCAAACTAGACAAGTAACAAGAAGAATTCCTAAGCGCCAGGGAAGGACTTTTGTTGCCGCAGCAGAAGAATTTCTGTCGCCGTTGCCGGGGAGGATCAAGTCAAGAACTGATCCAAGTAAGTGTCGCAAACTCATATCTTGCATTTACTTTTTTGACTCTCGTTTTCCTCTACCCCACTTGTAAAAAACAAAAAATTACAAAACAAATGTTTCCCTTTTTCGTTTTGCCTTTTTCGTTCGCCCTTTCTTTTGCTTGCCTTTCCTTTGCTTGTGTGCTATGTGCCTTCAATATGCTTGCATCTTCACTTGCTAAGAATCTAGTGATATGGATCCTCACCCACTTGCTAATCTCCTTAAGAGATCCACTTATGTGGAACCAATTTCTAGTGAGTTTTGTGCATTAGATTATCTTTATGGAGTTTTGCTTGAGATGCGTGAATCTGAAAATTGTGAGGAAGAAATTTATGAAGTGATTCACGAGGGCTCCTTGGATGAAAAGCATGATTGCAAAGGTTTCACTATAAATTCTATTAGTGACAATCATGCTAAAAATATGCAAAATCCTAAGCTTGGGGATGCTAGTCTTGCTATGTCCACTACTTTTTGCAATGATATTTGCAATAATATTGAAAGTGGGTTTGGAGAAGTCATGACTTTAGTTGATGATAACCCCATTATTTTTGAAGAGCGTCAACTTTGCATGCATGTGGATCACAAAAAGAATATCCTATGGGATAGCTATATTCTTAAATTTGAATATGATCCCACATGTAATTGCTATGAGAGAGGAAAATATTGTGGTAGAAACTTTCATGTTACCAAATTACCTCTCTTTATGTTGAGATTGCTATTGTCTCTTTCTTCTTCCTTGCATTTGGTAACTATTGGTTGTCTTGCCAATTTGTTTTCCTATAAAATGCCTATGCATAGGAAGTATGTTAGACTTAGATGTGATTTTCACATGCTTTATGATGCTCTCATTGTGCTTCAACTCTTGTCTTTTGTGTGAGCATCATTGAATTCGTTATGCCTAGCTAAGGGCGTTAAACAATAGCGCTTGTTGGGAGGCAACCCAATGAATTTATCTTTTTCTTTCTGTTTTGTTGCGTCCACACCATCACAATTCTGTTGTGATTGTGTTTTTTGTGATTCGTTTTGTGTTTTAGCCAAGCAAAACCTTTATGACTAGTCTTGGTAACGGTTGTTTGATCCCGCTGGAAAAGGACAGAAACTTTTTGGTCATGAGATGATTTTTCATTTTTATTCAGAAAGAGATTTTGAGTTGATTCTTTTTGCTGCTGGTTGATATTCCTTTTCCCCAGGCTGTCGTAATGTTTCAGATTTTTCGAGGTACCAGAAGTATACAAAGTATACAGATTGCTACACACTAGTCTGTTTTTGACAGATTCTGTTTTTGTTGAGTTGGTTGCTTGTTTTGATGAAACTATGGTTAGTATCGGGGGTACTAGCCATGGAAAAGTGAGAATACAGTAGCCCAACACCAATATAGATAGATTTAATGTTTGCTAGTGTATCAAAAGAAGTGGTTGTTTGTTTTCTTGTGCTAATGTTATCACGAGTTTCTGTTTAAGTTTTGTGTTGTGAAGTTTTGAAGTTTTGGGTGATGTTCTCATAGACAAACAGATAAGGAGTGGAAAGAGCTCAAGCTTGGGGATGCCCAAGGCATCCCAAGCCAAATTCAAGGACACCAAAAAGCCTAAGCTTGGGGATGCCCCGGGAAAGCAACCCCTCTTTCGTCTTCAATCCATCGGTAACATTACTTGGAGCTATATTTTTATTCACCACATGATATGTGTTTTGCTTGGAGCTATATTTTTATTCACCACATGATATGTGTTTTGCTTGGAGCGTCTTGTATCTTAGGAGTCTTTTATTTTTGTTGTTTCACAATCATCCTTGCTGCACACCTTTTTAAGAGAGAGAGACATGCACTCATCGCGATTTTTGCTAGAATGCTCATAGTGCTTCACTTATATCTTTTGAGCTAGATACTTTTGCTCTATGTGCTTCACTTATATCTTTTAGAGCACGGCGGTGCGTGATTTGGTAGTTGGCTTATGCTATGAAAGTAGTCCCAAAAGTGATAGATACCCAAAGAGGATGCAAAAACCTCCATCTTCTTGTGTTGAGTAGAAAGAGAAGTTTTGATTCCTCTCAAATAGTTTTGAGACATGGATTTGGTAATATTAAGAGTCATGTTAGTAGGGTGTTGTGAATCTAGAAATACTTGTGTTGAAGTTAGTGATTCCGTAGCATGCACGTATGGCGAACCGCTATGTTAGGAAGTCGTAGCACAATTGATCTATTGATTGTAATCCTTTGTGTTGAGGTAGGGATCGCGCGATGGTTTACACCTACCAACCCTTCCCCTCGGAGTATGCGTTTAGCACTTTGTTTCGATTTCTAATAAAAACTTTCGCAATAAGTATGTGAGTTCTTCATGACTAATGTGAGCCCATGGTATAGATGCACTTTCACCTTCCACCATTGCTAGCCTCTCTAGTGCCGCGTAATTCTCGTCGGTGCACAAACCCACCAAATTCCTTCCTCAAAACTGCCACCATATCTACCTACTATGGCATTTTCATAGCCATTCCGAGATATATTGCCATGCAACTCCCACCGTTTCGTCTCATGACTTGTGTCGTCACTCTCACATTTCCATTGCATGATCGTGAGATAGCTAGCGATATGTTTCGACGTCATACGCCATGCTAGATCGTTGCACATCCCGGTACACTCCCGGAGGCATTTCCTTTGGAGTCATCATCATTGTGATCTTTGAGCTGTGAGTAAATAAAAGTGTGATGATCATCATTATTAGAGCATTGTCCCATGTTAGGAAAAAAAAGAGGCCAAAGAGCCCGAAAACAAAAAAAAGAGAAAAAAAAGAGAGGCCTAAGAGCCCAAATGAAAAAAGAGAGAAAAAGAGAGAAGGGACTATATTTTTCCACACTTGTTCTTCATGATAGCACCATGTTCTTCATGATTGAAAGCTTCTTGCTTTGTCACTACCATATGCTAGTGGGAATCTTTATTAAATAACTTGGCTTGTATATTCCAATGATGGGCTTCCTCAACATTGCCCTAGGTCTTCGTGAGCAAGCAAGTTGGATGCACACCAATAGTTTTCCTTTTGAGCTTTCACACACTTATAGCTCTAGTGCATCTTTTGTATGGCAATCCCTACTCATTCACATTGATATCTATTAATGGGCATCTCCATAGCCCTTTGATACGCCGAGTCAATGTTACCATCTCCTCCTTTTTGTCTCACAACCACCACCACACTCTATTCCACCTATAGTGATGTATCCATGGCTCGCGCTCATGTATTGCGTGATAGTTATAATTTTTTTGAGAAAGTAAGAGTGCGAAAACAATTACTTGGCCAATACCGGGGTTGTGCATGATTTACATTAGTTGTGTGAGGATGATGGAGCATCGCCAGACTATATGATCTTGTAGGGATAACTTTCTTTGGCCTTGTTATTTTGAAAGTTCATGATTACTTTGCTAGTTTGCTTGAAGTATTACTGTTTTCATATCAATAGAAAACTATTGTTTTGAATCTTACGGATCTAAACATTCATGCCACGTGAAATAAGTTGCAAAGGACAACTATGCTAGGTAGAATTCCACATCAAAAATTCATTCTTTATCACTTCCCTACTCGAGGACGAGCAGGAGTTATGCCTGGGGATACTTGGTACGTCTCCAACGTATCTATAATTTTTTATGGTTTCATGCTATTATCTTGTCAAACTTTGGATGTTTTGAATGCGTTTTAAATATTTTTTGGAACTAACTTATTAACTCAGTGCCAAGTGCTAGTTCCTGTTTTTCCATATTTTTGACCCCTTTCAGAGGAGATTTTGAAACGGAGTCCAAACGGTAGAAAATTGCCGAAAATATTTTTTCTGGAACAGAAGAAGATCGAGGAGCTTGGGAGCCAAGGCAGGGGAGCCCCAGGGGCCCCACAAGCCCCCACCCCACGGCCAGGGGGGAGGCCGCGCCATACAGGCTTGTGGGCCCCCTGAGCATCCCCTAACCTAGGGGTTGCGCCCATAAATTCCCTAAAAATCCCAAAAAAGATCACGAGATCATCGAAAGTACTTTTCTGCCGCCACAAGCCTCTGTCTCCGCAAGATCCCATCTGGGGCTCGTTCTGGTGCCCTGCCGGAGGGGAGATTCGGACACGGAGGGCTTCTTCATCAACACCATGACCTCTCTGATGATGCGTGAGTAGTTCACCATAGACTTATGGGTCCATAGCTAGTAACTAGATGGCTTCTTCTCTCTCTTGGATCTTCAATACAAAGTTCTCCATGATCTTCATGGAGATCTATCCGTTGTAATCTTCTTTTGCGGTGTGTTTGTCGAGATCCGATGAATTGCGGATTTATGATCAGATTATCTATGAATCTTATTTGAGTTTCTTCTGGTCTCTCTTATGCATGATTTCATATCCTTGTAATTCTCTTCGAGTTGTGGGTTTTGTCTGGCCAACTAGATCTATGATTCTTGCAATGGGAGAAGTGCTTGGTTTTGAGTTCATACCGTGCGGTGACCTCACCCAGTGACAGAAGTGGTAGCGAGGCACGCATCGTGTTGTTGCCATCAAGGGTAAAAAAGATGGGGTTTTCATCATTGGTTTGAGATTATCCCTCTACATCATGTCATTTTGCTTAAGCCGTTACTCTGTTCGTCATGAACTCAATACACTAGATGCATGCTGGATAGCGGTCGATGTGTGGAGTAATAGTAGTAGATGCGGAAAGTATCGGTCTACTTGTCTCGGACGTGATGCCCATATGTATGATCATTGCCTTAGATATTGTCATGACTTTGCGCGGTTCTATCAATTGCCCGACAGTAATTTGTGCACCCACCGTGATATTTGCTATTATGAGAGAAGCCTCTAGTGAACACTATGGCCCCCAGGGTCTACTCCACACCATATTTTCAGCCTTACACTTTTTACTTCGTTGCACTTTCCGCCGTCAGATCTCACTTTGCAAACAATCTTGAAGGGATTGACAACCCCTTTGAAGCGTTGGGTGCAAGCTTGTTTGTGTTTGCGACTACTTTGGACTTGATGAGGCCCTCCTTCTGGATCGATACCTTGGTTCTCAAACTGAGGGAAATACTTACTACTCATGTGCTGCATCACCCTTTCCTCTTCAAGGGAAAAACCGACGCAAACCAGAGAAGTAACAAGAAGAATTCCTAAGCGCCAGGGAAGGACTTCTATTGCCGCAGGACTCCCCAAAAGGATTCATGACATCTATACTTCGACCAAGGCATAAGTTCCTTGGGTCGTCTGCAAAGTCCGACAACTCCCTCTCGATTTTGCTCCACTGCGACCCATCTGCGAGGTGTCTCAACCTTTTCCCGTCTTTCTTACGCTCGTCTTTGTGCCATCGCATCAACTTGGCATGACCATTGTTTCTGAACAGACATTTCAATTGTGGTATTATAGGAGCATACCACATAACCTTAGCAGGAACCTTCTTCCTCGGGGGCTCGTCATCACCCTCAACATCACCAGGGTCATCCTGTCTGATCTTGTACCGACATGCAATGCATACCGGGTATTTATCCATATTCTCGTACTTCTCACCACGGTACAGGATGCAGTCATTAATGCATGCATGTATCTTCCACACATCTAATCCAAGAGGGCAGATAGCCTTCTTTGCTTCGTACGTAGTCTCAGGCAATTCTTTATCCATTGGAAGCTTCGACTTCAATATTTCAGTAACTTCTCAAATCACTTGTCAGATAAACCAGTTTCTGCCTTCCAGTTCAACAGTTCCAATGCGGTACCGAGCTTTGTGCTGCCATCTTCGCTATTTGGGTACAACAACTTTTTATGATCCTTTAGCATGGCCTCAAATTTCAGCTTGTCCTTTTCTGTATCGCATTCTCTCTTTGCATCAGAAATGACCCGACCAAGACCATCAGCGGGCTCATCTGATGCCAGTTGTTCTTCACCTCCTTCTTCTTCATTGTCTTCCATTGTAGTATCACTGTATTCTTCAGTGAACATAGGATAGTTGTCATCATCATCTTCTTTTTCATTTTCTTCCATCCTAACCCCTCTTTCTCTTTGCATGGTCCAACAATAATATGCGGGCATGAAACCTCTTGGAAGCAAGTGGAGATGAATGTTTTTCGAGCTAGAGTACTCCTTCACGTTTCGACAGACAACACATGGACAAGGCACAAAATTATCCACTTTGTTTGCCTCAGCCACATCGATAAATTTATGCAGACCTGCAATAAATCCGGAACAGCGTCGTTCGCCATACATCCATCGCTTCCGTGCATCGATCTGGCATCATACATGAATAGTGAAATGACCACCGTACATCGACACATGCAATATTTTTGTATCAATTACAGATGAAAAGGATAAGGTTGCTAACCTCGGTCGAGGATACCATTTTGTGTGAACTTAAGAGTGACTCGGGCATTAGTCCCGGTTCGTAATGTACTCCGAAGTGCGTCGGTCACAGTACATCCATTGGCGGTTCATCTCTATTATGAAATTAAGTATATCAAAAAACCATTGCAGAACATATGACCAAATTAATACAAGTTCATCATCACATTAAAACCAAAGCATAGTAGTGATCAAATGTTATTACTGTAAAAAATAAATACATAAAGTTCTCTCATAAAACAACATACAACTATGTAAAACGTTTAAATGCAACAACAAATGCGATCAAAATCGCAACTAAGATAACAATTGACCCAACAGCATAATGATACCAAGCCTCTTTATCAATGGCATATTATCTAATATTCCTAATCTTCAAGCGCATTGCATCCATCGTCAACCGCGTCGCATCGACAAATATTGAAGAAAATTGAGCTTGGAGGTCGAGCTTGGAGAGGAGAAAGCTTAAGTAGTGTGGCTCGGACATTTCATCGAACACCTCATGTGCATGAACTAGAGTGGCAAGAGCATGGCATGGTCACACTTCAATAGCCAAACAACAGAGGAGAGGGTGGGCATGGGCAAGGGTTTATATAGGCAACACTTTAGTCCCGGTTTTTGTCTAAAACCGGGACTAATAGCCTACCCTTTAGTCCCGGTTCTTGCCACAAACCGGGACTAATGCTCCGCGGCACGCCACGTGGCAGTCACTGGATCTTTAGTCCCGGGTTTTGCCCCGAACCGGGACTAATGAGGTGAATCGAACCGGGACCAATGCCCTGGCAAACTGAACCGGGGCCAATGCGTGGCATTGGTCCTGGTTTTCGTTTGAACCGGAACTAATGGTCTTTCGGCACCTTTTTTCTATTAGTGATGGCGGCGGCACACTTTTGAAGTGTGTCGGTTCGGTGTGTAACCTAGTCCCCACACGTTGCTAGGCTAGGGCATCCGGCTTTAGATATTAGGCTTTAGTGTGATGTCTGTTTGGTATTTGACTCGGATATTCCGCACCCATTTCATCAAAAGAATATGAGTAGCAACATATGTTATCAAGATGATGGCTTTAGGCTTATTCATATATTAATTTGTATGATCTTTATAAATAATTAATAAAATAGCTACATGAAAGACCGGTAGTATATCCTCTTTTTTCAAAAACAATACAACATAATAACATCAGTTCTCAGCGCCAATCTTAACGCGAGAACGGATGGACACAGAGTTCTATGACAAGGAACTGAAAAACAAAGACTGAAAAAAAGCACATCCGGTCTTTTTTGATGGAATTTTCCGTCTCTCCATCCTATCATGGACAAAATCTCGTAGTCCTGTCTTGTCGTTGAAACGGCCCTGGTAGTGAAGATCACGACCATATTTAGCAAAACGAAAAAAAGAACAAGCGTAGTGCACTCCAGCCAGCAGGATCAATAGAAAAACGATAAAGTCGCTGACCGTGCTACGAGCACCAATGCAACAGTACGACGACAAACAGGCTGACCTGATGCAAATGTTTTCTGTATATATACTTGATCACTTTGTGCCAACTGCCAGGAGAAGGACAGAATGCAACTCTCAGTGCTAATTAATGAAGCACACGTCGGAGCCGGAATATTGAAACATGGCTTCACCCCTAGTTCACACACACCTAATGCGAACCGTAAAATAAAAACTATAAAAGAAGTCAAACAATTCTAACAATTTTAACAAATATGGTCGAGCGCTCTACTGAATTGTGAAGTTTCGAGAAAGATGACATCCGTTATATTTTGGGCAAAAAAAAGATCATTGATGCTATGAAAAATAAATCATCTTTAAAGAAATTTGGTGGATGATTTTTATTTTATTTCACCAAGGGTACCACAAATGTCATTTATTCGTCAAACTTTACCTGTGAGTAGAACAGTCCATCAAGTTTATTAACCAAAAATTATAGAATTGTTTGAATGGTTTTGCTACCTTTCATGTTGTGATGTTCATAAGTGTTAAAAGGGACACAGAGGGATTAGTGAAATAGTTGGATTGTATTGTTTGAGCTTTGTGGGCACATATCTCTACTATTGAAGGGGACCTGCCGTCTGTCGTGATGGTTCGACCTCCACGACCCCCCTCCTATCGCTAGCATTTTCACCATTCCATCATTTTTTTTTCAATCCCTCCATAAATCAAGCGATAAACCAGCCGATTAGTTCAATAAAAAAACCCTTAGTACATCACACCTCGTACGGTCAACAGGGGAGGCAAACAAAACGGTTTAAAACAAACCCACTAAAACCTACTAACGCACGCACAAAGGACCTAGCGATCCATCCCCCCATCGCTAGCAAAGACGTATCTAGACGTCCGGTAATCCCAAATTGCCAAAGTCCTAGATTCACCATGGAATCCGCATCGAAGATGGCGTGCTGCCGCCCCGGCGACGATGTCCCGACGATCTCCGACGACGACGACATGAACCTTGAGGCTGTCACCGCAAGGACGAAAGCCGCCTTGGAAAAGTTCCTCCTCGGCCGCCTCGCCACCGAGCGGCCCAACGTGGACATCCAGCCACCCAAGCGTGTCCGGCCGGCCTTCCTCAGTTTCGTCCCTGCGCCGGAGTCCACGTCGTCCAACTCGGGCGCGGCGGAGTGGATCATCAAGTTGTCGGAGATCTCAACCGACCCATTGGACCGACCCATCAAGTTGCCGGTGCCGGTGCGGAGCTCTCTGCCTCGGCCGCCCTCGCAGAATCACCAATCCGACTGGAAGGTCCCGCCGTGCGTCTCCGACTTGAAGAACCCCAAGGGGTACTCGATCCCGCTCGACAAGCGGCAGCTGGCGTCGTCCGATGGCCGGTGAACGCAGGGCGATAATATTGGCCGTAACTTTGCCAGGCTCGCGGAGGCGCTGTACGTCGCGAAGATGAAGGCTAGGGAGGCCGCCCTCACACGGAAGACGATGCACCAAGAGCTACGACGGCTCGCCAAGGAGGCGCGCGCGAGCAGAGCCGACGCTGAAGCACCTCCGGCTGCTGACAAGAAACGTTCTGCCAAGACGGGCAGATCCAAACCCGGCAAGGGGCTCTCCGGGGGAGCACCGAAGATCATGGCGCGTGTCAAGAGGGAGAGGCCGGTCGGGCTCGACGAGCAAGAGAAGGGCAGCGACCCCTTCGACGTCGACCAATTTATGTCTGAGGTGAAGATGGGGAAGGAGAACTGATCTTCCCGACGCTCAAGAAATTGATCTAATGTTTTTGTTTTTTTTTGTTTTTTTTTGTTTTTTGCGACAGATCTAATGTTTTTGTTGTTGAAACGTTTGCCTCTCTGTTGCTGAAATTTGGTTTCCCTCTTTCCATATACCACAATTTGACTGTTTAGGTATGGATGATTTCGATCTGGACGAACTGCTAGGATCGAGGCTACATATCTCATAGTTTATGATCAGGATTCGACCCGGATTTGTTGCTGGTAATGTCAGTGATTCATCTAATTTATGCCAGATTGATATTGTTTCAGCTTATGTTCCCATTTCATATGTGTACAAGAAACTTCTGTAGGTTCAAAGCAGTCCTTAGTCTCAAATTGTCTTTGCTCTAACCAGGCTCCATCCTCCACACAGATATTTTACAAGGTACTTTTCATCCTTGCCGTTAGCCCAATTATTTTGCAGGGCCAACAAAATGCAACGTAAACAAAAATATATTCTTGATTTTAAAAGGGTGCAGGACATGAAACTATCAAATAGTGTTATAGTTGTATATCTATACTATAAAGGGGATATGTCGTCTGTGGTGATGGTTCGACCTCCTTCGATCTCCCCCTCCCAAGGCTAACGCTGGTTACCCTCTCACCCATGTTCCACCACCGATTTTTATTCAACCCTTAAAAACCAGTCGGTTTAATTAAAAAATCTCTTTCTCCCCCTGCGACTGGAAAATCCGCTGGCACCTCCCCCCGCACAACTAAAGATCGGGATAACCATGCCACACGCGCATCCATGACTGAAAACCCCCACGAACACACGTCCAACTCCCAGGCCCCAACTTCCTCACTCTGTCGCTCCTGCCGCTCCCCTCCTCGCCGACCCTCATCTCAGAATGGCCAATCCATACCCCTCGCCGCCCTTCTCGTCCGCCTCATGACCACGGTGGCCACGGTCCTTGCCGCGAACGGCACTTCCCCGCCCTTAATCCTCCACCAGCGACCTCATCATCTCAGCCATGCCGGGTCGCGGCAAGTGAGGCAAGGGGTTGGGCAAGGGTGGCGCGAAGCGCCACCGCAAGGTGCTGCGCGACAACATCTAGGGCATCACCAAGCCGGCCATCCGGCGGCTGGCGCGCAGGGGCGGCGTGAAGCGCACCTCCAGGCTCATATACGAGGAGACCCGCGGCGTGCTCAAGATCTTCCTTGAGAACGTCAGCCGCGACGCCGTCACCTACATCGAGCAAGCCCGCCGCAAGACCGTCACCGCCATGGACGTCATCTATGAACTCAAGCGGCAGGGACGCACCCTATACGGATTCGGCGGCTAGGCCACGTTCTCATCTGTTTCTATTAGTCCAGTGCCGGTGTTGGCCATTGTTAGGGGTTACCGGTGTCTTGTGCTGCGGAGCTTGATTTCGATGTGATGCATATGTATTCAGATGTGATGCATATGGGTTCAGATTAAGTAATGGACTCGCTATTGCTGTTCAATATCATTTGTGTGTTCGATCTATGAGTTCGGTTTCATTCTGCCTACCACGAATCTGTCCATAGCCAAGGCCTCGGCGCCGCCGACTTCACGGGGGTCGTCGCCGATGACCTCGTGCTAGTTTCTCCGCGTCTCCCTGCACCTCGGCTTGTGCACCTCCTCCCGAGTCCAGACGGCAGCCTCCTCAACGACAGCCCTCCTGCGCTGAGGCGGTGATGGTCGACGGGTACACCATCGCCGCCATCACGAAGACGTCCCGCAGGATGCCGCTCAGGGATGACGGCACACTCAAAGGAGACGGTGGTGTTCACGCTCTCCCTGTATCGCTCCTCCGAGGCCGCCGAGAGGTGGCGCTCCAGAACGGTGCAGGTGGCGGAGCCGCGGAGGGACAGGGTGTGCCCGGTAGCGGCGACGGGTCACCAAGACGATTAAGCTTGGAGGCCCCCGTTGCATGGTCGGATGGGTCAACCTCTGGCGCGACATCCTCGTCTTCAACGTGTTCGACGAAAATCCCGCGCTTCATGACGTGCCTGCCGCCGGTGGCCAGGGGCAACTGCGCATCTTACGCCTACCACAAGCGCTGCTCCTCCCCCGATCCCGGACATCACCGTCAGCCCGAGCAAAGACTACATAAGTACATTGAGATGGAAACTGACCTACAGAGAAGGCCGGAAGTGGTGACCTCCGAGGAGGAATGCTTCCACCAGAAGCCACACCCTCAACCCAGCTCCGATGGCTCGAGAGCCACCACATGGATCATGCCGATCCCGATTCTGTCATGGGAGGACTGGAGCCCCAGCTGCACCATCGATGCCGATGAAACCATCGTCCATCCAATGCACCACAAGCTGCTACCTGGGACGTCAGGAAGTATCAGTGACAATGAGCCCACTCAGGTGACGTCGCTGCCAGTCCTCGCCACGGGTTTCCCCGCAATGAGCATGGATGATGATGTAGTGTGCCTGCTCCGTGCAAGTCATGCTCCATTGACGAGATGGAAGTGGTGATTTCTCTTGATTTGAGGAAGAAGTCGCTCCGAGGAGTGGGCAAGCTTGGTGCCGGCAAAGACTTCGCTGACATGCGCAACCGCATCACCTAGATCTCCAAGTATCTCGGTCCCAAATTCCCAATACGACCGCAGGTAACCTCGCTTTACTGCTATTGCTTCTTGTGTAATTTACCACCTGAATCAAGTGTCTTGTTATACGTTCGTACTTGCTTGGCAGTCTGATTTCATATCTTTTCCAGGCAGAGCATGATGTTCGTTAACATAATGAAGTTTGTGAGGGATAAAGCTAGGTATGCTAGCTCCTGCAAATTGGACATGCCTCCTTATTAATTTGGAAATGGATAAGACCTAGGGTCTTATCACTTATGGTAGTATTCTTTTGATCAGTATGGTCTGAAACTCTGAAGGACCAACTTCAGATGTTAAGAGACTTAATTCAAGAGTGTCACGTGATGGTGTGCAATGGGAGGGTAGCAATTATGGTTGTTATATTATGTACTTTGTTGTGTACCTGCCATATCAGCTGATAAAAAAGGTTCTTGGGAGGCCGTACTGCCATGGTAATAAAAATAAACAATGAATTATGTAGCAGTTACGCAGCACGGCAGCAGGTGTTCTTCTAACTGAATAGACGAACTGCTGACAGTTCGATGTTGTTAGAAAAACCCTGACACCATATTTCGAACCGACACTTGTTAGATGGTGGAATCGAATGAACACTGTAAAGGCAGATGATATGCATCCAAGTAATGGTGTTTAGACCTGTTCGTAGCCAAATCAAGCAGGTACTATGCCTGGAAATAAAAAAATGATATACATGTCATTCCTAAAAGCAGTACTGAATTTCATGACAACTATTTTCATGGATGCAGGGGAAGCAAAAACATTGAGAGCATGGTTGCTAGTTTGAACTTAGTGATGCTCACGTCGAAACATTACATCAAACTTGTGCGGAGGTTAATTCACAACTTTACCGATTTCTATAAATTAGCAAACTGCTGCATGCACAAGTATTTACTTTCTATAGAAATCTATGAAATGTAAATTTGTTGGATTTTTCACTTGTGGCATCATAATATCATATCTAGTTCCCAGTTCCCAATAGAAAAAACTTTTGAATCAGATCATCCTATCCCAAATATAGTTGAAAGTAACACTGCTCGGACCTCCAATAGCCATGGGTCAAAGATGTCTGAGAGGGGATCCTCGTGACCTCCGCTACATATGTTGTGATGTGCTTCATTGATGACTGCACGATGGAATCTTGTCAGTCATTTGAGACATAGTAAAGCAACATAGTATTAAGCATTGTTGGTTGTTCCTGCTATTAGCTGACCATTTTAGACATGAGGAAAAAGGAACATGGAGTGGTCGTGATGCACAACCATGGATTCATGGTACACACCCTACACGATGGAATCTTTTTGGTCAAGCAGATGCAGCCGCACTGCTGCACCATGGAATCGACCGAGTGATGTATTTTTTTCCCTTTCCAGATTCTAAAATCTTCCAACTTCTATATGCGAACTTCCTACTTGGCGCGGATATTGGTCCAATCGCTACCATGCAAATCATTTGCGTGGGCAGGCGCGGGGCGGCACTCCCGGCACATCCGCTCGATCCCGACATCCTTACAGGACTTGCCGCATGTCCCCAAATCCAGGAAATACCCCAGGCGTGGTCCAAGATCGGTGAGGGCAACGAGCAACTTGGTGGTGTGACTGCGGATGACAACGGTCCGAGATCCACGTGTTACGAGCAAAAGCCATGGATGTCATGAAGATGCTACACCAAGTGGGCAAGAAAGTTCACTCGATTTGAAGCAGCGCCGTACTGGAGCGATGGTGGAGGTGGACTCGTGCCTGGTGGTGGTGTGGTGGAGCCGTGGAGGCGGTCAGCTGGGGGTGGCCGGCCGCCAGGCCAGCGACAGCAGGGGGCGGCCGGGCGGGGGTTGCCGGGAGGCTGTCAGGCAAAGGCCGGAGGCCGGAAGGGTGGGAAGGGAGAGACAGAGAAGGCCGCACATCGAGCGGCCGACCGGATTGGAGTAGAGGGAGAAGGAGAGGGTCGGCGGGTAGGTGTTCAAATAAAGTCTCAAGGATTGAAATAAAGGAGTGTGTGGAGTTGTTTTTGTATAGAATACATTTATATCCTTTGTTCTTTTAGCTTCGGCTTTACCATTATTTGGTATGCTCCATAATGCATGTGGTCCCCGGCAAAATTTCAGTTTCATTACTTCCATATTCACTATTTTATAGTAGCACGTCATTGGTGAAATCCTACATGGAAGATCAATTAACCTATATTGTCGTCTTAACTTTTAGTATTATTTCATTTTGATCTAAAGGGACAAAAAGTGTTGGGGAACGTCGCATGGGAAACAAAAGTTTTCCTACGCGCACGAAGACCTATCATGGTGATGTCCATCTACGAGAGGGGATGAGTGATCTACGTACCCTTGTAGACCATACAGCAGAAGCGTTAGTGAATGCGGTTGATGTAGTGGAACGTCCTCACGTCCCTCGATCCGCCCCGCGAACAATCCCGCGATCAGTCCCACGATCTAGTACCGAACGGACGACACCTCCGCGTTCAGCACACGTACAGCTCGACGATGATCTCGGCCTTCTTGATCCAGCAAGAGAGACGGAGAGGTAGAAGAGTTCTCCGGCAGCGTGACGGCGCTCCGGAGGTTGGTGATGACCTTGTCTCAGCAGGGCTCTGCCCGAGCTCCGCAGAAACGCGATCTAGAGGAAAAACCGTGGAGGTATGTGGTCGGGCTGCCGTGGAAAAGTCGTCTCAAATCAGCCCTAAAACCTGTGTATATATAGGTGGGAGAGAGGGGACCTTTCCTTGGGGCTCAAGGAGCCCCAAGGGGGTCGGCCGAGCCAAGGGGGGAAGGTCTCCCCCCCCAAACCGAGTTGGACTTGGT
This sequence comes from Hordeum vulgare subsp. vulgare, assembly GCF_904849725.1. Classification (NCBI taxonomy): domain Eukaryota; kingdom Viridiplantae; phylum Streptophyta; class Magnoliopsida; order Poales; family Poaceae; genus Hordeum; species Hordeum vulgare. The sequence goes on along the minus strand of NC_058518.1, from coordinate 263,980,835 downwards.
TTGGTGGGTGGGAGTCCTTCCTTCCCTTCCCACCTCCTCCTTTTTTTTCTTTCTCTTTGATTTTTCTTCCAATGCGCATAGGGCCCTTTTGGGCTGTCCCACCAGCCCACTAAGGGCTGGTGCGCCACCCTCAAGGCCTATGGGCTTCCCCGGGGTGGGTTGCCCCCCCCCCCCCCCCCGGTGAACTCCCGGAACCCATTCGTCATTCCCGGTACATTCCCGGTAACTCCGAAAACCATCCGGTAATCAAATGAGGTCATCCTATATATCAATCTTCATTTCCGGACCATTCCGGAAACCCTCGTGACGTCCGTGATCTCATCCGGGACTCCGAACAACATTCGGTAACCAACCATATAACTCAAATACGCATAAAACAACGTCGAACCTTAAGTGTGCAGACCCTGCGGGTTCGAGAACTATGTAGACATGACCCGAGAGACTCCTCGGTCAATATCCAATAGCGGGACCTGGATGCCCATATTGGATCCTACATATTCTACGAAGATCTTATCGTTTGAACCTCAGTGCCAAGGATTCGTATAATCCCGTATGTCATTCCCTTTGTCCTTCGGTATGTTACTTCCCCGAGATTCGATCGTCAGTATCCGCATACCTATTTCAATCTCCGGCAAGTCTCTTTACTCGTTCCGTAATACAAGATCCCGCAACTTACACTAAGTTATATTGCTTGCAAGGCTTGTGTGTGATGTTGTATTACCGAGTGGGCCCCGAGATACCTCTCCGTCACACGGAGTGACAAATCCCAGTATTGATCCATACTACCTCAACTAACACCTTCGGAGATACCTGTAGAGCATATTTATAGTCACCCAGTTACGTTGCGACGTTTGATACACACAAAGTATTCCTCCGGTGTTAGTGAGTTATATGATCTCATGGTCACAGGAACAAATACTTGACACGCAGAAAAACAGTAGCAACAAAATGACACGATCAACATGCTACGTCTATTAGTTTGGGTCTAGTCCATCACGTGATTCTCCTAATGACGTGATCCAGTTATCAAGCAACAACACCTTGTTCATAATCAGAAGACACTGACTATCTTTGATCAACTGGCTAGCCAACTAGAGGCTTCCTAGGGACAGTGTTTTGTCTATGTATCCACATATGTAAATGAGTCTTCATTCAATACAATTATAGCATGGATAATAAACGATTATCCTGATACAGGAATTATAATAATAACTATATTTATTATTGCCTCTAGGGCATAATTCCGACAAAAAGGACCGACAGATATTTTGTCGATTCATTCATTTTGTACAATTTTGTGTGTGTGCGTGTGGGGGGGGTATTTCAGAGATCAATCTTGGTTGGTTATTATTAATTTCTTGCATATCAGTAATTGATATTTAAAGTGCTAACATGATCTTAAAGTTTAGTTGGTTATTCCCTCAAAAGACAAGTTTAGTTGGTTAAATTACATTCGTAGTACTTATCTTTGGATTCATTTTATAGGAGTGAGGATGTGGAACGATGGGCATAGTGGGATTTACCAAAAATGTGTAATAGGTAAATTGTGAAACAATGTGGGGGAGTATAGGAGTGAGGATGTGTAAGAAGTTTGCAACATAGGGCAAAAGGGACATTTCAGTTAATCAAGTCTTTGTATAAGTTTAGAGTATCTTGTTGTGGTCAAAAAATAAAGTGGAACAAACATTTTTTGCACCGAATACATGCTTCATTTTCACAAATGAGAGATATAAAATAAATATTCATTTGAATCAATAAATATAGTATATTTGTAAAAGTACAAGATGGAAAATGACAGTAAGAAAGAAGTGGAAGTCAAGACATTACTTTGTCTTCTCACAAGTAGACTATGGTTGCGAAGAAAACGATAATTACCGTGGGACAAGAAGCGGGAGAAAATCAGTATATCAATGGCAATCACATACTATCGTGTCAATAAATTTGTAAACTCGGACAATTATTAAACCGCTATGTTTTTTTGCTCCTGTGGCAACGCAAGGGCATTAAACTAGTGCCCCATAATGGCAAAACAAATAGGTTCTGCACTTTTTTTAGATCGGTGCAATGCACGGGCATTTGTACTAGCACACAGAATGTGTGCTTTTTTAAGATAAGGAGTGTTGTAAACTCATCTTGCACTAAAAAATATGATTCTAAATAGGTTCATGATTTTATAAAAATTATCAAATTTCCCGAAAAAACGTTCCAATTTTTTTAAAAGACCATTTAAATTGATCACAATGTTTCAAAAATTCTATTTCAAATAAAAATGTGTTCAAAAAAATGTTCATTTTCACAACATGTCTCAGTTTGAAAATCATTAATGATGGTTATTGAAACTGTATATAATAAATGACGCGTACTAGCACATGAAATATGTTTTATGTTATTTTTTACCCGTTGCAATGCACAGACATTTATACTAGTATATATAATAGGACTACACTGCTCAGTTGTGAAGTTTCGAGAAAGATGACATCCATTATATTATTTTGGTCAAAAAAAGATCATTGATGTTATGAAAAATAAATCATCTTTAAAGAAATTTGCTGGATGAGTTTTATTTTTATTTCACCAAGGGTACCACAAATGTCATTTATTCGTCAAACTTTACATGTGAGTAGAACAGTCCATCAAGTATATTAACCAAAAATAATAGAATTGTTTGAATGGTTTTGCTACCTTTCATATTGTGATGTTCATAAGTGTTAGAAGGGGTAGAGAGGGATTGGTGAAATAGTTGGATTGTATTGCTTGAGCCTCGTGGGGGCGCGCGCACACACACACGCACACACGCACGCACGCACATACATCTTGGAATACAAGTCAAGGCAGAAACAAAACCTAGTCTATCATATACTTCCTAGTAATCATAATACTCAACATCCCCCCGTAGTCACAATGGTAGCGATGCACACGATGAGACTTGAGAAAAAGCCGAAGGTAAGACGATGGGCATCCCCCTCCCTCACACGGTCATACCGGTCGATGCATCAGGGAAGTCATGGATGGAGTGGAAACCGATGAGGTTGCTCAAGCAAGGCAACAACTCTTTGTGCTGATGTCGAGGTAGCCGAGAGTGTAGGGTGGTGGAGTCGTGGTCGAGGTAGCCGTGCAACGAACTCCGTTGTCGATGTCGAGTCGAGATGGCCGGTGTCGAGGTAGTCGTAGTGAAGCCGCGAGCGCAAGGAGGCGCCAAGTTAGCCATATGTGGAGTGGTGTCAAAATAGTGGTGCATCGGGAAGAGGACACCATTGACGACGCGTCACGTCGGGTTTGCGAAGCTTAGGGACACATCATGGACGAAGGCACGCATCGGTGTTGCCAGCATCGGGCATGCGTAGACGGACGAAATCAATGTTGATGATGCGCTGCTCCAGGCTTGCCAAGCCTGGGTACTCATCAGAGACGAAGGCACGCGCCGGTGTTGCCAGCACCAGGCTTGCGTATACGAGGACCCACACAACTTGTAATCCATGTCGATGGGTCTATCAAACAAGAACTCGACGACGGTCATGACGCAAATTGGGGAGTAACGATGTCGCTCGCGGTGGTCAGACTATATGAAGTGGTCGGGGAAGATGAGGGCGGCGCTGGCGATGAGATGGTGCTAGACAAAGACGAAGGGGGTGCACGAGCGGCACGGCTCGGATGCGTGTGCTGCAACGGCACCGAACAAGAGGGGCAGCAAAGGCCTGAAGGTGTCCACGACAGCTGGTTAGGAGCGTGACAACGATGCTCCAAGTAGGCAAGGAAGAACTTGACAGCGTGACAAAGAGAGGCGCGGAGGGTGATGTTCCGACGCCTAGGGAGCAGTGCGGTGCATGCCACATCGAAGTTGACGCGTGGGGACAGCGGAGTGGACTGCATGTCATGGCGCTACGGACCGAAGCAGTGATGCAACAACGGTGCGCAGGTCGGGGAAATGGCGCAAAGACCTCGAGGCCTCGACATGGACCGCACGTCACGACACTATAGGCGAAGGGGCGGTGTAGCAGCGGCTTGCGGGTAACGGCGCGATGCCCAAAAGGGCAACATAGTAGTAACATGGGACTTGGTGTAGCCGCGGGGAGAACCACGGGGCGGTGGCGTTGCTGCCTGACGGGGCGACGCAGCAGCGACCCTATGGTCAATCGATGCAGAGGCGGACGAGACTGGAGGACGATCTTCGCATGACATGTAGAGGCACACGCAAACAACTAGCTAGGTCGGGCACACGGTGCGGATGGAGAGATGTGGCGACCATGTGATCAATCTAGCTGCTCACGAGGTCGGAGTATCACACAACCCCTGTATTCAGCGCCTAGCCACAAAAGAACAAACACTTGCACCCAATACGGGCAAGAGGGTTGTCAAACCCCTTGGACTCGTTACTCGCAAGCATATGAGTAGTGTAGATGATAATTCGATAAATATAAATGGAAAACAATAAAAATTAATTATGAATAGCAAGGAAATAATAGCATTTGTAAATTTATAAGTGAATATACCTGAGGGCCATAGTGTTCTCTAGTGGTATCTCTCTTGAAGATAAAGCATACGATGGGTAAACAAATTATTTTTGGGCAATTGATAGAAAAGTGCATAGTTATGCAATATTTATTCGCGACAACTATTATTTGTATATAGTCATCACGTCCACAAGCAAGTAGATCGACTCCTGCCTATATCTACACTAGTAGGAAAAACCATATAGGTAGGACACTATTAGTAGCGCTGGAAAAGAGCAAGCACTGCTCATACTTAGCAGTAATGCTGGCTTTGAGCAGCGCTACGAGTAAGGCCTTAGCAGTAGCGTTGGAGAGATGAGGAGCGCTATTGCTAAGCGGGACCCAACGATCCCATTGATGGCAGTTGTAGTAGCAGCGCACCCTTAAAAACAACGCTACTGCTAAGATCAATAGCAGTAGCGCCCTGAGGAAACCAGCGTTGCTGCTATTGGGCCCAAGTTAGTAGTAGCGCTGCTCCGGAAAAGCGCTACTACTAAGTCTAATAGCAGTAGCACCCTTAGGAAACCAGAGCTACTGCTACGCGTGGTTGGTGGCACCTTTTCACCCACACCCCCTCTCTCCCCCTTCCTCCCCTTTTCCCTCTCCCCTCCTTTCCTCTCTCCCTCTCTAAGTTACTTCTCCACCATTGTTTCCCTTCTTCTCTCCTCCTCCTACCTCTCTTCTCTCCCCATTAATGCCCCCTCCACCATAATTCTCCTCCATAAATGGTCTCTTCTAGCTCTATCTTCCACATTTATTTGGCTCTGCCTCCTTCTATACATATAGATCTAGCTAGATCATATCTCTCCCTCTCCATTAGTTAGTTAGAGTCATCTGTCCTCCCAACAATTAGATCTAGCTAGCTATTTAGCCATCCACTTTCGATCCCTATAGGTCGCGATGGCCTAATGATCTAACCGTGCACAATCTCTCTCGGGATATAGGTTAGTACAAAAGTTGTATGTTTCAATAATGGGAATATGTGTGTTTGCAATATGAAGGGATTTGTCTGAGTGACATGCCCCGTGAGTTGCTTATGTTTTGCCGAAATATAGATTTATTTCCGTTTTGGCGAATTTCGAGCAAACTCGATATGTCCTATTTTTATGCAAGGTCATGCCAAATTTTTATATAACTTTCATGCATGCATGCATTTTCTTTATAACCCCTTTGCTTGTTATACCGTGCTGTCATGAAGGTGGAGTGATACTTGCAATCTGCGTTGATGGACATGTATGCACATAAACGGACTGGGATTAGATTTCGGTGTACACGATGCAAAGAAGGAGTAATTTTGGACCATTTTAATCGTGGTTGTTTGAAGGCGCACTAGCTGATGAATGGTTTCATCAGTGGATATACTCGGTGGATAAGTGAATATGATGATGAGATGTCCACATGGCAGGGAATAACTACATGGGGCTAGACGAAGAGATGACCGATCGACACGAAGACGATGGTGCCAGACACGGCAGCAGGGAAGAGTCCGGACACGGCGGAGGGGAAGGGTCCGTACATGGTGGCGGGGAAGATTCCGGACATGACAAAGAAGAGTACGGAAATGGTGGAGAAGAGGTGACAAACACACCGTGGTCTTTGACGTTACTAAGTTCAGTCATGCAGGACCCTCATGTCCGAGACCTCCTTTTCAAGAGTAGGACTAGCGAGAGAGTTTCTTCTAGAGAGGAGGCCAAGCTGGCGCAACTTGAAGTAGACTCGAACACTCCATTGTATGACGGTCGCGATCCCGGGGTGACCCGCTTGAGTTTCATGCTCGAACTTCTAAAGACGAAGGCCAAAAATAAATGGACAAACAAAATCCTCGATGAGCATTTGAAGTATCGACATAATAAAGTTCTTACTGCGGGAACCTGTGTCCTACTAGTGTCGAGGAGGCCAAGAAAATCATTTGCCCTCTTGATCTGCCGCACATTAGATACCATGCATGCATCAACGATTGCATCATTTTTCGGGGGGGAGCACGCGAAAAAAACTAGGTGTCCAATGTGCAATGCTTCTCAATACAAGAAGGCAGGAAAGAAAGCTCCTTAGAAAGTTGTATGGTACTTTCCGATCACTCCCAGTCTGCAACGGTATTTCGTAGATCATAAGGAAGTAGAGCTCATGTGCTGGCTCGCGAAGAGGAATAAGCCCGATGGTGGAGATGATGTGAAGGTGATACACCTCGCATATGCTAGCCAGTGGAGAGCATTAAACACTGAATACCGATTTTTCTGAGAAGATGCAAGGAACATCGTGTTTGGTGCGAGTATCATGGCATGAATCCGTTTGGAAACCGGAGAACCAACCACAACACATGGCCCGTCTTTGTATGGATGTACAACCTCCACCCATGATAGTGCATGAAGACAAACTACATACACATGAGCATGCTGATTCAAGGGCTTCTGAAAGAGGAGCTAGACACGTTATGGAAATCGTCGTTCAAGACATGGGACGCCAGCACAGGAGATTATTTCTATATGAGAGTCACGCTGATGACGATGGTGCATGACTATCTCGGTTACAGGTACGCCTCAGGCCAGGTGTGCCATGGATATTGCGGATGCATGAGGTGCATGGATGATACAACGTCTTAGCAGCTTACGTTAATAAAAGATGGCGGGTTTGGGAATATCGTGTACATGGGGCATCGTAGATGGCTCGAAAAGGATGACTCATGGAGAAAATGTGGAGATCTATTCAATGGTTTGCCTGAGCATTGAGGACCTCCACGTAAGAGGAGTGGCACCGAAATCAATGAGTTGTTGAATAATTGGGAACGGTGCCCCGCTCCGGGAGTGATGGAAAAGGCACCAGAGCCACTGGTGAAGGTATGGATAACGAGGTCTGTTTTTGGGACTTGGCGTACTTTCCCAATCACGAGATGACTCATTGCCTTGATCAAATGCATATCACGAAGAATGTCCTCGAGAGCTTGCTTGGCACACTGATGAACATGCCAGAGAAAACCAAGGATGGGCCGAAGGCAAGGAAAGACTTGGAACATTTTGAGATCAGGAGGGATCTCCACATGCCCCGTAAAAAGTTGACGGAGGAGACGGAGACGGAGATGACGGCGCGGCCAAGGGGAAGAAGAGTCAACAAATAGAAGCAGAATTGTTGCCCCCCTTCTTGCTTCACCTTAAGTGCGAAGTAGATAGATCAATTCATCAAGTGCCTTACGGGAATAAAATTCAGTTTTGGTTACTGTGGGAAGATAAGCAGATTTCTAGACACCAAGAAGAAAAGGTTCAGCGGGATGAAGTATCATGACTGTCACATCATGATTCCGTAGATACTCCCACTTGCCATTAGAGGGATAATGGACAAGCACGTCCATGAGACGCTTACTGGTCTCTACAACTTCTTCGACGTCATCTCTCGAAAGTCCACTAATGTGAAGTAACTCTGAAGGCTACCAGAAGATATCGTTGTCATACTATGTGAGCTTGAGATGTATTTCCCGCCCGCGTTCTTTCACGTCATGGTGCATCTGTGTGTCCACATCGTGGAGGACATCATCTACCTCGAGGCAAAATTCCTTCACGGCATGATGGCGTTCGAGAGGATGAATGGGGTCATCAAAGGATTCTTTCATAACATGTCCCATCCCGAGGGGAGCATCGTCCATGGGTATCTGACACAAGAGTGCATCTCCTTTTGTGAGAATTATATAGGTGGCGGAGACCCTGTTGCTGGTTTGCGCTTCAAGAAGCACCATGGGAGTCTCTGAGCAAAAGGTCACAACAACGACCGGAGGGAATTACACGTTGACTACTGAGATCGACGGGATGACTTTGACAGGGCTAACTTAGTAGTACTACAACACCTAGATGTGGTAGATGATTATGTGACACTGCACAAAGAAATCATCGCAAAGAAGTACCATGATCAGGGGATGCGCAAGACGGACGACGAAGTTGCTATTGAGCACAACGCCACTTTTTTGCGTTGGTCCAAAGAGCAAGTTCGTGCTAATCCCGCGGAAGAGGCCAGCTCAGACGGGTTTCTCATATATGCCTTAGCACATGGCCGTGCACCCAAACTCGCGTCCTATGAGGCATATGATATCAACGGGTACATGTTCTACACGGCGGCCAAATACATGGACAATGATTACCAGAACTCAGGGGTGACGATTGAATGCGTGACCGACTCCAATGACACAAATGAAAGATTGTACGGAAGCGTCGAAGAGATCTTGGAGCTTAACTATACTGGAATACACGATGAGACGATGTTTCGTGTGAGGTGGGCTAAGGCCATCGTAAGATAAAACAAGTATTTCACTACCATGTCTATACCCGAGCGAAGAGTGCTACCATGAACATTAACGTCATTGCCAAAACTGAGCCATGGATACATGCTAAGCAGGTGACACAATGCTTCTTCATAAATGACCCGACCAATCCCATCCGTGTTGTGGTGAGGAGAGGCAAAATGAACATCGTCAGAATGGATGGAGTCACCCACGAGGAAGACTATGACCAATACGGCAACACGATGAGGGAAGATGACGATGATGATGAAGCAAGACTACATTACTTAAGAAAGATCATACTCCATGGTGCCGGAAAAGAAGAATCAAGAAAGGGAAGAAGATCAATGTGAAACATCTTCGACGCAGGTGAGAAACAATCATTTATATATATGTATGTATTTTGTGTATGAAACAACACATGGTTCCGGTAATATTCACGCAGTGTGGGAGGGAGACATTCTCGTCGACTGCGTGCGAGGCCGTCAGGATAAAAACAAAAAACAAAAGGAAGAAAGCAATACAAAAGAAAAAGGAAACGAAACAGAAAAGGAAAGGAAAATAATAAAAAAATAAGAAAATAATAACGAAAATAATAAAGAAAAATAAAAAATAAAATAAAAAAATAAAGTTAGCGGTAGCTGTGGTATTCATCCAGCACTACTGCTATCTGTCCTATAGCAGTTAACACTGGCGTTGGATTAGTACGAGTGCTACAGCTCGATGATGATCTCCACCTTCTTGATCCAGCAAGAGAGACGGGGAAGTAGATGAGTTCCCTGGTAGTGTGACGGTGCACCGGTGATGGTGATGATCTATTCCTGCAGGGCTCTGCCCGAGCTCCGCAGAAAACCAATCTAGAGGAGGAACTACGAAGTAGTGGTTTAGGGTTGCACGTGGCAAAAGTTATGTCTCAAAAAACCTAAAACCTCTAGTATATATATGAGGAGGGGAGGGGCTAGTCTTGGGGCTCAAGGGAGCCCCAAGGGCGCCGGCCGAGAGAGGAGGAGGAGACTCCAACTCCAATTCGATTTGGGAAGGAGGAGTCCCCTCCTTCCTTCCCACCTCCCTTTTTTTTCCTTTTCTCTTTGGTTTTTTTCCTTAGCCGACATAGCCCACTTCGGCTGGCCTCACCAGCCCACTAAGGGCTGGTGCGCCACCCTTGGGATATTAGGCTCACCCCCGGGTGGGTGGGCCCCTGCAGATAAAAACTTGGAACCCAATTGTCACTCCCGGTACACTGTCGGTAATGCCCGAAATCTTTTCGGAGACCAAATGAAATAATCCTATATATCAATCTTCGTTTCTAGACTATTCCGAAAACCCTCGTGACATCCATGATCTCATCCGGGACTACGAACAGCCTTCGGTTACCAACACCTATAACTCAACTATACCAAAATGTCACCGAACCTTAAGTGTGCAGACCCTGCGGGCTCGAGAACTATGTAGACATGACCTGAGACACTCTCCGGTCAATATCCAACAGCGGGACCTGGATGTCCATATTGGATCCTACATATTATACAAAGATCTTATCGGTTGAACCTTTATGCCAAGGATTCATATAACTCTGTATATCATTCCCTTTGTCCTTCAGTATGTTACATGCCCGAGATATGATCGTTGGTATCCCTATACCTATTTCAATATCGTTACCGGCAAGTCTCTTTACTCGTTCCGTAATACAAGATCCCGTGACTAACACTTGAGTCACATTTCTTGCAAGGCTTATATGTGATGTTGTATTACCGAGTGGGCCCCGACATACCTCTCCGTCACACGGAGTGACAACTCCCAGTCTTGATCCGTGCTAACTCAACGGACACCTTCGGAGATAAGTGTAGAGAACCTTTATAGTCACCCAGTAACGTTGCGACGTTTGATACACACAAGGCATTCCTCCGGTGTCAGTGAGTTACATGATCTCATGGTCATAGGAATGAATACTTGACACGCAGAAAACAATAGCAAAAAAATGACACGATTACATGCTACGTTTATAGTTTGGGTCTTGTCCATCACATCATTCTCCTAATGATGTGATCCAGTCATCAAGTGACAACACTTGCATATGGTCAGAAAACCTTAACCATCATTGATCAACTGGCTAGTCAACTAGAGGCTTACTAGGGACACGGTTTTGTCTATATATCCACACATGTATCTATACTTTCATTCAATACAACTATAGCATGAATAATAAATGATTATCTTGAAACAGGAAATATAATAATAACTATTTTATCATTGCCTCTAGGGCATATTTCCAACTGTCTCCCACTTGCACTAGAGTCAATAGTCTAGTCTCACATCGCTATGTGATTTACATTGGAATGAATCTAACACCCATACAGTTCTGGTGTTGATCATGCTTCGCCCGTGGAAGAGGCACTACTAGGAAAAGGGCTATAGATGATATAGATACTAATGGCGCACCACACAAGCAGTGTGCCACTACTATATAGTAGTGGTGCACCATGTGAGGTGTGCCATTAGTGTGATGGACACTAATGGCGCACCACACACTCGGTGCGCCACTATTATATATATATTTTTTAATCTTTTTTGCAAAACTACTAATGGCGCACCAGGGTTACTAATGGCGCATCTATTAGTAGTGCGCCACTACTATAAAAAAATTGGTTTTTTTTTGCAAACTACTAATGGCGCACCACAGCTAGTGCGCCATTAGTAACCAGTGTTACTAATGGCGCATCTGTTGGTGGTGCGCCACTACTATATTTTTTTGCAGAACTACTAATGGCGCACCAGAGGAGGTGCGCCATTAGTAACCAGGGTTACTAATGGCGCATATGTAGGTGGCACGCCATTAGTAACCTGGGACCAGCTAGATAGTTTGGACAGCCACCTACCACACTCACTTTCCCCACTTTCATTCTCTCCACCTCCTCCTCCAAGCTTGTCTCGGGTGCCTCCTCCTCCTCACGTCATTTGTATCATAGATTCACCCAAATTAAGTGGTTAAATTACCTTTTTTTGATAGGTAAGTAAGGGGAAAGCTTTTATGTTGTAGATCTACTTTTTTCTCCCTCCAACAACGTGCACGTGCACTTTTTATGGCCTAGCTAGATCTACGTATGTTTGTGGTGTTGCATATATGTTTTGTTTGCAGGTACCGGTATTTGAAATGCGATAATTGCCAATATTTTCCCGGAATGTTGATTCATTTCTGTTTCAGCGAGAATTTGGCACTATGCATTCTTTTTTGTCCTATTTTTAGCCAAAGTCATGCCAATTTTTTTTATTTCTAAAATATCATTTTGCTCTACCCCGCAGGCGACCATGGTCTGCACGATGACCGAAGGCATCGTGAATAGGTTTTTGAGCTCCGCGAAGGCTGAGATGCTTCAAAAGAACGAGACGGAGATAAGATGTCCGTGTCGAAGATGCAAGCTAAAGAGCCTTATGGACCCGGATTCCGTAAAGGTGCGGGACCACCTGCTCTTGCGTGGTTTCATGGATGGCTATCGGTGGCAAGGTGATGAAGATGATTATGAAGTCGTCCATGGGGGCCGGGAAAGAAATGAGGAAGGGCATGAGCAAGACAATCGCGGCGAGGGCGGGCGAGAAGACGAAGAATCTCCAGGACACAGTCATCATGTAGAAGATGACGGACATGATGATGAGGAAGATGGCGGAGCAGACGAAGGGCATGATCATGAAGATGAAGATGCCGGAGCAAACGACGATGGACCGTCGATGGCCTGGGTGCAGGACCCTCATATTCAAGAGCTGCTTCTCAAGCAGACGGATAACGCAAGAGCTGCCGCCCGAGAGAAAGCCAAGCTGGATCAACTGGAGATAGACGCGGTTACTCCATTATATGAAGGATGCAGGCCCGAGGATACCCGCCTGAAAGTAACGCTCATGGCTCTGGAGATGAAGGTAAAACACAAAATGACTTACGCATGCTTTGACGAGAACATGTCATTGTGGCACGAACGTCTTCCCAAGGGGAACAAGTGCCCGACCAGTTTCGAGGAGGCGAAGAAAATCGTGTGTCCTCTGGATTTACCGAACGTGAAATACCATGTGTGCATGAACAATTGCATCATTTATCGGGACGAGCACGCAGAGTCTACCATATGTCCGATGTGCGGCGTCAGTCGATACAAGAAGAGGAAGAAAGCTCCTCGAAAAGTGGTGTGGTACTTTCCGATCACTCCTCGTCTACAACGGTATTTCGCGGAACCTAAGGTAGAAAAGCTCCTGCGTTGGCACGCGGATAGGGAGGAGAAAAAGCGAGAAGATGGCGGAAATGATCCGGAGATAAATAAAAAATACAAGATACTGAGTCACACTAAGGATGCGAGCCAGTGGCAAGTGTTGAACTACGAATACCCAGAATTTGGGGACGATCTAAGGAACATCGTGCTGGGCGCGAGCACCGATGGAGTCAATCCGTTTGGCAGCCAGAGAAGCACACATAGCACCTGGCCTGTGTTTGTGTGGATGTACAACCTTCCCCCTGGTTGTGCATGAAGAGGAAGTACATTCACATGAGTATGCTAATTGAAGGGCCAAAAAACCAGGGAACGACATCAATCTATATCTGGGGCTGCTGAAAGAGAAGCTAGACACGCTGTGGAAAACGCCAGCCAATACGTGGGACGCCGCAGAGAAAGAATATTTGCCTGTGAGAGCCGCACTGCTCACGACGGTGCACGACTATCTCGGTTACGGATATGTCGTGGGGCAGGTGGTCCACGGATTTTCTGGATGCGTCAGGTGCATGGATGACACAATGTATCGCCAGCTAGATAGAGATCGCGGGTATTCAAAAACCGTGTTCATGGGACATCGAAGGTGGCTTTGCGACGATGACTCATGGAGAAAACGCAAGGATCTGTTCGATGGTGAAACCGAACCCCGAAGACGCCCCCTTATGAGGAGCGGCGAGGAAATATACGAGATGTTGAAAAATTGGAAAGAGTGAACACCGCTGGGAAAGGCGCCAGAGCCGGGAAAGAAGCGAAAGGCGCCAGAGCCGCTGCTGAAGGTATGGAAAACGAGGTCTGTTTTCTGGGACTTGCCGTACTGGAAGATCCTCCGTGTGCCTCACAGCCTTGATGTCATACATATCACGAAGAACGTGTGCGATAGTCTGCTTGGTACCCTGCTCAACATGCCAGAGAGGACCAAAGATGGACCGAAAGCAAGGGCAGACTTGAAATCAATGGGCATCAGGGAGGAGCTTCACGCTAATAATGATAATGATGATGATGATGATGATGACGCGAAGCAGGACAGGGAAAGTCGTCGCAAAGGCAAAAAGTCCAAGAAGACCGGAAATGACTTCCCTCCCGCGTGCTTCACTCTAAGTCAGGAGGAGATCGATCTGTTTTTCACTTGCCTCGTAGGAGTAAAACTTCCTTACGGTTACGCGGGGAAGATAAGCAGACACCTAGACTCAGCGAAGCAGAAGTTTAGCGGGATGAAGTCTCACGACTGTCACGTGCTGATGACACAAATACTTCCAGTTGCAATCCGTGGGATCATGGACGCGCACGTCCATGAAACACTATTTGGCCTATGCAACTTTTTCGACGTCATCTCTCGGAAGTCGGTTGGCGTGAGGCAACTCAGAAGGCTACAGGAAGAGATCATGGTGATACTATGCGACCTTGAGATGTACTTCCCGCCCGCATTCTTCGATGTTATGGTGGATCTGCTGGTCCATATCGTGGAGGATATCATCCAACTCGGGCCGACGTTCCTGCACAACATGATGCCGTTAGAAAGGATGAATGGTGTCATCAAAGGATACGTTCGCAACATGTCACGTCCAGAGGGAAGCATAGCCAGGGGCTTTCTGACCGAAGAGTGCATCTCCTACTGCACGAATTATCTAGGCATCGAGAACCCGGTTGGTCTGCTCGTCAACAGGCACCTCGGCAGGCTCGCAGGATGGGGTCACCGTGAGGGTCGCCGCGAAATGCATGTCGACTTCGAGGGTCGACTCGCCGACTTTGAAAGAGCAAACCTAGTCGCGCTACAACACATAGACGTGGTCGATCCTTGGGTCGTAGAGCACAAAACCTTTATTGTAAAGACGTACAATGACCGAGGCCAACAGAGGACGGACGAAGATATAATCAAAGAGCACAACTCATGTTTCACGCGTTGGTTCAAGCAGAAGCTTCTGTCGTACCATTTACATGAGGATTCTTCCGCGAAAGAACAACTCATATTCGCCTTGTCACAGGGCGCCGAGCACAACCTGATGGTGTATGAGGCGTACGATACCAACGGCTACACATTCTACACCGAGGGAAAGGACATGAAGAGGGATGGTTATCAGAACTCCGGGGTAATGATGGAATCCTACACCGGTAACGACAAGGACAGATACTACGGAAGGATCGAGGAGATCTGGGAGCTGAGCTACGCTAGAGAGAAGGTCCCGATGTTCCGTGTCAGATGGGCCAAGAGCGCCATAAAAGAAGACCGGTATTTCACCACCATGGTTATACCCGAAGCCAAATCCAAGACCGCGGGCGCAAACGTCACCGCGAAAAATGATCCAAGGGTATGGCTTCCCAAGTGGACCAATGCTTCTTCATTACCGACCTGCCAAAGCCCAATCGTGTTGTCGTGAGGAGAGGCAAAAGGAAGATCATCGGAATGGATGGAGTCGCCAATGAGCAAGACTTCGACAAGTACGGCGACTCGAAGATGGAACATGACGACAATGATGAAGTACCAGCATACACCACAAGAGGAAGCAGGACCACCCTACCTAAAGGACGTCCGTTCAAGAGAAGAACTCCATTTACGAAAAATAAGGGCAAGAAGATTGTGAACAAATAGCTAGCTAAGATCGATTGTATTTAAATTGTAGCCTTCATTTCTCGATTGTATTTCGACATTTTCAAATTTGATGATATTTTTTCATATTCAATATGAAAAAATATTGAATATTCATGAGGACACTCGATCTCGATCCCCTCCATCTCGATCGCTATCACCCCTCGCAAGATCCCCCTCGCAGTCGAGCACCCCCCGCACCCTCCCCCGCTCCACCGCCGCCGCCGTCGGCATACTTACCACTAGAACACCTATTCACAAGATTCAACTCCTATTCATAGGCATCTACTTGCGAACATAAAAAAAATACTAGGCACTAGATGTTGTTGTGAGGCACTAGATATTCATAGGCATCTAATTGTAAACATCAAAAAAAATACTAGGCATCTACTTGCAAACATCAAAAAAATACTATGCACTTCTCAAACCAAGGTGCAACCAGCACAAGAAAACAATGCATAGAAAAAAGGAAAAAAAAGGAGGGGGGAAGAGGATTCGAACCCGCCACCTCCTGCTAGGAGGCAAAACCCACGCACCACTGCGCTGCTACTTTGGAGGTTAACAACATAGAGAAGGCACACCTCATATACTTGTGCCATTACTATATAAAAAAACATTCTAATGGCGCACCGCTCGGGGTGCGCCATTCCTAAGCCGGCTGCCCTCGCGCCCTCCTCTCTTCTCCCGCGGCCTCCCCCCTACCCCCTTTCCACCACCCAGCAGCGCCCGCCGTCTCCCCGAACCCTAGCTCCGCCACCACGGTGGGCCACCACCTCCCCGAACTCACCGTCCTCGGCCGCCACCTCAAGTCCCCCTGCAAGACCCACGCCGTCCTCGTCCTCTCCACCGGCGGCGCCCCTTCCTCTGCATCCTGCTGCGTGTCCCTTCCAGATCCTCCACGGGCTCGTCGGGCTGGAGAGGTCGTCGGTGTTGGCGATGCTGCCGCAGATCGGGTCGTGCCTCTTCGTCACCTGGGGCATCCTCTGGAGCTTCCCAGAGGTGCGGTCTTATTCTCCATGGGCCATGCCGCATCTCTCTCTTCTTCTTGCTGCCTGCATACCTCATCCTCTGTTTTCCTTGCTCTGTTTTCTTGGTTTGCTCTGCAGACCAGGACATATATTCTAGTGAGCTCATTGGTCATCAGTTGGTCCATCACCGAGGTATGCATGCCCCTGAATCCTGATAATCTAGGAATTACAGCTCTTCAAATTAACTGTGTTAGGATTGAGACGCGATGCACCATCTTACTGAAAAATGTGCTCCTGGTATAATGCAATGCCATGATGATTTTCACATATGGATTTTGCCAAGTTGAAACTTGTGACAGGAATTTCACACAAAAAATTCTGCAGCTTAATTCACTTTACTGTTAGTATTACACCACGGAAGGTGTGTATCACCAGGGTGGTGCTAAGTCAACTTGGCCCGTGTATAATGTGTATAATGCTGCTAAATCATTGGGTAATGTGTATAATGCTGCTAAATCATTGGGTTTGATGGTACCTCTCGGGCGGCATCTATGCTTAACCCGCGGAGGTCAGCATCTGTTCCAGTAACAGTGGTACCTTTGGCTGCAGCTGACTTCTTATGAGATGAATTGGAGACAGGTGCTTTTGGAGTCACTCACACATAGCTAAATCCTAGTCCACGGCCAGATGGACCACCAACACCAGTAATTTCTAGTCTTTCAATATTCTCTCTGTCCTACATACACCCAAGAAAATTAGATTAGAACAATTGAGTTGAATTCACACAGCAATAGACAAGGAACATCAATAATGTACTATACTTTCATTCATTAAAAGGAGCATACAAACTTGCACTTAAAACATGCATACATGAACCATCTAACTAGAGCTGCCACTGATACATGCAAGAAATACAATACTCATATGTAGCACCCAGATCAAAAAAAAAACTCTCGAACACCCGTCTGTCAGGATAGAGTTTGTCATGGTGTTTCTGTGGTGTATACTGCTCGAGCTCACATGGATCCCTCCATCCCACTCTCCCATTTCCTCATTTCCCTTTCTGTATTCCCTCACCATCTCTTTTCACCTCTACCCTGTACCTACTACGTACGACAATACCCTCTCAGCATAATAGCTTTAGTGGGCAAATCTGAATAACATGCGTGTATAGTTATATCAACTGTCAACTGTAAATACCTCTGCTCCTTGCAAATAAATTTAATAACTTATGTAGCAGTATGGTTTATACTTGTCACGTGCACATGCCGATGTTTACAGCTTGATGAATAAATTTACTCGCGGAAGAGAAGGCAATATTAACACTGAGCTATGTATGTGTATATGCAGCCAAGACAAGTAGCGATCCACTACGACGACCCCATTCGCTGCAGGTGTTATTTCTTTCCTTCTACAGTACAGCAGTAGTAGTACTATCTTGTTTGTACAGTATGATTTTTTTGCTGTCTTCATTCACTGCTCTCTCAAACGTTCAGCATATTAATCTTCCCAATGGGGTTGAACCAACAGCTAGTGGGTTTCCATTTTAAGTTTCTACCAGAAACCTCTGTTTCTATCTTGGGATACTTCCATGTTTCATGCTGGACATACGCCTGCCATATCTATTTGTCAGTGGTATCTCCGATTACAGTCCAATAGATTCGATTCGGAGTGTATCCTAGGAGAACATAATCTTTATAGTTCATCCATTCCTGCACTTTCTGTTGAAATGTAGACATTCATAGTTCCATATAAATATTGGAATGTGCGGTGAGTGTGGTCTCAGCTGAATTGTGTGTTTTCTTCCAGGAGGCGGCCAAGAAGCACCACCACCTCGACCTCAACACCCTCAGGGGACACACCGACTGCGTCACTGCGCTTGACTTCTCCAGCGACGCCTGCAACCTAACCACCGGTGAGCCTACCCTCAGCCTCCCATTCGATCAGGATCTATCATGCTTACGCACAGAAACGTTTTAATTTCCCCTCCTATGGGCTATTTATTTGCTAGTTTTACAACGTGGGCAGTGTATAAAATTCTGGAAATAATCATGTGTACAGATTGCTGCATGCATGACCTCATAATCAGGTACTAGCTCCGTACATAATATAATAGCGTATTCGATTTTATACTAGAGTACATTACATGTGAATTGAGGTGTAGATTAAACGTGACCTGGTTTTTGTTGAACAGATATGGTCCCCTTAGTGTTGGGCCTCCTATTGTAGGTTCTTGTTTTTTGCTGCATCAGTGGTCAGTCCATGGTCTCATGCTGAATCCTTTGATTGTTCTTGATCCATGATCTGCCTTATGGTTGTGTCAGTCTCTGTTTTACTCTTTTGCTAAGTTCTAGCGCATCCAGATGTTAGCATTGTGGTGCTAGTTTGCTGGGTTTTGTTTCCGACCATCGTGTCGTCATGATTTTGCACGTACCCCGAGAGGCCCTTGAGTTTGCCGGAATGTCGATTAACTTCCGTTCCGGCAAATTCGGGTACTCCATATGTCCTATTTTCAGCAAAGGTCATGCTGAAATTTTCCGTGAATTTTAGCATGACTTTGCTAAAAATAGGACATATGGGGTACTTGCGACTAATGCATGGGCCGGGGTATCTTAGTACTTAATAAAGTAGGATCAACTAACCCTTTATGCTTGCTGCATTAAACCATAGGTGGCAATAGAGCTAAGTGATTAGGCCCAACTTCCCTTTTCCTGATAGGGTATATTATTAGAAGATACCCATATATATCACTCAACCTAGGGTGCCTCGGCATTGATAAACCCTAAATGATGAAAACTTAACTTAGCATTTAGGGTGCCTCAGCGTCGACAAACCCTAAATTATAAAACCTTGGCTTTTAGGGTGCCTCGGTGTCGATAAAAACCTAAATGATGAAAGCTTAGGCTTTTAGGGTGCCTTGGCATCGACAAACCCTAAATGATAAAAGCTTAGCTTTTAGGATGCCTCGGTGTCGACAAACCGTAAATGATGAGACCATGATCTTGTTCCTTGACAATAACCAACTTTTTGACCAAACTTTTTTCCTATTTAGAGCGAAACATGGCCCACAACGATGAGGCCGGCGGTTTGGGCAAGCCATTCTGGGAGCTGTCCCAGGAGATGGAGGAAGAACCTCACCGCTATGAGGACGCCGTGAAAGACACCGATCCCGAGTACACAACCCCTAGTGGCGTCGGGGATGACACCACTCATGGTGCCGCCGAGGATGCCACCACTGATGATGGCAGCGCACGCACAGATGGAAGCCAATCGAAGAGGCAACGGAAGGACCGGCGCCCGAACGTGCATAGCACCGTAAAGGAGGAATTTACTGAAGTGAACTCCGACGGGTATCCAACGGCACCCAAAGAAATAGTCAAGGGGTACGCGGTTCAGCTCGGGTGCATTCTCCGGAGCACTGTCTCGATCAACACCGAGAACCTAAGGCATAAGGACCGAGGGAATTTGCGCAACCTCCTCTTCACGAAGTTGCACGAACGATACAAGTTCCCCGGTGACATCGCAAACACACGCCTCTCAAGGAATAAAGTGAACAGTGTCGCCCTCACGAAGATGAGCAAGGCCCTGTCTACTTGGAGAAGCGTGGTGAAGAGAATGATTGACAAAGGTGATAGTTATGAGAAGATCAAGGCGAAAAATCCTTCGATCGGCGAAGATGACTACAAGGAGTTCAAGATCAAGTGTGAGAGCAAGGCAACCGCGGAATCAAGTCAATGGGGGAAAGAAATGCGGGAGTTGAACTTAGGGGTCCACCAATTCGGTCCCAGTGGTTATAGAGTGGCGGAACCTATATGGGACAAGGAGGACGCGGAGCGTGCCGAGCAAGGCCTACCACCCCGCTTCGAGAAATACGGTGACAAGCAGACCAGGAACTATGTCAGGGCCCGGTACAAGGTGGACCTAGTAACAAAGGAGCTTACCACGGATGCGAAGACCAGGGTGCTTGAGCGTGTTCTGGTAAGGAATACACCCCACGTAATAAGCTCCATATGGTTGCATTCTAATTAATGAAGCCAAATTTCTAAATGGTTCATTCCTTCCGCAGGACACTGAAAGCAGTAGCGCGGGGTCGTCTCAGAGCTCCCATTGGGACACCAATTTAAATAGGGCTTTTAACATAATGAAAAACAAGGATAAGTCCAGTAAGCCGTCGTCAGCTGGTCGTGTGGCCGGCAAAGGCTTGTCCATGAAATGGTCGTCATACTATAACGCTGGTGGGCGAAAGGAGAGAAATACCAACTTGGAAAGCCAGTCGCGCAAGGTTGAAGAACTCAAGGCAAAAGTGGCGCGGATTTCGGAGATGGTCCAAGAGCTAGTGCAACACCAAGTGGGAGGGGTGATCACCGCCATTGTGCCTACCTTGATTGAGGGGCTGCAGGTGTGGATTGCGGGCGGCCAACAGGGGCCGCCCCCGATTCCCAGCTTCACGGCCAGCAACTCGCACGATGCGCAGGCGACGGCATTGGTGTCTCTGGCGCCGGCCGGCACCTCGGCAGCAAGCGGCCCCTCCGTCACTTGCACGCCCGCCGTTGGCGGTGCCTCGACATTGGCCAAGCTCGACGCCATCACGGTAACTAAGCCTCTCTCGGCCGATGACTTCATCTCCTTGCCTTTGACTGGGCATCCCCTGACGCCCTACATGTTTTCGCAGGGCGCCGTCGCCGATGTTCCATGCACACTCCTGCACTTCATGGGCGGCGAGTTGATCGATGTCGCCAAGGGCAGAATCGTTCAACCGGGCAACCCCATGTTCCACGGTAAACCGATGCCACCCACCACGTATAGGGTTCAACTAGTTCGGGTGCTGCCAGGCTGCGACGACTTGTTACCTCCGTTCCACCCCGCTGGGGCCGACAAACATGATGTGATGACCCTCAGCGCCTGCTTAAGCTGGCCCTTGCTTTGGCCGAAGAGCCAGATTCGTTTGGGGGCGGGGGACACCACCCCACAGACAACACCGCCAGTCGTGCCGGCGCCAAGCCATGGCAAGACCGCCGCAACGCTACCGGACATGCATATGGCACAGGATCCGGACACGCATATGGCACAGGATCCGGACGACGACGATGATGACGATGGTACATTTACCAAGGTCGATAAGTACTTTTCCGAACATGGGTACGGTGAGGAATTCTTGGGGCCTCCTTCTCAAGAACCTAACCCTGCAAAAGACGACCGCGATCTAGCTGGTACCGCGGAGAAACCCAATTGCAACAGGCGTTGTCTGGCGTTTAGTTTTGAGGAGACGCCTCCAGCTGCCGCCTTCACCGAGCCTCAGATAGCCGAGGTGCGAAATATTATCAGCCCCAACACACTCAAGAAGGTGGTCTCTGAGCAGATGAACTCGATCCCATTACATCAGCAGAAGAAGGGATGGAAAAGAAAGACTAACAAGGGTGCGAGCCAGCCGGCACTGAGTACGATCCGTGCTCTGGACGGGCCACCTTCACCTAAGGATATCTCGAGGAGGGTGCATGTGGCGGGTAGGCCGATGCTACCGACTAATCTGCTCAATGCTGCAACCGGTGCTATGCGGAGTCTGCATGACAGTGTTCTTTGTTTGGAGAAGCGGCGTCTCTCCGAGAATAATGTGGCATACCCGGTTTTCGTGGCCAAGGTGCCAGAGGGCAAGGGCTTTGTCGATAGCGCCATTGGGGGTATGATCGTCCTGCGGTTTGCTGACATTTTCGCTATGTTTAACCTTCATCCGCTGCACTACACCTTCGTTCGGCTATTTTCGCTGATTATGGAGATGCGGATCATTAGAGACAAGACCTCGGACCTAGTGATAGTCGACCCCTTCTATATGCGTGCCAAGATCTTGGACAATGCTGGGGACCGGCAAGTCGCGAGTTCATACCTCGAAGGCGTCATTCTGGCAAACTCAGAAAAGGATAACTTCCTCGTGCCTTACTTTCCCTGGTAAGTTATCCCCTCATCGCCTCGTAACATATGATTTCTTAGATTTTGATCGTCCTTTTTTTCTAACATTCCGTGTTTTGTGCAGTGACACACGTTGCACACTCATCCTCTTAAGCCTGAAATATTCCACGTCCACGTATTTCGACTCGGACCGTCAGTCAAAAAAAGGCTACACAAATATCAAGAAAGTTCTTGATGAAGCTCTTCCCGGCTACGCCATATCTGGAGGCACCTTCAGCAGGACAAGTCTCAGG